>NC_062280.1:105120953-105423983 GCF_902655055.1 Lutra lutra
AGCCATATTCATAATTTATTTCACTCAAAATAATATATTTGAATTTCTATAGAGCTTGAATGTGTTGATTCTTTTATAACCTGTGTTTAAAACATAGTCAAGGAATAAATGTATCTCAATGATAATTAAGTCATAATATCTTCCTGAAGTAGAAGAAGGGAAAGCCAAGTTTGGTAGTAATCAAGCAATTACTTTGTGCTCAGTCTGTTGTCTAGAGCATTATTTTTGTTTTCACTCAAAATAATGTATTCTTTCGAAAGTCCTTTATGATAGAATGTCCTGGAGGCTTGTAACTGGTGGTATTTGGTAAAATGAGTTTTTATTATATTACCATAGAGTATATCAGTGAATCTCTACCCTCACTACAGCTTAGACTCACTTAGGGGAGCTTAAAAACATACTGGTGCCTTGATCATACCCCTGAGATACTCTGATTTAATTAGGTCTCAGATGGAACCTGTGCATAGACATTATTACAAACTTCCCAGGTAATTCTGTTATGAAGGTTTAAGAATTACCCCTTTAAAATTTTAGTGCTTGAGGGACGCCTGGGTGGCTCAGTTGGTTAAGCAGCTGCCTTCGGCTCAGGTCATGATCCCAGCGTCCTGGGATCGAGACCCGAATCGGGCTCCTTGCTCGGCGGGGAGCCTGCTTCTCCCTCTGCCTCTGCCTGCCATTCTGTCTGCCTGTGCTCGCTCTCTCTCCCTCTCTCTCTCTCTGACAAATAAATAAATAAAATCTTAAAAAAAAAAATTTTTAGTGCTTGATAGCCTTAATGCAGTGGTCATGATTAATAATATGACAACTTCAGCTGCATTTGCTATATTTTAAGGACTAGTTTAAACCCACAAAATAGGAAACATGCCACACCTCCTTACCTTGAGATTCCATTCTAGATAGTCGTATGAAAGAGTGGACCTACAGAGCCTACAGGTCATTTGGTATTAGCAGGTGCTGGCATCCTTAGAATTGGAGTTTTCTCAGGAGTCATGACACTACAGATGACATTTCTTTGGTACCGTTTTTGTGCTTAGGTATACTCAGTACATAAAAAGTGCTTATGGTATTGGTTATTGTCTGGATTAGAAAAGTTGTATTATTTTCACAGATTAAACATATCATTTCTATATTTACCTCAGATGTTGTTAATCTATCTTAAAAGTCTTGCCATTTGCAATGACGTGGGTAGAACTAGAGGCTATTATGCTAAGCCAATTAAGTCAATCATAAAAGTTTTAATTTTCTTTAAAAATTGTGTTTTTATCACCTTATTTAGGGCCTATGGGATACACGTACTAGACAAGTGATATTCGTCATTTTTTACAAATATAGAAACGAAGGTTCAACCTTTAATTGATTTTCTAAAGAGCACTGGCTGGTGTAGCCAGGACTTGAATTTTGCTTTCCATTTCAGTTCTTACTGGGTGGTATATAAATAAAATTCAGCAGGCATAGGTATTATGTATATAAGAGTTACAATATTATGTTAAGAATATAGAAGCCTGGGGTGCCTGGGCGGCTCAGTGGTTTAAAGCCTCTGCCTTCTGCTCAGGTTGTGATCGCAGGGTCCTGGGATCGAGCCCTGCATCGGGTTCTCTGCTCAGCGGGGAGCCTGCTTCCCTTCCTCTCTCTCTCTCTCTCTCTCTCTGCCTACCTGTGATCTCTGTCTGTCAAATTAAAAAAAAAAAAAGTTTATTAAAAAAAAAAAGAATATAGATGGCTTTTCAATCTTAACTATAAGATTTGTTCCTACCAGGAACCTTTAACTTTTAATTATGAAACCAAGTAACCTACGTAGAAATGTATTGTCTTAAATTGAATACGTAGGTAATATTTACAATATTACATATTAATTCTCACAGGGAGTTATGTACTTCATTAATATGTGAAGCCAAATATTTGTATCAACGTTTTAAAAAATATTTTAGGGAATATCTGATTCTCTGAAATCCTTAATTACATTTTTTGGTATTTTGAATATTGTCATGGAGCTCTTTAATAATTTTAATCAGCCAGACAATTGAAATTGTTAAACCTGGTTTTTGATTCTTGGAGTATGTATACTTTTTTCAGTGGGATAAAACAAAGTCTTAAATTCCCTCTTTAAGCATTTTTTAAAGGCACATAATTTGGTCTTATGCCAGTGTCACACAGCACAGATGACTTCTTGCAAGCATTGACATACCTCTGAGGGAATGATTTACTAGTGGGGACAGGAAGACAATACCATCTTATAAGCAATATCAGCATTCTTTTTAATAGAAATTTATATTTTTGTTGGTTTTAAAGGACTTTAGGTACTTGGCAATTCTGATGGTAGGGAAGGGAGCTTGAGTTTTTTGTTTTGTTTTGATTCTGATCATAAAGAGCTTTCTTAAATCAAATGAAAATGGAATGGTCCTTTTCTACATTTAGCAGCTTCCAGCAGCATAATGATAAGATGACCATACCTGTCTTTGCACCTGGCATTCTGTCTCTGCAGAAAGGATGACTTTCTCCACTTGATCTCTAGTGCATTGCTACTGTCAGCTCTCCTATGTCTCTGACTCAAGTTTCGATTGTCCAGTTCTAATTTCTGCAAACACCAGTCTTCAGAGTATTCTCCCTAATCTTTCTCAGTCACATAACTCTTTAAAGATCTTGAGTTTTTATAATAGAAGCTAGCGGAAACAAGTTATTTGAAGTACAGAATTTCGTTTATCAAAGAATTTTAAAGATTAGGATTCATGAATTTATGAAAACTTATTTAAAAATATCTTTACATGTGCTAATATGTAGATTATAAAAGCAAATATTTAAATATTTCAATTTTATTAGTTAATATAAGTATACAGTTTTTAAACCCTGAATGTTGTGATTACAGTAAATGCTAAATGCCATCTTTTGCTCTTTTTTTTTTTAAGGTACCAGTATTTTTTGCAAATTAAACAAGACATTCTTACTGGAAGGTGGGCTATTTTTAAATTTTTAATAATGGACTTTGAAAGTACTTTTAATTGTGTATTACTTAAGTAACTCATGATCATTGCAAACAAAGTATCTATTGAAAGATGGTTACATGCATTATGATTTTTTTTTCATCAGATAAGTTCATTAGTTAATAGTTAAAAATGTAAGTCATGGAACTTCATATGTGAATAGTATATAAATTACAGTGCTTTTGAAATTATTGTGTTTAACCTTGGGTTATGTATTTTCTGTTTTATTAGATTGCCCTGTCCTTATAATACTGCTGCCCTTTTGGCTTCATTTGCTGTTCAATGTAAGTCTGAATCCTCTCTTGAGTCACGTAGCCTGTGATTGCATGGTCTATGTTGAAAATACAGGGCCTTTAATACAAGAGTTCTTTAGAAATAAGTTACTATACAGAAAAAAGTGATTACAAAGGAAATACAATAGAAATTCAGCTAGTTAGCAATTAGATTTCTGGGAAAAAAGTTCTTCTGACATTGTTTGAAACCTAGAAGAATGTTAAGTGTGTTGTTATAACTTGATTACATGGTAGCTAGCAGTTAAACAAATATTTTACTTCCAGAAATATAATGGAATTCACGACATTGCTGTTTTGGCTATTAGAATTAGAAAATGTTTTTATTAAATTGTGACTACTTTCCTTCCATGTAATAGCTGAACTTGGAGACTACAATCAGTCAGAAAACTTGCCAGGCTACCTCTCAGATTATTCTTTCATTCCTGACCAACCTCAAGATTTTGAAAAAGAAATTGCAAAATTACATCAGCAACATACGTAAGGATTTGTTTATTTTTCTGCTTATTTCATAAACTTCCCAAGCGCATCTTTTCTAGAGAAATGTTTCAAATTATTTCTAATGTGATTGTTGGGACGCCTGGGTGGCTCAGTTGGTTGGACGACTGCCTTCGGCTCAGGTCATGATCCCGGAGTCCCGGGATCGAGTCCCGCATCAGGCTCCCAGCTCCATGGGGAGTCTGCTTCTTCCTCTGACCTTCTCCTTGCTCATGCTCTCTCTCACTGTCTCTCTCTCAAATAAATAAATAAAATCTTTAAAAAAAAAAAAAAACAAATTATTTCTAATGTGATTGTTATATTTAATTAATATAGAACAATTTACTATTATGTAAAATCATAGGATTAATGTAAGGAAATGTGGGTTTTCTATACTAAAAAAAAATCATTGCTAATTTCATAGAATTATATGAGGCTTTCTTTCATTTCTAGTGAGAACCACAAAACTATGTAAACAAATTTGCTATTGGGGCGCCTGGGTCACTTGGTTGAACCTCTGACTCTCAATCTCAGCTCAGGTCTTGATCTCAGGGTTGTGAGTTCAGGCCCCATGTTGGGCTCCATGCTGACATGGAGCCTACTGAAAGAAAGAGGGGTGGGGGAAGGAGGGAAGGAAGGAAAGAAAGAAGTGTGGGAGGGAAGCAGGACAGGGAGGGAACGAAGGAGAGGGAGGGAGGGAAGGAAGGAAGTTAAGAAAAAAATTGCTATTATGTAAAGTTGACAGTTCTTTAAGTAGGAATTTTAGAATATTAGTATTATGTTCACAGATCAGTTGTTACAGATCAGTCTACTTAGTAATCCTTTCTTAGTTTTTAGCTATGTGAAAGAAATCATTTGTTGGGTAATGAGCCAAGAGGAAAAAAGTAACCTGATGTTATTAATATTAAATTAATAATTAAAAGTCCTTTAATAAGTAGAATTTTTTTCATTCATAACAATATTCAACTTTGATATTTTGTGATTCTTAATTTTCTGTGACATAATTTGTTTCAAGAAGAGATTTTTTGCATTGAATAGAAAATAATATCGTTTATTGGTTTACTCTTGCTTTAACATGCAATTCAAAATGTTCAATGGTGGGACTAAGGCAGTGTTGCTCATTGCTAAGAAAAAGTTTGAACTAGAGGGCCAGACTGCCTAGTCTGAAATTCTGGTTAAGACAACTTAACTATCTTACAATCTTGGCCACATTGGTTTCTATCTCTCTTTCTTTATTTTGTTATATGTAAATTGGAGATAATAAAAGTATCTATTTCTGGAGTTAATGTAAGGATTAAGTGAGTTTATGTATACAAAGTACTCAGAACAGTGCCCAGCACATTAGGTAAGCATTAAAGAAATATTAGTTCTTAATATTAAGGAAACTTAACTTTCATTTGGTAATGGCCCATATATCTAAAACAGGTTGGCAAGCTTGCCCACTACTTATTTTTGTGTGGCCCATGAGCTAAGAATGATCTGTACACTGTAAATGTTTGAGAGAAATACAAAAAGAGGAATAACATTCTGTGGCATGTGAAATTTTAAGAAATTCCAATTTGGTGTCCATATATGAACACTTATCGGAGCATAGGTTCCCTTATTTGTCCTCGTATCTGTGACTGCTTTCATATAGCAGTGGAGTTGAGTAGTTAAATAGCGAGACCGTGTGACCTGAAAGCCTAGAGTATTTACTGCTCAGCTCTTTTCAATAACAGTTTGCTGACCTTTAATCTAAAATAAGACTAAAAAGATGAGAATTTCGGTAGACTGGCCTAATATTGGTGAGGGGGCTGTTTTTTCTAACAGTAAAAATGCCATTTATAATAAAAGTTTTACACATAGTATATCCAAATCAAGCATTTAAAGATAAACCAAATTTTTTTAAAAATTTGCCAGTAATGGAAAAATCCCTTCTGTAAGGAAAAAGTTTGACAAAATATTGGTTATATATTATATTTGGTTTAAAGAAATGATTCCTCAGATCATTAAACAAAAAATATCATCCAGTTTAACTGAGGAGTAGGGTGTGGGGTGGGGAGGTAGAGTATTTGTTTAACTTCATTGAATTTTACAGAAAATTGAGGTATATGTGCTTGTTTTAGGAATCCCATTTTTATGACCATGCATTGGCAGGCTGTTGGCTTCCTTTTCTGGTATCATTAGTGAGTGAAAGGTTGATATGTTTGTAATTTTGTAATTTGTTGTTTTGGCTCTGCTGTAGTCTAATAATATCAGATAACAAAAGTTGTTAGAAGGATATATAATATAGGAGTAATCTGTTTTGAAAGCCTTTGCTAGAGCAGTAGTTCTCAAACTTGTGTTCATAAGAAATCACCTGGGACATTTCTTAAATATAAACAATTTGGATATTATCCTTTCTATATCAGATTGTATACAGCAGTACTTCTAAGCCTATCTGTGATGAAAGACTGATTTTTCCCCAATCTGTCATGGAATGAAACTTCTGAAAGATATAATAAAATTGAATTACTAGGAAAGTAGAATAGACAGAGACATAAAAAATTACAAGTCTTTGTTTTTCTTATTAGATTCGATAGACTTGAAATTACTCTGCCAGAATGCTATGAAATATAAAAGACTCTGACTCTCTCCGTTTCTATACGTGTTATGAATCAACACATGACTGTACACCATACTCTAAGAAGCACTGCTTTGGAAGTTATCTCAAAATTTGCATGTTTTAGCAGCAACTGTGTGACTTAAATGCAGATAAAGTATATGGACCAAATTCTGAAATTTTTGAAAAACACTTCTTTTAAAAAGTCAGAGAGTAAATGACTTTATCAGCCATAAGAACAGCTAGGGATATTTATTTATTGATTTTATTTATTCATTTATTTATTTATCTATCTATTTTAAAGATATTTTTTAAAAAGATTTTATTTATTTATTTGACAGAGATCACAAGTAGGCAGAGAGGCAGGCAGAGGGTGAAAGCAGGCTCCCTGCTGAGCAGAGAGCCTGATGTGGGGCTTGATCCCAGGACCCTGGGATCATGACCTGAGCCAAAGGCAGAGGCTTTAACCCATTGAGCCACCTAAGCGCCCCTATTTTAAAGATTTTATTTATGTATTCGCCAGAGAAAAAGGGAGAGAGAGACAGCAAGCATAAGCAGGGGGAGCTTCAGGCAGAAGGAGAAGCAGACTGCCCGCATAGCAAGGAGCCTGAAGTGGGACTCAATCCCAGGACCCTGGGACGATAACCTGAGCTGAAGGCAGCCACTTAACCAGCTGAGTCACCCAGGCGTCCCAAGTAGGGACTTGTAAAACCTCGTCCTTTTTTTTTTTTTTTTTTAAATATAGTTGCCAGTTATACAGTTATATTCATTTCAGGTGTATAACATAGTAATTCAGCTGGTCTGTCCCTTATGCTACACTCACAAATGTAGTTACCATCTGTTACCATACAACGCTTTTGTAATACCATTGACTATATTCCCTATGCTGTGCCTCATGCTTCCTCATGATTATTAACTCATTCTAGATCTGGAAACCCATATCTCCCGTTCCCTTTCATCCATTTTTGCCTATCCCCTTTGGCAACATCAGTTTTTCTTAGTATTTCTGGGTCTGTTTCTGCTTTTTGTTTCTTAATTTTTTAGATTTCACATATAAGTGAAATCATATGGTGTTTGTCTTTCTTAGTCTGACTTATTTCACTTAGTATAATATCCTCTAGGTCCATTTTGTTACAAATGTTAAGATCTCATTCTTTTTTATGGCTGAGTAATATGTATGTAAACCACATCATACCCATTCATCTGTTAGTGGATGCTGACTTGCTTCCATATCTTGGCTGTTAATAAATAATGCTGTAGTAAAGATAGGGGTACATATATATATATTTTTTTTGAATTAGTGTTTTCATTTTCTCTGGGTGAATACCCATTAGTGGAATTACTAGATCATTTGGTATTTTTAATTTTTTGAGGAACCGCCATACTGTTTTCCACAGTGGCTACACTGGTCTGCATTCCCACCAACAGTGCACAAGGGTACCTTTTTCTCCACATCCCCTGGTGCGTTCTGGAAAATAAAATATTCTACAAAATATAATATTTCTGGAAAATAAAATATTCTACAAAATAATGATTTGTGTCCTGAAAATGTATCCTCCAGGTAAGTTAGATATTACTATGCAGAACTAAGAGGAATAGTCATGCATGGTGTAATTATAAAAGGTTCAACTAGAATGCTAAAATTTTTCCAGGTAAGTAAGCTTTTTTTCTAATTTGGCCATATTTGTGGTTGGTTTAATTTTAAACATAATGTCTTTACAGAGGTTTATCTCCTGCAGAAGCAGAATTTAATTACCTGAACACAGCACGTACCTTAGAACTCTATGGAGTTGAATTCCACTATGCAAGGGTAAGTAAAGAGAACTAATTTGATGTTGTTGAATTAGGCTTCGTTTACTCAGTATGAAAGTTTTTATTTAATGCGCTGTTAGGATTAAGCAAATGGAATAACTAGTGAGTGCCGACAACATAGTTGCACTGAATAGAAGTATTTTCACAATCAAGATTTAATACCTAAAGAGAGGAGGAATGGTTGAAGTGGGTTTTTTTATGTTATTTTTCTTCAAGCTAGTGTTCTATGTTATAAAGGTAATTTTTGCAGACCATAAGAGATAATAAAACTATATAGAAAAAGTAGAGTTTTTTGCATTCATCATCATTATAAAAGATGCTTTCACCTCAGTGAGGCTTGTGTTGTTTTCATCATTTGGTGACATCATTATAAATTTTTATTTATAAAGCACAGAATGAAATATATTAACATACTTTGGTTGTGTTTCTCCTCTGCCACAAATCCCTTTATTAAGATGGATTTTACAGTCATTGACTTCTTCCACACAGCACTCTATAACAACTTCTTTATTGTGTCGAACTTTGCTGCTTCCAGAAACCCTTTTCCGCTGTTCTCGGCATATTTCTAAGTGGCTATCCTTCATTTGTGTGTCTCTAACTAGATTCCTGTCATGATCTCTTCATCAAGAGGTTATAGTTCTTTAGAAGTACCTGGAGTACAGCTTTTCTACATGACCAGTGAAAAGTGGAATTATGCGTAATCACTGGTTGAATTGGTAATAGGATTTATATTCTCTTGGGACAAATTGCCAAGCCTAATAAGAATAGCAGCCTAAAAGGGGGTTAAGTTTTCCTTAGATAGATATTTTAAATTTATTTTAATGTACATATTCAGTGTTCTGTTCCATGAAGTGGTTTTATTGTTGAGGGCCTCACCTGCCCATGTTCTTCTAGAGAGGAGTGTTAATTCTTACATTTCACAAAGCTTATGTCAATCCCTTCTTTAAAAAACCAAATGACTTGCTTTCCTCACCTGACTATATCTGGTAATTCTGAATGCTTGTAACTTGGTAATCTGCCTGATTCCTATTAAAATGTGTAGGTAAGGCTCTCTTGAACTTTTTGTTTTCTTTAAAATGTGCTCCATCCCCCCTCAATCCCTCTTTGGGGGTTGTTATATTTTAACATAGTTCTCCAAGATGTAACATAGTGTTCAATATTTGTATAACTCGATTTTGTTTTTTTTATCATTATAAAGTTTAAAACTGTGAAGCTTTACATATGTGAAGTAAACTATGGTTAACAATAAAAAGACCACTAGGGGCTCCTGGGTGGCTCAGTGGGTTAAGCCTCTGCCTTAGGCTCAGGTCATGATCTCCAGGTCCTGGGATCCATCCCCGCATAGGGCTCTCTGCTCAGCGGGGAGCCTGCTTCCCTTCCTCTCTCTGCCTGCCTCTTTGTCTACTTGTGATCTCTCTGTCTGTGAAATAAATAAATAAAATCTTTTTTTAAAAAAAATTACTAAATTCAGTCATTTTAGTTCTTAACAATTTTGTAAGGATAGTGTACTTTGGTGTCTGATCTCACTGACTGCTATCAGTGAAGTACAAAGAGTGTTAAGACTTTTCTTTTTTAATTTAAGTGACATGCTGGATCTCATACATAATTAACAATGTTATTTATTGATTTGATTAAGGATTTTTTATTTGATTTGATTTGATTGAGGATTTGATTAGGATTTTTGTTTAAATTATTAGATTATAAAACCCTAAGAAGGCCATAAATGTAGAGTAACATTAAATTAATTTAAATTTTAAGTGATCAAAGGTATTTAGAAATGTATTTGTACTGATAAATGCCAGGAAAGGATGTTTCTATTGTGTGTGGATCCCAAGAACTCAAGAGGAAAACATGCAGATGTTCATTGAATGTGAAGGGAAATTTTACAACACCCTGAACAAAAAGGAAAAGGAAAAAAAAAAAGTGGAAGGGAGAGTAAACATAAAGAGAATACTTAAGTTTTAACTCACTGTCACAAGTGAAAGTGTGTTTGAAATAATATTTTATTTGGAAAAATTAGCTAAGATGTTTTCTGACTGCCTTCAAAATGTAGATTGAAAATCAGAAAGTAGAAAGTTATTTATAGCAATCTGCAAAATATAAACAGGGTTTAGAGCATTCATTGAGGTGGGTCTGATAGGTGCCTTCCACAGTGTTGGTGCTAAGGGTTGCTTAGTGAGCAAAACATCAATTATTCCTGCCCTCATGGAGCTTGCAGGATGGTGGGGGAGAAGGAAATGGAGCATGTATTGACAATTAAATATGTGAAGACATGAAGGGAAAAGTACAGAATACTATGGGATTATATGACAGAATATCTAATCCAGCCTGGGAACAAAGAGTAGGGAAGGCTTTTTAGAAGAAGTAATTTACCGGGCGCCTGGGTGGCTCAGTGGGTTAAGCCGCTGCCTTCGGCTCAGGTCATGATCTCAGGGTCCTGGGATCGAGGCCTGCATCGGGCTCTCTGCTCAGCAGGGAGCCTGCTTCCCTCTCTCTCTCTCTCTGCCTGCCTCTCCGTCTGCTTGTGATCTCTCTCTGTCAAATAAATAAATAAAATCTTTAAAAAAAAAAAAAAAAGAAGTAATTTATTGAAGCCAAAAGAATGAATAAGAATTAGCCAAGAGAGTGGTTTTCACTGTGGACCATCAGTATGAATAAAGACCTGAAATCAAGAGAGATCATGGCATATTTGAGAAAATAAGAACATTTTGTATATCTAGAAGATTATGAATAAGGGAAAAGGAAATGTAGAGGAAAAAGAAGAATGAAAACTTCAGGATAAAAAGGAGAGAAAGATTTGGGGGGAGAAAACGGGGTATTTTGTTTTTTAAAATAATGTAGTATTTGGGTTTTGGTTTTGTGTGTGTGTGTGTGTGTGTGTGTGTGTGTGTGTGTGTTTTAGCACATGTGTAGTTTGTGTGTGTGTGTGTGTGTGTGTGTGTGTGTGTGTAAGTTTTAGCACATGTGTAGATTCATGTGACCACCACCACATAGTCCATTACCCCAAAATCTTGCTCGTGCTACCCCTTTGTAATCTAACCTCCTTCCCCCGATCCCTGGCAACCACTGGTCTATTCTCTGACCTCCATAGTTTTATCCTTTCCGCCATGTCTCATAAACAGAATCCTTTGTTATGTAACCTTCTGAGATTGGTTTTTAAAGTAATATATTTGAGATTTATCCAAGTTACTCTGTTTTTCAGTAGTTAATTCCTTTTTGTGTGTAGTCATTCACCCATTGAAGATCTGGATTGTTTCTGGTAGTTGTGTTTCGTTTTTGTTTTTTATTAATAGACTACTGCAGAAAATTCATTTACACATTTTTGTGTGGATTTAAGTTCTTATTTCTGTAGGGTAAAAACCCCACAGTGGGGTTGCTGGGTCATATGGTAAGTGTATATTTAGCTTTATATGAAACTGCCAAATTGTTTTCCGGAGTGTCTGAACCACTTTGTATCCCTACTAGCAATATTTGTAAGTTCCTGTCATTCACATCCTTTTTGATATGTGGTGCTGTCCATTTTGTTTTGTTTCTTTGTAAGCTTTTCTAATAGGTGTGTTTTATCTTATCATGGATTTACTTTGCATTTCTCTAATGACTAATTATGTTGAGTATTGTATCTTGGATGAATGTCTATTCAAATTTAAGTTCATTGTTTAAGTTCATTGTTTCTTGCTCTTGTTTTTTTAAAACTATATATTCTAGATATACTTTAAAAAAAAAAAGATTTTATTTATTATTTATTTGAGAAACAGAGATAGTGAAAGAGAGCACCAGCAGGGAGGAGAGGGGAAAGCAGGCTCCATGATCAGTGTGGAGTCCAACATGGAGCTTGATCCCAGGAGCCAGGGATCATAACCTGAGCCAAAGGCAGATGACAAACGACTGAGCCACCCGGGTGCCCCTACATATACTTTTTTGATGGATGTGTGATTTGCAAGTATCTTTTCCCCCACTCTTTGATTTGCCCTTTTATTCCCTTAATAGTATCTTTCACAGAGCAAAAGAAAGTGATAGATTCTGATGTTCCTTATTCAATCACTGATAGAACAGATAGTCTACCCAAGTTTTAGGCTTCATTGTGAATATCTTACTTCCATAGGTATTTGTAATAATGAGGAAAATAATTCTACCGAAAAATAAATTTTGCCCATCAAAGTTTCAAGAAGATGATGCTATTTTGATTATTTATTCATTCAGTGAATATTTATTGAGCACCTTCTGTGTTGCAAGTCCTATTTATAGCTACACCATGGGTACAGCAGTGAGTGAGGCAGATAAAACCAAAACAAACCCTTACGATGCTTGCATTCTGTTGGACAGAACAGATTATAAAGTAATTGAGTACATCAGAATACATAGCAGGTGTTCTGTGGGAGTAAAGTTCAGTAACAGGCAAAATACCAATCTGTACTGATAGAAGTGAGAATAGCAGTCACTCCTGGAAGGGTTTTATTAGCTGGGAGGCTCATGAGGGAGCCCTCTTGGATTTTGAAAATATGTGTATTAGTTTGTCATGGTTACAAAGATGTGTGTATATGTATGTATATGTATACATGTAAAATTTTGGGTTGCACATTTAAGATTTGTACATTTTACTATGTATGCATTATATCAATTTTCTTTAGTTAACTGAATAAATAATAGATGGTAATAGCTGCTATGGAGAAAAATTACCTGAGAAAGGGGATTGAGACAACCAGAAGTAGGGTATCAGTGCCGCCCTCACTGAGAAGATTAAACAGAAGGTATAATGCATATACCTAGGGGAGAGGAAACATTAATCATAGACTATGAAATAGGTTGCTTAGCAGTTCAAGGAACAGCAGAGAAGGTGAATATAATCTTTAATCACTTCCTTTTCTTAGATTCCATCCTTTAGAATATGTATATAGGTGTTTTAATTAATGTGTTTAAGGATTTTTATTACAATATTGTTTGTAATACTAAAAAATTAGAAACTCTGAATGAATAAAAATGGTTAAATTATGACAAATCCATATTTTGGAATAATATGCAGCAATAAAAATTGATGAATTAGAGGTATACAGATATGAAAAGATGTCTATGAAATGCTAAGTGCAAAAGAAAAATTGCAGAATTATATATCCTAGTTTTGATTAAAGAAATTGTGTAGTTATATATAATATGTGTTTTTTTAATAAACATAAAGATCTAGAAGAGTATACATCTCAAAGTATTTATCTCTGGGGAATGAGGCAGAGAAGGTGAAGGATGCTCATTGACTTCTTGATATTTCTATATTGTTTTTGAAATATTTTATAATTACAAATGATTAAGGGAATTATTTTAATAGCTATCCCATAGGACTTAAAATTAACGTCGCACCCATCCACAATACATAAAATTTTAGTGGGACTGAGTTACTTTACTCTTAACATGTGACAATACACAGGCTGGAATACTAAGTAGTCCTAGCTGTTTAGGTTATGTTTACAACAGGAGTCTCCAAAGGAAAGGAGGGATGGCTCTTATAGGGGAACATGAAATGAACAATTGAGGGTGTGTGGAAAATATTAGAACATCTATTCATATCTGAAATCTCATTCTTTTACGTTGCTATTTTTTAAATCTTTTCTAAAATTGAACAGAACTACAAGTATGTACTATATTTTAGTGAACATCTGCAAGTCAAGCTGTAGATTTTTAAAAATTTTTATTTATTTATTTGAGAGCAGGGGAGAGGAGCAGAGGGAGAAGCTGGGAGCCTGATGGTGGGACTTGATTCCAAGACTGAGGAATCATGACCTGAGCCAAAGGCAGAGATTTGACTGAGCCACCCAGGCGCCGTAGGCAGTAGGTTTTAGCCAGCCATTTCAGAAACACTCTTTGAGCCCTCTCCCAGTAACAGCCTCTTCCCTATATTGTATTTTTTTTATGGTTTTATCACCCAAGTGTGCCTTCCTAGATAATACAACTTGGTTTTGCTTTTTGTTTTGTTTTTTTTTTTAAACTGATAGCTTTAAATCTGTTAATCCTTCCTTTCTTAAAATTTTCTTGTGAAAGAATTTGATCATTTCACCTTCAATTTCTTATTGTGTGGACTTTACTGATCATATATTCATGGTATAATTCAACATGTTCTGCTATTCTGTGTATTTCTTCTAGGTTGCAGCTTGATCAAGAGGCATGTTTGGAATTAGATTGATCCGTTTTTTGTGTTATTTTGTGAGGAGTTACATAACGTCCAGTTTTCCTTTTTTTAGTGTTAACAACCATTGATGTTCAGTACCTGGATCCATTAATTCACTGGAGTCAGCAAAACAGAAAATCTTAATTCTGTTTTTGTTTTTACTTATTCATTGGGATATTTTATAGGGAGTTCCTTCCCTACTTTTACTCTTTGATTACCCAGTAGCACAGTTCATATAAGAAAAGCAGGGAAGGGGCGCCTGGGTGGCTCAGTGGGTTGGAGCCTTCAGCTCAGGTCATGATCCCAGGGTTCTGGGATCAAGCCCCGAGTCAGGCTCTCTGCTCAGCGGGGAGCCTACTTCCCTCTCTCTCTGTCTGCCTCTGCCTACTTGTGATCTCTGTCAAATAAATAAAATCTTTAAAAAAAGAAAAGAAAAGCAGGGAAAAGTGTTATTTGATTCTTTCCTATTTGCTGAGTTTTCAGGCTAGTGAATTGGTTCCCTGCCATCCTTAGAGATACACAAATACATTTTTAAAATAGTATCGTTTCTTCATAGATTAAATATTTTTGACAGGTTTCAATATTTTACCATCTTTTTCTTTATTGAAGCTCAAATTGTCCCTTCTAGTCACTTTGTTCTTTTGATCCTTTAGTCCTTTTGACGTGACCTTTGTAGTCAGCGTCCATGCTGTCTAGTATTTTAAGATGTTTCAGGCTCATCTTATCTATTTACTGCCATAGACCAGGAATTAGCTATTTCTTTAGGAAGTCCTTGTTTGTTTTAATGCAAAATGATATTTTAAAATCTCAATCTGACTGATAAGAATGTTCATTCCTACTAGTTTGTCATTATTTCTGTGCTGTTTAAGTGTACAGAGTTGGAATCTTTGTTTCTACAAACCTATATTGAGATAAACAGAATATTTTAATTCTTAGAGGACCCAAGGGATTCCAGAATTAGAATATTCCACAATTAATTATGTTTTCATCACACATTACACTTAAAACTATAATTTTAATATCACCATATCATTTATTACCGAAATGGTTAAAAATTTCCAACTTTTTGTGGTTGCTTTAAATTTACATTGTCAAGTCATATAGCCACTGCATATTGTGATCTCTCCCTTTTAATCATTATTTAACCTAAGTTCCATAGGTAACTGTATATATAAAGCTCATTACAAGTATTTATAATCAGGGATTATATGAAACATTTCCTCTAGTATTGTGCCTAAGTAAGTATAAGGATATTACCATCAGTAATCAATTGAGAAACACTTACTTGAGAACCAGGCTCTGTGAGGAATGTGAAATTATATAATGGTTCATTGATGCTCAGAATATGACCACAGACTGGCGATGATCTATGAACTATTTATTATTGGTCCATGATAAGTACAGAAATTGAGAAACCTTTGTAGCATTCTGACACCAACTGTATGATCACTAAAGTTTTTAGAAGTATTAATACCTGAAAGATTAGAAATTTAAACAAAACAAACAAACCTAACTGTCCCTTTCCCACAGGTAGTTTACTGTAGGCAGTCCTTTATATATATACTATCCCAGCCATTGTCACATAGCTGACTGTATTTATGTGTTTCAGATGAGTGGTTTTAGAGACGGATAAATATCCAGGTGAGAAACTTGTAGATGTGGGCTAATGAAATTTTCACAGAGAAGATGGTCTCCATCTGGTTTAGTTTGATGTGTCAGACATGAAGAAGTCATGGGAACTGCATTAATGAAATATGTAGTTATGTGTACACAGGACATCCTGGAACTGGCCTGTTAGGAAAAGACAGTTTTTAACTAGTTGGAAGGGGGAGATAAAATGGATGAGATGGTTGTTTAAAGACCTTCAGTGCCAAGCTAAATAGCTAAGACTTCCTACCGATGATAGCAATCATTCTTTTTTTTTTTTTTTTTTTTTAAAGATTTTATTTATTTGGGGGCGCCTGGGTGGCTCAGTGGGTTAAAGCCTCTGCCTTCGGCTCAGGTCATGATCCCAGGATCCTGGGATCGAGCCCCACATCGGGCTCTCTGCTCAGCGGGGAACCCACTTCCTCCTCTCTCTCTCTGCCTGCCTCGCTGCCTACCTGTGATCTCTGTCTGTCAAATAAATAAATAAAATCTTTAAAAAAAAAAAAGATTTTATTTGTCAGAGAGCAGGGAGAGTGGCCGGCGGAGGGAGAAGGAGGCTCCCCACCCAGCAAGGAGCCTGATATGAGATTCAGCCCCCGCCCCCCGGGGTCACGACCTGAGCCAAAGGCAGATGCTCAACTGACTAAGCCACCCAGGCATCCAGGAGATCCATTCATTTAACTTATGAGTACAGTTGACCCTTGCACAACGCGGAGTTTCCAAGTGTCAGCCCCTTACTTCTTCCACCAGTACAGCCAGAAATCTTCATATAACTTCTGATTTCCCCAGAACTTTCTTTTTTTTTTGAAAGATTTTATTTATTTTATTTGACAGATTGAGAGCACAAGTAGGCAGAGTGGCAGGCAGAGGGAGAGGGAGAAGAGGCTCTCTGCTGACAGGGAGCGCGATACGGGGCTCAATCCCAGGACCCTGGCATCATACCTGAGTTGAAGGCAGCTGCTCAACTGACTGAGCCACCCAGCAGCCCCCAAAAACTTAATTATTAATAGCCAACTGCCGACCCAAAGCCTTAATGATAACATAGTCGATTAACACACATTTTCAATGTTATATGTATGTATTATATACTATGTTCTTAAAATAAACTAGAGGAAAGAAAATGTTACTAAAAAAATCATCATGAAGAAAACATACATTTACAGGACTGTATTGATAAGTGTACTCTGTTTATAAGATGAATGATGTGTCAATACCTACATCAACTTAAAGATATGAAACACTGTAGACGTTAAATGTATTACTAACACTAGACATCAAAAATGAAAAGTTAATGTGAAAAAGAAATTCATAAGGTGTAATGATTCAGACATTAATAATGAAGAAGTAGCAGTATGGATGCTATATGGTAGTGTAGCCTATATACTATGAATGAATCCTTTTAAAATGTTTATGGCATACCGTATTACAGTTATAGTCCTAATACAATATGGGAAACATTGTTAATTTAAAAAAATCTCCTTACCTGTGATGACAGGCTGAAATGCAGTCTCTCCAATTATGAGAGAAAGAGGCATACTACACAATAATGTAATTTTTTGAAAGCAAAGTTATAAAACATTGAGAAAACTGAGGCACCTGGGTGGCTCAGTTGGTTAAGTGACTGACACTTGACTTTTGGCCTAGGTCATGATCTCAGGGTCCTGGGATCAAGCCCCGCATTCAGCAATGTGTTCAGCAAGGAGTCTGCTTATGATTCCCTCACCTCTCTCTGCCCATCCCCCACACATGTGCTCTCTGTCTCTTCTGATAATTCTTTAAAAAAAATTTAAGAAACCTAACACCTCATTAACTTTATACTAAATACTACTGAGTTTATTCTTATATAAGGATAGGTTGTCCACTTCCATACGAGTCTTGAGCTTGATGTTCTACAGGCAGATACTTAGACATAGTCGATGATGATGACACAGAAATATCTCAGATAGTTCTTGCCATACAGTTAGATTTCTGCACAAAGATACCCACACACAGATACAACAGATAAGTTTACTAACTGAATGGCATGATGATGATTTACTATTCATTAATTGGAAGTTAATTGTCATAAGGTCTTTATCCTTGTCATCTTCGTGCTGAGGAGGAAGATGAGGGGTTGGTCTTACTATCTCAGAGATAGCAGAGGTATACGAAGTGGAGGAGGTGGAAGGGACAGGCAGGAGAGGCAGGCACACTTGGTGTAACTTAATGGAAATGCATTGTAATTTCTGACTTACTCTTTTACTTTTTCATTTCTCTAAAGAAATTGAGGGTACTAATTCTCCTTTCATGGTTTTCATTTTATTGCTCATATCACAGAAGGGCCCATGTTGTAAAAGAACTCAAAAACAATCTTAAATAATCAGAACTCTTCTACCAGGTTGTCAAATGTCAGTTCATTTGCTGCACTGCTTCTTCTTCCTCATCATCTGGCACTGGTTTGGAAGCACTCAACCTCTACTCAAGTCATCTACTGGTAATCTTGTGATATGTTGTCTGTTAGCTCTTGAATTTCTTCATAGGTCCATAGCATGAAACCTTTCACCTTCCATCATTTTGCCATATCTGCAATCTCTCTCATGATTTTTTTGACTGGCTCTGTTGTAAATTCTATAAAGTCATGCACAGGTGGTATCTGGACAGTTTTCTCCAGGAATTTTTTTTATTTCGGGCTTGATGGCTTTCACAACCTTTTTTTATAACAATGGCACCCTCAATAGTGTGCGCTTTCCAAAGTTGTATGATGTTCTACCAGGATTCTTTCTTGTAGCATGGACAATGCTTTCCATAGAGACCATGTGTAATGAGCCTTACAGGTCCTTATGACCCCCTGACCTAGAGGCTGAATTAGAGATGTTGTGTTTAGGGGCAAGTAGAATACTTTGATATCCTGGGAATTGTCCGATATCAAAAGAACTTCAAAAGGCAGTCTCTTACAGGCAAATTACTTTCTTAATTGAGGGACAAAGCATTGATGGAACCAATCTAGAAAATGAGTTCTCATTGTCCAGGCCTTCTTGTACAGCCAAAAAACTGGCAGATGGTATTCATCTTTTCCCTTCAAAGTTGGAAGGTTAGCAGCTTTATAGATATAGGCAGTCCTAATCAAAAACCTAACTGCATCTGTACAAAACAGAGTTAGTCTGTCTTTTTCTGCTTTAAATCTATAGGCTTGCTTCTTTGCCTTACTAATAAATGCCACAGCTGCAGACCTCAGTGTATGGTACATATCAAGCAATTCAGCCTGTTCTTTGTAGTGTCATGATTTTCTTTGCTTCTTGGGAACACTTCCAGCATCACTAAGTAGCACTTTGTATGGGACCCATGATGTTATTGGAGGTTTACAGTACTCCACTAAACACATTGAAAAATAAGCAACAACTATGAGAGATCACTTTTACTGCTATATGCAATTTTTTGAAGAGACGGAGATGATTAGTGTCACACAGTGTTTTAAGCAGGTACTGGCAACACTTGTCCTCACCGCAACAGCAACAGGAGGCTATGAAATTATTATGGTAATACAGTGTGTACTATAGTAAATACAGTTATGATTACATACTGTATCTTTACATTTGTTTACATTTCTCTCAACTGTAATGGTGCCATGTAAATGTGCAGAAGTTTTGATAAATTTTTCCAATAGATTCGTGTGTTTTATGATAAATGATAAAGTAGCCTAGTATCTACATATATTTTATGCAGTCATGACATACCTTTAAAAAAATTTTTTTTGGTATTTCTAGACTATGGTTTGTCTGCAGGTTTTTTGAAATTGTTGAAAATCTCCAAAAAATTTTCAAATATATTTATTTTAAAAAGTCTGCATATAAGTAGACCCACAGAGTTCAAACCTCTATTGTTCATGGGTAAAGTATACATGGCACTTTTGTACACCTAAGAATACAATAGTGGAAAAAACAAACACCCTAAACTTTGCTACTTAGGTTCTAGTGAAGAAGAGTAAAAAAAAAAAAAAAAAAACAGATTAAACAAGGCAATTTATAGCGTAATATTAGATTATAGCAAGTGATAAAAAGAAAAGCAAAGATATTTTAAAATAAGGTGATCATTGTGCATTTTCCAGTCCAATGGAATGAATAATATTTGTGTCTATTAAGGACATAAGACTTGTTTTGTTTGATCTTGCCCACTTCTGGCATCACCTTGGGAACTGCCACTTCAAATCTAGATAGCTATAATTTAAGATTTTGAGTTATTAATTTTTAATTATAATGTATAATTTTATAGTATATAAATTATAATTGTAATTTGATGATAATAAATTAATTTAAGAATTAGATATCTGAACGTTTGTTTCCTTTTTTAAAAATTTTTCTTTTTTTTCTTTTCTCTCTTTTTTTCTTAATTTTTTTTTTTTTTTTTTTTTTTTTTATCAGAGAGAGAGAGGGAGAGAGAGCGAGCACAGGCAGACAGAATGGCAGGCAGAGGCAGAGGGAGAAGCAGGCTCCCTGCAGAGCAAGGAGCCCGATGTGGGACTCGATCCCAGGACGCTGGGATCGTGACCTGAGCCAAAGGCAGCCAGGCGTCCCTTTCTTAATTTCTTTTGCACCACACCCAATGCTCCATGCAATACGTGCCTCCTTAATACCCATCACCAGGCTCACCCAACCCCCTACCCGTCTCCCCTCCAAAACCCTCAGTTTGCTTCTCACAGTCCACAGTCTCTCATAGTTTGTCTCCCCCTCCAGTTTCCCCCAGTTCACTTCTTTCCATCTCCCACTGTCCTCTGTGTTATTCCTTATGCTCCACAAGTAAGTGAAGCCATATGATAATTGACTCTCTCTGCTTGACTTATTTCACTCAGCATAATCTCCTCCAGTCCCGTCCATGTTGCTACAAAAGTTGGGTATTCATCCTTTCTGATGGAGGCATAATAATCCATAGTATATATGGACCACATTTTCTTTATCCATTCGTCTGTTGAAGGTCATCTTGGTTCTTTCCACAGTTTGGTGACTGTGGCCATTGCTGCTACGAACATTGGCATACAGATGGCCCTTTTCACTACATCTGTATCTTTGGGGTAAATACCTGGTAGTACAATTGCAGGGTCATAGGGTAGCTCTATTTTTAAGGAATAGAATATTTCTTAAGGAATCTCCACACTGTTTTCCAAAGTGGCTGCACCAACCTGCATTCCCACCAACAGTGTAAGATTGAGATTATTCCCTGCATATTCTCTGACCACAGTGCTTTGAAACTGGAACTCAACCACAGTAAAAAGTATGGAAGGAATTCAAACACTTGGAAGCTAAAGACCACCCTGCTTAAGAATGTTTGGGTCAACCAGGAAATCAAGAACTTAAAACGATTCATGGAAACCAATGAGAATGAAGACATATCAGTACAAAACCTATGGGATATGGCAAATGCGGTCCTAATGGGGAAATACATAGCCATACAAGCCTCCCTCAAAGAAAATTGAAAAATCCAGAATATACCAACTCTCTTTATACCTTAAAGAACTGGATAATCAACAACAAATTAAGCCAACCCTACACAAGAAGGGAAATAATCAAGATTAGAGCAGAGATCAATGAGATAGAAAGTAGAGATACAGTAGAACACATTGATGAAACTAGAAGCTGATTTTTTGAAAGAATCAGTAAGATTGATAAACTACTGGCCAAACTAATCCAAAAGAAAAGAGAAAGGACCCAAAATAATAAAATTATGAATGAAAAGGGAGAGATCATGACTAACACCAAGGAAATAGAAACAGTGATCAGAAATTATTATCAACAGTTATATGCCAATAAGTTAAGCAACCTAGACGAAATGGATACATTCCTGGAAACCTGGAAACTTCTAAAACTGAATCAGGAAGAAATTGACAACCTGAATAGACCAATATCTAGTAACTACATTGAAGAAGTGATCATAAACCTCCCAAAAAACAAAAGCCCAGGATGTGATGGATTCCCTGGAGAATTCTATCAAACATTCAAAGAAGAAATAATACCTATTCTCCTGAAGCTGTTTCAAAAAATAGAAACAGAAGCAAAACTTCTAGACTCTTTTTTTTTTTTAAAGATTTTATTTAGTTATTTGACAGACAGAGATCACAAGTAGGCAGAGAGGCAGGCAGAGAGAGAGAGGAAGGGAAGCAGGCTCTCTGCTGAGCAGAGAGCCCGATGTGGGGCTCGATCCCAGGACTCTGAGACCGTGACCTGAGCCGAAGGCAGAGGTTTAACCCACTGAGCCACCCAGGCGCCCCAAAACTTCTAGACTCTTTATGAAGCCATCATTACTCTGATCCCCAAACCAGGCAAAGACCCCACCACAAAGGAGAATTTCAGACCAATATCCCTGATGAATATGGATGCCAAGATTCTCAACAAGATCCTAGCTAATAGGATCCAGCAGTACATTAAAAAGATTATCCACCGTGACCAGGTGGGATTTATCCATGGGTTGCAGGGGTGGTTTAGCATTTGCAAATCAATCAGTGTGATAGAACAAATCAGTAGGAGAAGAGAGAAGAGCCCCATGGTCCTCTGAATTGATGCAGAAAAAACATTTGACAAGTTACCGCATCCGTTTGGTCTCCTGGGTGGCTCAGTGGGTTAAGCCTCTGCCTTTGGCTCAGGTCATGATCTCAAGGTCCTGGGATCGAGACCCACATCGGGCTCTCTGCTCAGCAGGGAGTCGGGTTCCCCCTTTCTCTCTGCCTGCCTCTCTGCCTACTTGTGATCCCTCTTTCTCTCCGTCAAATAAATAAATCTTAAAAAGATACAGCATCCGTTCCTGATTAAAACCTTTCGAAGTATAGGGATAGAGGGAACATTCCTCAACTTCATAAAATCGGTCTATGAAAGACACACAGCGAATATCATCCTCAATAGGGAAACCTGACAGCCTTCCCTTTGAGATCAGGAACACAAGGATGTCTTCTCTCGCCACTGTTGTTCAACATAGTACTAGAAGTGCTAGCAACAGCAATCAGACAACAAAAAGAAGTAAAAGATATTCAAATTGACAAAGAGGAAGTTAAACTCTCTCTCTTCGCAGATGACATGATTCTTTATATGGAAAACCCAAAAGACTCCACCCCCAAACTACTAGAACTCATACAGCAACACAGTAATGTGGCAGGATACACAATCAATGTACAGAAATCAGTTGCTTTCTTATACACTATCAATGAAAATATAGAAAAAGAAATTAGAGAATCAATTCCATTTACTATAGCACAAAGAACCACAAGATACCTGGGAATAAACCTAACCAAAAAGGTAGAGGATCTGTACTCGAGGAACTACTGACCACTTATGAAAGAAATTGAAGAAGACACAAAAAGATGGAAGAACGTTCCATGCTCATGGATCGGAAGAATAAACATTGTTAACATGTCTATACTGCCTAGAGCAATCTATACTTTCAATGCCATCCTGATCAAAATTCCACTGGTATTTTTCAAAGAGCTGGAACAAACAGTCCTAAAATTTGTATGAAGGAGAGGAGACCCCAAATTGCTAAGGAAATGTTGAAAAAGAAAAACAAAACTGGGGACATCACATTGCCTGATTTCAAGCTTTACTACAAAGCTGTGATCACCAAAACAGCATGGTACTGGCACAAAAACAGACACATAGACAAGTGTAACAGATTGTAGAGCCCACGTGTGGACCCTCAACTCTATAGTCAAATAATCATTGACAGAGCAGGAAAAAATTACAGTGGAAAACAGTCTCTTCAATAAATGGTGCTGGGAAAATTGGACAGCTATGTATAGAAGAATGAAACTCAACCATTCTCTTACACCATACACAAAGATAAACTCAAAATGGATAAAGGACCTCAACGTGAGGCAGGAATCCATCAGAATCCTAGAGGAGAGCATACGCAGTAGCCTCTTTGACATTGGCCACAGCAACTTCTTTCCAGACATGTCCCCAAAGGCAAAGGAAACAAAAGCGAAAATGAGCTTTTGGGACTTCATCAAAATCAAAACTTTCTGCACAGTATACCTGGGAATAAGTTCAGAGTTTGGTAAAGTGTAAAGTAAAGGAAACAGTCAACAAAACGAAGAGGCCACCCACGGAATGGGAGAAGATATTTGCAAATGACAATATAGACAAAGGGCTGATATCCAGGATCTATAAAGAACTCCTCAAAGTCAGCACACATAAAACAGATAATCATGTCAAAAAATGGGCAGAAGACATGAACAAACACTTCTCCAAAGAAGACATACAAATGGCTAACAGACATATGAAAAAATGTTCATCATCACTAGCCATCAGGGAGATTCAAATCAAAACTACATTGAGATACCACCTTACACCAGTTAGAATGGCCAAAATGAACAGGACAGTAAACAACAAAGGTTGGAGAGAAAGGGGAACCCTCTAACATTTTTCTACCGGGATAGCAGCTTGATTGGTTTATCTGTTTCTTGAGTTTTGCATATCTCTTTAATGGTATTGGTTCTTCTCAGGTGCTTAGTGATCCTTGGTTGCATACTTCCTTTTGTATTTGTGATTCCTAGTTCACTTGCTTGGGATGTTGTCTAGGTTGTCTTTGCTGTGGCCTGCCTTAGGTGATTGTGGAAGAGGGGAGGAATTTTTGCCAGAATGAACATACCTATAGTTTGCCTATCTCACTTTGGAGTTCTTTATTAATTTTGAGGATCGCTCTCATTTCTGTCCCCAGTTTCTACATTCACTGTTCTAGGCTGCACCTACTTTTGTGTTCCGTAGCTCAATCCAGACAGGGCAGGATTATAGGGTTGGTAGGAGCTAATTACCTTAGCTGCTCTCTGCCTGATCATCCTAACAGTAATTTGAGGGCTCCCTTTATTTTGTTTATTTGTTGTCTGTGAAATTGTATCTGTTGACTATATTTTCTGCCTCCAAATAGAACTTTCTCTTCTGTGTATACTTTAGGCTGTGGTCTTCTATAATTTTTTCTTTCCTTAAATCTGATTTTATCCTCTTTGTCTTTACAAATTCCTCAAAATGTCTCGTCCATTGATTATATACCTTCAAGTGTTATAGGTTTTTGTCATGTATCTTCTCCCATGTCTTATGAGATTGGAGCAGAAGAAGCAATAGGAGTATATATTAACCCTGCCATTTTGGCCCAAACTTCTAATTGGTGTTCCTTAAAAAATTATTTAAGTAGAAATTATTGAAACTACATTTTAGAGGATTTTTTTCCCGAGGGGCACAATTATAAAAATCTTAATTATAATGTCATCAAGTAGTTCTCTCTTCTAAGCATATGAATAGGTAGGGGGTAAAAGCATTATTGCTGTATTAGCTTACCTGTAGAATCTTTTAGCCAGTAGCAAAACTATTTCAAAGTTGGTTAGCATCTGAGAAGAGAATTTAATTTTACTCATTTTTTTTAGTAGTGCAGGTTAGCTATTCATGTTGGATCAGTTATCATGAAAACTCTCTTTCCTCAAAGCATAGTTCAAATTTTCTTTTCTGGAATCTGTTTCAAACTCTCCAATAGTTGTTCCCTATTATATATACTGCCATGATGTTTTTGTTGTATTATATTAGTTATATGCCTTATCATTATATTGAGAATCTTGTTTTATTACAGGTTACACTCTACCAAACTCTGAACTTCTCCATGTTTTTTTCACTTTTGCAGTCCTGGCACTATATTTACATAGTAAATACAGTCAGAATAGTTTTGGAAATGGAAAAATGTGTATTAGCCCTTCATTCTACAACATGAAAAGGCTTTTGATTCCTTATCTCAAAACTCAGTTGCAGTTTTAAGATACGGAAAACCTCAAGATCATTTTTACTTTGGATTAATAAATTTTAATAATGCAACATTTAAGTTTGATGTGAAATAGGTTCTTTGTTTTTATGAGGTAACAATTACCTTATGGGTTTATAAATATTGTGCAATTATGTGCTGACTTTGAAAATGTTATATTGTGTTAGAAAAACTTACCCTATTTTTAAAATATATATATATATATATATATATATATTTAACAAGAAAAGCCCAGTATTTTAGATTTGTCATTTTCTTTTTTTGAAGGATCAAAGTAACAATGAAATTATGATTGGAGTGATGTCAGGAGGAATTCTGATTTATAAGAACAGGGTACGAATGAATATCTTTCTATGGTAAGAACTTCCATCAATACTTATGCTTTTACCATTTTATTACCAAGTATAATAATCCATATTAAAGAAGGTGATTGTTGGGATGCCTAGCTGGCTCAATCAGAGGAGTGTGGAGCTCTTGATCTTGGTCAAAGTCTTGAGTTCAAATCCCACATGGGGTATAGAGATTACTTAAATAAAACTTTAAAAAGGAGAAGAAAGAAAGTGGTTGTTAAACTATATTAACGTTGTCATGCAACTTACCCCACTTCAGATGTACTAGAGAATACCAAAATAATTTAATTATTTATTTTAAAGTATGCATAATCCAGACAGTGCAGTATTCGTAGAGAATACTATTTCATGAATTTTTCTCTTAGAAAGTCTCTGAATTTGTGCTATAGTATAATAGCTAATACTATCATGTTTACTCTGTCTTACACCATGTTGGTTGCTTTAAATCAGTATTCCATCTAAGTGCTTTCAGTGGGGTGCTAGTTTATTAATTGGAACATGGGCATTGTTGCTGCATCTATGATCCACAATCGCAGTGTTTTAAATTGGTGCTAGGAAAATATGGTGGCTCCTGGGGTTTAAAACTCATCTCTCTTCAGTTTTACTGCTATACTATCGTTAGCATGTTGACCTCATTGTCCAGGATGACTCATCTACTGTTACTTTTGTATCCCAGAGTGAGGAAAAAGGAAAAGTAGCATCTGCCACTTTCCTTTAGGGGATAAATTGAAAATCATAAAAATCACATCAGTTGTATGTCATATGAGTAGCTCTGGTTTTTTAAAATAAATGGAATGATTTTCTTTAGCAGGACAAATACAAAAGAAGTACATTATTATTAATGTGTTTCTCTAAGATACTTCCTTTTAAAAGATTTGGTCCTGATTTTTCACTATCAGATTTTTATCTAATAGATTTTTGTGATTAGTCACTTTAATAACACTTTATTAGAAATATGATAAGTGACAGAAGCAATTATTGTAGAAAATAGTCGCAGCTTTGTTTAAAAAGTAAAGATAGATTTCCTGGGCAGGTCACAAAAACATATGAGCCGTAAAATACAAAAAGTAAAATGGCCATCAGACAGTTAAATACTTTTGCTCTTCAAAAGCTACTTTAAAGACGATGGAAAAACAAGACAGTCTTTTGTAAAATACGTGTTTGATAAAGGACCTATTAAGAATATATAAAGAGCTTTCATAGCTCAGTAATAAGAAGACAGTCTGATTAAAAAGGATAGGCAAAATATTTGAATACACATTTCCACCAAAGGACATATACAGATGGCAAATGAGCACATGAAAAGATGTTCCAGTCATCAGTGAAATGCAAATTAAACCACAGTGAACTACTGCTCACCCACAGAATAGCCCCAGTTAAAAAAGATTGACAATACCATATGATGGCAAGAAGCAGAGCACCTGAAATCTCCTACATTCCTGGTGGGAGTGCAAACTAGAATACCAGCTTTGACTGGCAGTTTCTTTAAAGTTAAACCTAGATTTACCATGTAATCTAGCTTTTCTATACCTGGATGCTTACCCAGGTGAAATGAAAACCTAAATGGAAGAGATTTTTACAGTGATGTTCATAGCTACATTATTTATAGCAACACAAAACAAACCTACAAATACTAGTTGGTGAAAGGATAAGCAAACTATGTTGTATTTCCACAGTGGAATTCTGTTAAGCAATAAAAAGAACTGTTAATACATCAAGCTATACAGATGACCTTGCTCTCAAAACTTTATGCTAGGTGTAAGAAGCCAGACACAAAAGACCACATACTCTGTTTCTGTATCTATGAAATTCTGGAAAACCCAAATTACAGAGACAGTAGGCCAGTGGTTGCTAGGAACTGAAAATGGGAGGAGACAATTGACTGCAGAGGGACACCAGGGGAACATTTTGAGGTGATCAAATAGTATATGATGATTTTGGTGTTTGGTAGTTACATAACAATACATTTGTCAAAACTCTTTGAATTGTTCATTAAATTTGGTATATTTCATTGTCTATGTAAATAACACCTCTGTAAAGCCCATAAAAGAAAACTAAGTATCACTTAATGTTTCATCTCACATCTTTTAAATGCTTAACTATGTAATTCAAACCCTGGTGTGTTCAGAGGATATAAAACAATTCAAGACATAGTCCCTGCCTATTAGTGGATATATAAGAATTAATTATAAAATTAATAACGATAAGGGGCCCCTGGTTGGCTCAGTCCATTAAGCCTCAGCCTTCGGCTTAGGTCATGATCCCAGGGTCCTGGGATCAAGTCCTCCATCAGGCTCCCTGCTCACTGGGGAGACTGCTTCTCCCTCTCTCTCTGCCTGCTGCTCTGCCTGATTGTGTGCACTCTCTCTCTCTCTCTCTCTCTCTCTCTCTCTCTGGCAAATAACGAAATAAAATCTTTTAAAAAATTAATAATGATAGGAAAAAATGTAATTAAAATCTTCAGAGAAGATAATTATCATCAGTTTTTACAACAGTAAAATGATAAATGCACATCTTTGACTTTAATATATTTCTGATTTTACTAAAGACAATTTTAAAAAATAAGTTACATTATATTTTACATTTTTTTTTAAAGATTTTTATTTATTTATTTGACAGAGAGAAATCACAAGTAGGCAGAGAGGCAGGCAGAGAGAGAGAGGAGGAAGCAGGCTCCCTGCTGAGCAGAAAGCCCGATGCGGGGCTTGAACCCAGGACCTGGGATCATGACCTGAGCCAAAGGCAGTGGCTTAACCCACTGAGCCACCCAGGCGCCCCTATATTTTACATTTTATATAAATGTCAAAATCTGAAAAAAATTCTTTTCAGATCATGTGAATTTAAATGACAGTGATCTGAAATTTTCTTTATTTTCAAAACCCTATATTTTGTGTGTGTGTGTGTGTGTGTGTGTGTGTGTGTGTGTGTGTGTGTGTATATATATATATATTCCTTTTTTATTGTTACAAGGATTCTAAAAGAGTTTTTGACATACTGTTTTGGAAATACAAGGATTCAATCTCTGTAGGGGGGGTAGCTTTTTAATGGCTCCGTGATATTTGAGATTGTTTTTAAAGGGTGAATGGAAATTTCCTCAGTGAAAAAGAAAGTGTGGAAGAGGTATGTGTGGATTTAGGGAATTAAAGTAGAGGTAACAAACATTTGCAGAGACCCATTGGTTAGAAAGGGTATGGTAAATTGAAGAAATGATGAGCTATTTGGTTTCTCCTTTAGTTGTCTTTCCTGAAGATAGAAGCAAAGGAATCAATTTAGGAAGATGTTGTGTAGAAGAGAAATTAGATTCAGATTGTGAAGGATCCCACATATTCTGTAAGGATTTGGCATATTACTTTCTTGGTAAATATGCGTAGAACTAGTTTAATGTTGAGAAATGAAACTCACACTTCCATGTCTTTATCATACAAGTTAGGTTTTTTAAAAAAAGGATGTGAATGTTTAAGATATTGATTGTAAAGCATATTTTGTTTATTTTAAATTATATTTCCAAGAATTAAACTGAATAGATGAGATTTAAAGTTGGTAAAGCCACTATATTTGCATCATCATGGAACATAAGGGTTTCTTCTGATCCTGACTACTCGTGGTAGTACATACTACCACACTGCTAGGAATACTTAAAGGGTAATTGAATAATTCCCAGAGACTGAGCAAAGACTGGCTTGAGAGAAGAAAACTCCTGAAGGCCCAGCCTTACAAAGGTCCCCACACTTTCATTAATTTCACTACCACCTGGCACCTCACTGGGTTCCCAAATTGAATACTGTTGAAAAATCCACTCATTTTCTGGAGGGGAAGGTGGGGTGAGCAGGGAATTAACCATTTTGAAATATGCTCAGAGCTTTCTGTTCTCCTTAACAAAGGTCTGCCCTCAAGGAAATCTCTTTTACCCGTACTTAACCAGCATGGATTTTTACCAGAGAATAACCAAGTGGGTTATATCCAGCCTACTTTATACCTCTTGTGTCACCCAAGGAGAGGGTGAGCTGAAAAGCACTGAAGGTTATAACCAAGTAGCGCAGACCACTCAACCACTGAGTCCTAATCATAAGTTGAAGAACAGTTTTTCCCCAACCCCTCACCTTATTGCCACATTAGCGTGGCTCCTGTATATAACAGGAGAATTCAACTTAAATAACTACAAGGCTCAGATTATTAAAGAGAGAGTCTCTAGAGAAAACTGAAGACAAGAGGGGAGACAAAAACATGGAAACTAAAGGAAATAGTATCCTCAAACACCTACTGCACAAACTGTTCCTTTGAAGACACCATAATTTAATTGGTTTAGTTTCTAAAGGATTCATGTCCTGAGGCATTGTGGAAAACAGTAGAACAATGTGTTGGTAATTGGGGGTGTATTACAGCTGGGTATGTTTCTTGAAAGAATGGGACGACTGGTACCACTGTCCTGTCATGCCTAAAGTTGTGCATTCCTGAAGAGCAGCAGCAGAAGTTTAACACTGGGGACTGGGGGTGTAGATGGATTTCAGGAAAAAATAATGCAGCTAGCAATAACAAGCTAGGGGCACGGTTGCAAATATCTTTTCGAATTAGTGTTTCTGTTTTCTTTGGGTAAATATCTAGTAGTGGAATTATTGGATCATATGGTATCTCTATTTTTTTAATTCTCTGAGGAACCTACATACTGTTTTCCACAAACTGGCAGCACCAATTTGCATTCCCACCAACAGTGCCCAAGGTTTCACTTTTTTCCATATTCTCACCAACATTTAATTCTTGTATTTCTGGTTTTAGGCTTTTGACAGGTATAAAGGGATGTTGTGGTTTTGATTTGCATTTCCCTGAGGATTATTGATATTGAGTATCTTTCTGTGTGTCTGATGGCCATTTGTATGTCTTTGGAAAAATGTCTGTTCAGGTCCTCTGTCCATTTTTTAATAGATTTCTTTCTTTGTTATTGAGTTGTATGAGTTCTTTATAAATTTTGATCATTAACCCATTATGTAGTACATGGTTTGCAAATACCTTCTCCCATTCTCTAAGTTACCTTCTCCCATTCTGTAAGTTACCTTTTCACTTTGTTAATTTTGTTTGCAGTGCACAAGTTTTTATGTTTTTTTTCTTTTGTTGTTTGTGCTTTTGGTGTCAGGTCCAAAAAAATTATTGCCTAGACCAATGTTGAACTTCTTCCCTATTTTCTTCTAGCAGTTTTATGGAATTAGGTCTTATGCTTAAGTCTTTGATCTATTTCAAGTTAATTTTTATAAATGGTGTATGATAGGGGTCCAGTTTTATTTTTCTGCATGTGGTTATCTAGTTTTCCCAACACCATTTGTTAAAGAGACTATCCTTTCTTCATCAGGTGTTCTTGGCTCCCTTATAAATATTAGTTGACCATGTATGTTGGAGATTAATTCTAGGTTCACTCTCTCCATTGGTCTGTGTGTTTATTATGGTAGTACTATACTGTTTTAATTACTGTAGCATTATAGTATAGTTTGAAATTAGTGCTATGTGTCTCCATTTTTGTTCTTCTTTCTTACTATTGCTTTGGCTGCTCATGGTCTTTTGTGATTCCATACAAGTTTTAGGATTGATTTTTCTGTATCTGTGGAAAGTACCATTGGAATTTTGATAGTGATTGCCTTGACTCTTTAGATAGCTTTGAATAGCATGGACATTTTAACAACTTAAGCTCTCAGTCTATTAACATGGAATGGAACATCTTACCATTTGTTTGGTTCTTTGATTTCTTTCAACAAAGTCTTGTAGTTTTCCTTGAGTTGATCATTACCTTGGTTAAATTCATTTGTAGGTATTTATTTTTGATGCTGTTGTGAATGAGATAGTTCTTATTTATAGATTTTCATTGGTATTATATAGAAACACAAATGATTCTTATGTTTTGATTTTATATCCTGCAACTTCACTGAATTCATTGATTAGATTCAACTGTTAGTTGAGTCTTTGTGATTTTTAATACATACATCATCATATCATTTACAAATAACAATTTTACTTCTTCCTTTCCTAGTTAGATGCCTTTTAATTTCTTTGTCTTACCTAATTACTGTAGTGAGGACTTCTAGTACTATGTTGAAGAGGAACAGTGTGAGTTCTTTTCCTGATTTGGCAGGGAGAACGTTTGGGTTTTCTCTGTTGAGTGTAATGTTAGCTGTGGGTTTGTTGTATATGCCGTTTAGTATGTTGACCATTCAGCCTGTTGAGGTTTTTTAACATGAAAAGGTATACTTTGTCAACTACTTTTTCTACATCTATTGAGAAGATCATATTTTTATCTTTCATTTTGTTAAGGTAGCATGTCACATTTATTGATTTGCATGTGTTGAATTATCCTTGCACCCCAGGGACTAATTGTACTTGGTCATGGTGTATAATTTGTTTAATGAGTTCTTGAATTTGGTTTGGCAGAATTTTGTTGAGAATTTTTGCATCTGTGTTCAACCAGGGATATTGGTATGTAGTTTGTTGTAGTGTCTCCTTATCTGGCTTAGGTATCAGGTTGTTGCTGGCCTTGTAGAATGAGTTTGGGAGTCTTCCTTTTTATTTTTTTGGAAGAGTTTGAGAAAGCTTGGCATTAATTCTTCTTTAAATATTTGGTACAATTTCCTAGTGAAGAAATCTGGCCCTGGAGTTTTCTGTGTTGGGAGGTTTTTCATTACTAATTCAATTTTCTTTCTTAATATTGGTCTATTCAGACTTGACTTCTTGACTCAGTCTTGGTAGGTTGTATGATTCTAGGAAACTTTCCATTTCTTAGGTTATCTGATTTATTCACAGTAGTCTCATGATTCTATTATTTCTGTAGTATCAGTTGTAATTTTTCCTCTTGCATTTCTGATTTTATTTGAGTTTTTTTTTTTCTTAGTCTTGTTAAAGGTTTGTCAATTTTGTATATCTTATTAAAAAAAAAAACAAAGAGGGCGCCTGGGTGGCTCAGTGGGTTAAAGCCTCTGCCTTCGGCTCAGGTCATGGTCCCAGGGTCCTGGGATCGAGCCCCACATGGGGCTCTCTGCTCAGCAGGGAGCCTGCTTCATCCTCTCTCTCTCTGCCTGCCTCTCTGCCTACTTGTGATCTCTATCTGTCAAATAAATAAATAAAATCTTAAAAAAAAAAAAACAAAGAAACTCTTAGTTTTGATCTTTCTATTGTTTTTTTCCAATCTCCATTTCATTTATTTCTACTCTGATCTTTTTAAAATTTTCTTTCTTCTGCTAACTTTGAGCTTAACTTGTTCTTCTTTTTCTAGTTCCTTGAGGTGCAAAATTAGGTTCTTCATTAGTGATCTAATTTCTTAATAGAGGAAACCCTAGAATAACATGGATTTGAACTGCATAGTTCACTTGTATGTGGATTTTTTTGATAAATATAGATAAATACAGTGCTGTAAACAGTGTTTTCTCTTGGGATTCTCTTGACGGTTTTTTTCTCTAGCTTACTTTATTGTTAAAAATAGTATGTCTTCCATAGAACATACATACAAAATATTTGTTGATTGATTACATATTATTGGTAAGGCTTTTGGTAGATAGTAGGCTACTAGTAATTAACATGGATAGTGCCTCTAACCTCCACGTTGTTCAAGGGTTAATGGTATATGCATCTATTGCTGTAAAGGTCCCTCTCAGAACTGCTTTTACAGCATTCATTCCATATATTTTGTTATTTTATGTTTTGTTTGTTTCAAGATATTCTTGGGGGTTTACCTTTTTCATTTCTCCTTTGGCCCATTTGTAGTTCAGGAGTGTATTGTTTAGTTCGTACTTGTATGTAGTTTTTCCACCTTTCCTCATGTTGTTGATTGCTGTTTTCATACCATTGTGGTTGGAAAAAAAGATAGTTGGTTTGATTTCAGTCTTCTTAAATTAGCTAAGACTTGTTTTGTGTCCTACCATATGATCTATCCTTGAGAATGTTCTATATGTACTTGAGAAGATCATGTCTGTTCTGCTGCTGTTAGATTGAATGTTCTATAGATGTCTTTTTAAGATTTTATTTATTTGACAGACATATATATATATGTCTGATTTGACAGACATATATATATATGTCTGATTTGACAGACATATATATATATGTGAATGATGCCAAAACCAAGAGATAGATATATCTATCTATCTATCTATCTATCTCTTGGTTTCCCCTTGCATAGAGTATCTTTTTTCTATGCCTTCTTTTTGAGGTGATGTGCATCCTTAAAGCTGAAAAGAATCTCTTGTAGGAATCCTGTAGCTGAATTTTGTATTTTTATCTATCAAGTCACTCTGTCTTTTCATTGGTGAATTCAATTCTTTCCATTTAAAGTAACCATTAATAGGTAAGAACTTTATATAAAATGTCAATTTCATTTACTCCTTTCTAGTTTTCTTGTATTTCCATTGTTTCTTTTCCCTCAGTTTCTGCATACCTTTGTTTAAATTAATTACTTTCTTTTTCCCTTCTCTGTCTTTTGTATATCTGTTTCCTCTTTCTTTGGCTTTTGTACATCTACTGTAGGTTTTTGTTTTGTGATTACAGTGGAATTTATCTTAGAAATAAAGTAGTTCATTTTAGGCTGATAGCATCTTGTCTTCAAACACCCACAAAGCCTTCACCCTTTTAGTATTCCCTTTTATATTAGTATTGTCAAAATGGAGCTTATGTTGTGGATGTTCTAAGTCTGACTATATCTTTCACCTTTCCAAGTGTATGGTGTACTTTTTGTATATTTTATGTCACTGATTAGCATCTTTTCAGCTTCAAGAACTCCTTTCACCAGCTTTAGAGTTGATGAACTCCCTCATCTTTTGTTTGTCTATGAAAGCCTTTATTTATCCATCATATCTGAAAGATAACTTTGCCATATAAAGGATTCTTGTCTGGCTCTGGCAGTTTTTATCTTTCAACTCTTTTAATACATCTTTCTATTCTGTCCAGGCCTGTAAGATTTCTTCTGAGAAATCCACTGAAAGCATAATCGAGACTCCTTTATAGGTTACAGTCTTTTATTCCTGGCTGGCTTTAAGATTCTTTATTATTAATTTTTGACAGTTTCATTATAATATATCGAGTAGAGGGCCTGTTTGCATGAGATACTAGGGTGGTCTCTTAGTTCCATGGACTTGTGTGTCCACGTCTTTCCCTAGGTTTGGGATGTTCACTGTTACGTCTTTAAATAAACTCTCGGCCCTCTTCTCCCTCTTTTTTCCTTCTGGAACCCTGATTATTATAGTATTTTTCTTTTTTGCTATAACCCCCGAGCTCATACTTTCAGTGCTTCCTTTAAATCATTGTTCTATCTTCTGCTGAGAGCTTCTTGAATGATAAGTCATAAATATCCAAACTTTGCATTACCATGAAAATATTTACTTAGATGATTGGGCCAGGATCCCAAAGCAAGTTTTGCAAAGTAAGGTTTGAATCTCTTGGCCTCTTAGGTATGAAGGTTAAAACAAGATCTGAGTATTACTTACTCAAAGGTTAAAAAAGGGGCGCCTGGGTGGCTCAGTCTTTAAGCATCTGCCTTTGGCTCAAGTCACGATCCCAGGGTCCTGGGATTGAGCCCCACATCAGGCTCCCTACTCAGTGGGAAGCCTGCTTCTCCCTCTCCCACTCCCCCTGCATGTGTTCTCTTTCTCATTGTGTCTCTCTCTGTCAAATAAAATAAAATCTTAAAAAAATAAAATAAAAGGTTTAAAAAATGAGGCAAATTTATTTTCCTGGTATTGATTATACTAATGAAGCTTTGAGAACTCCCTTCTTCTAGGATTATGTGACTTGGATAGAAGGAGAAAGGCAACATAGAAAGGAAAAATAAAAAAATCATTACACTTTAAAAAAAATTAAAATATTTTTAGGGTTATTCCATAAGATCTTGAATCTTTAACATTTTTTCTTCTCAAATATTTCTTATAGTTTTGTTTGTTTATTTAATTTTTTTTAAAGATTTTGTTTTGGGAGAGGCAGTTTTAGATTCACAGTGAAATTCTGAAGAATGTACAGAGATTTCCATATATCTCCTAACCCCACGCATGCATAGCCTCCCCCTATTAACATTACTCATTATATTGGTGTATTTTTTACTAAGGATGAGCTTATATTGACACATCATAATCACCCAAAGTCCATAGTTTACATTGGGGTTCACTCTTGGTATTGTACATTCTATGGATTTAGATAAATATATAATTATGTATGTATATCTGTCATTATAATACATTATAGAATAATTTTTCTGCCTTAAGAATCCTCTGTGCCCTGGGTAATTATCTCCCCCACTGACCTCTGTCACCCATTGTTCTCTTTTTCCATAGTTTTGCTTTTTTCAAAATGTTATGTAGTTGAATTCATACACTTTGTAACCTTTTCAGATTGACTTCTTTTACTTAGTTATATGGAGTTAAGTTCCTTCCCCATCTTTTTGTGACTTGATACATCATTTCTTTGTAGAGCTGAATAATTTTCCATTATCTGGATGTACCACAGTTAATTCATGTATCTACCTACTGAAGGACATCTTGGTTGTTTTCAAGTTTTGGCAGTTATTAGTAAAACTGCTGTTCATACTCATGTGCAGTTTTTTTAATGTATATGTAAGTTCCTGTTTCCTTTGAGTAAATACCAAAGTGTACAATTGCTTCATGGTATGGTACAAGTATGTTTAGTTTTATAAGAAACTGACAAACTATGTCCCAAAACAGCTATACCATTTTTCATTCCATCAAAATGAATGAGAGCTCTTGTTGCTCCACATCCCTGCCAACATTTAATGTTGTTAGTGTTCTAGATTTTGGCCATTCTTTAGGTGCATGGTGGTATCTTACTGTTTTAATTTGCATTTCCCTGTTGACATGATGTGGAGTATCTTTTCCCATGCTTATTTGCTCTCTCTATCTTCTGTAGTGAAGTGTCTGTTAATGTTTTTGGCTAGTTTTTTATTGTTTTTTTTAATTTTTATTGAATTTTAAGAGTTCTTTGTGTATTTTGAATACTAGTGCTTTATCAGATGTGTCCTCTACAAATATTTTCTTCTAGTCTTTGTCTTGTCTTTTACTTTGCTTGATACTGTCTTTCACAGAGCAAAAATTACTGATTTTAATGAAATCCAGCTTATTATTTCTTACATGGATCATGTTTTTGGTGTTCTGTCTAAAAAGGCATCATCATATGTAGGTCATCTAAGTTTTTTCCTGTGTTACCTTCTAGGAGTTTTATATTTTTGATTTTGCATTTAGGTCTCTGATCCATTTTTAGTTATTTTTTATGAAGGATGTAAGGTCTTTGTTTAGATTCATATTTGCCCTCTTGAATGTTGTGTTATTCCAGCACCATTTGTTGAAGAGACTGTCTTTGCTCCATTGTATCGCCTTAGCACCTTTTTCAAAAATCACTTGAGGGCGCACTAGGTAGCTCAGTCAATGAAGCATCTGCCTTTGGCTCAGATCATAATCCTGGGGTCCTGGGATCAAGCCCCACATCAGGCTTCTTGCTCAGCAGGGAGTCTGCTTCTCCCTCCCCCTCTGGCCCTTCTCTCTCTGTCTCGCTCATTCTTTCAAATAAATAAATAAAATCTTAAAAAAAAAAAAAAGATCACTTGAATGTATTTATGGGGGGTTATTCCTGGGTTCTTTGTTCTGTTTCATTGATCTATTTTGTCTGTTCTTGTACCAGTACCATACTGTCTTAATTACTGTAACTTTAAAGTAAGTCTTGAGGTTGGATGGTATTAGTCTTCCAACTGACACCAGTATTATGTTGGCTATTGTGGGCCTTTTTCCTCTCCATATAAACTTTAAAATTAGTTTGTCAATATCCACTAAATAATGGTGGGATTTTTTTGCACTTGCATTGAATCTGAAAATGGAAAGAATTGACATCTTCACAGTACTCATTCTTCCTATCCATAAACATGGAGGGTCTTCTAATTTATTTAGTTCTTTGATTACATTCATTGGAGTTTATAATTTTCTTCATATAGTTCTAATATATATTTTTTATTTTTTTAGAAGATTTTATTGATTTATTTGAGAGGGAGTGAGAGAGGAAGAGAGCACAAGCAGCCGGGAGCAGTAGAAGGAGAGGGAGAAGCAGACTTCCCACTGTACAGGTCCCAACTCGGGACTTGATCTCAGGACCCTGAGATCACAACTTGAGCTGAAGACAGCTGCTTAACCAACTGAGCCACCCAGGCACCCCTAATACATATTTTTTAGAATTATGTTTAAGTATTTCATAAATCTATAATCATAAATTATAAATTTAGGGTGCTGATGTAAATGTTACTATGTTTTTAATTTCAGATTCTATATGTTCATTATTGACATATAGGAAAGAAGTTGACTTTTTTATTAATCTTGTGTCCTGCACCTTGCTAAAATTGCCTATTAGTTCCAGGATTTCTTCGTCAGTTCTCTTGGATCTTCTACATAAATGATCATGTCATCTGCGAACAAAGTTTTATGTCTTCCTTCCAGTCAGTATCTTTCATTCCCTTTTTGTGCCTTAATTGCATTAACACGGGATTCCCATATGATGTTGAAAGGGACTGGTGAACTGAAACATCCTTTCTTTACTTGATCTTACTAGGAAAACTTCTAGTTCGCACCATTAGGTATAATGTTAACTGTAGGTGTTTTTTGGAAAGTCTTTTATCAAATTGAGAAAGTTTCACTGTCTTCCTACTGCAGTGAGAGTTTTCATCATGAATCATTGTTAGATTTCATCAGATGCTTCTTCTGAATATATAACTATGTGATTTTTTTTTCTTTTTAAGTCTTTTAATGTGTCGGTTTATATTGATTTTTTAATGTTGAACCAGCCATGCATTCTTGGAATATGTCCCACTTGGTTTTGGTGTATAATTCTTTTTATACATATTTGTTGAATTTGATTGCTAATATTTTGAGGATTTTGAATCTTTGAATATGAGAGAGATTGTTCTCTAGTTTTCTTGTAATGTCTTTGTCTGGTTTTGGTATTAAGGTAATGCTAGCTTCATAGAATGACTTTAGTAGTATTCCTTCTGCTTCTATCCTCTGAAAGAGATTGTAGAGAATTGGTATAGTTTCTTAATTAAATGCTTGGTCGTTCACTAGTGAACACATCTGGGCCTGGTGCTTTCTTTTTTTGAAGATTCCTAATTGTTAATTAAATTTCTTTAATATATACAGGTCTATTCAGATCATGTATTTCTTTCTTTGTGAGTTTTGGTAGATCATCTGTTTCGAAGAATTGGCCCATTGCATTGAGATTATCAAACTTCTGGGCATAGACTTACTCATGGAGTTGTTTTATTATGCTTTTAATTGTATTGATGTCCACTTTCATTTCTGATATTAGTAATTTGTGTACTCTCTTTTTTTTTCTTAGTGTGGCTAGAGGCTTATTGATTTTATTAATTTTTCAAAAAATACCTTTTGGGTTCATTGATATTCTCTATTGGTCTTCTGTTTTCAATTTCATTGATTCCTGCTCTACTATTTTTATTTTTTTCTTTAGGTTTAATCTGCTCCCCCTTTAAAAAGATTTTATTTATTTATTTATTTATTTATTTATTTGAGAGGGAGAGAAAGAGAGAGTGTGGAAGTAGGGATGAGGGGCAGAGGGAGGAGAGAATCCTCAAGCCGACTCCCCAGTGAGTGCAGAGCTGGATGCTGGGATCAGAACCTGAGTCAGCCGCTCAACTAACTGAGCCACCCAAGCGCCCCTCTATTCTTCTTTTTTTAAAAGTGGAAAGTTAGATTATTGATTTTTTTTTTTGTCTTTCTTCTTCACTTACATATACATTTAGTGTCCTAAAGTTCCTTCTAAGCCCTGCTTTTGCCAGGTTTCACATATTTGATGGATTGTGTTTTCATTTTCATTTAGTTCAAATAATTTTTCATTTCTCTTGAGATTTCTTGGCTCCTGTTTTATTTATAGGTGCATTATTTAATCTCCAGGCATTTTAGGATTCTAGTAGTTCTTTTGTTACAGATTTCTAGATTAATTTGTTGTGCTTTGAAAGGAGGTATTGTGTGTTTTCTGTTCTTTGACATTTGTTAAGGTATGTTTTATGGCTGAGAAATATGATCTGTCTTGGTGAATGTTTCAGATAAGCCTGAGAAAAATGTATATTTTTATATTGTAAGAAGTAATCTATAAAGGTCAGTTATATCCATTTGATAATATTGTTGAGTTCAGCTATGTCCTTAATGATTTTCTGTGTGCTGAATTTGTCCATTTCTGATAAAAGGGTGTTGAAGTCTCCAGCTATGATAGTGTATTCATGTAGTTCTATCAGTTTTTGCCTCTTGTTGTTAGGTTCATATTCATTAAGATTTTGTAATGTCTTCTAGGAGAATTTACCCCTTTATCATTGTGGAATGCCCTACTTTATCCTCAATTACTGTTTGCTTTGAAGTCTTGCTTTTTGTAAATATTAGAGCTGCTCTTTTTTTCTTAAATTCTTGCTTTTTTGAGATATAATTGATATATAACAGTATATTCATTTCAGGTGGGCAATAATGATTCAATATTTGTATATTTTGCACAATGATTATCACTGTATATTTGGTCAGTATTCATCACTACACCATTACAGTTCTTTTTCCTTGTGATGAGACTTTTAAGATCTGTCTTAGTAACTTTGAAATATACAATACAGTATTATTTAACTTTAGTCACAGTGATATACATTACATCCCTAGTACTCCTGCTTTTTTTAAACTAGTTTTAGCATGGTATATTTTTATACATTTGTTTGCATTTAGCCTATCTGTGTTTTTATATTTAAACAAAATACTGTTGTGTCTTGTGTTTTGAGCCACTCTGACAGTATGTCTTTTAATTGTTAAATTTAGCCCATTGACATTTTAAAGGATTTTTGATATATTTGTATTAGTATCTGCCTTATTTGTTACTGTTTTCTATTTGTTGCCCTTGTTCTTTGTTTCCATTTTTGTGTTTCACTCTTTTTCCTGCCATTCTTGTTTATTTGAGCATTTTATATGATTTCATTCTCTCTCTTTTCCTAGCTTATTAGTTCTACTTCTTTTATTTGTTTTTAGTGGTTGTTCTAGAGTTTGCAATTATATTTACATTAGTCTAAGTCTACTTTGAAATAATAGTATACTAATTCCTTCCTCCTGTCCCTTGTATCATTGCTTTCAATCATTTCACTTATACATAAACATATATAAGTATATAATTGTGTATATATGATATGTACATAAACATACATAATTGTATACATTTTTGCTTTTATTATTTCGAACAAATTTATATGTTAGATCAATTAAGAATAAGAAAAATCAAATTTTTATTTTACCATCACTTAGTTCTTCTTCAGTGTTTTTGCTTTCTTTATATAGATTCAAGTTTCTGGCCTATATAATTTTTTTTCTCTTTTAACATTTCTCGCAAGGCAGGTCTCGTTCCAACAAATTCCCCCAATTTTTGAGAAGGTCTTTTTTTCTCATTCATTCTTGAAGGATAATTTCACAGAATATGAAATTTGGGGGTGATGGTTTTTTTTCTCTCAACACTTTACCCACTCTGCTCTCTTCCTGCTTCATGATTTCTGAGAAGTTGGACTTAACTCTTCTTACCTTTCTTCTCTGTAGGTAAGATGTTTTTTCCTCTGGCTTCTTTCAAGATGTTTCTCTTTATCTTTAATTTTCTGTAATGTAAAAGTGATATACCTAGGTATGGTTTTTAAGGCATTTATCCTGCTCGTGTTCTCTAAGCTTCCTTCATCTGTGGTTTGGCATTTGATGTTAATTTGGGAAAGTTCCTTAGTCATTTTTGTTTCAAACATTTCTTCTGTTACTTTCTCTTCTCCTTCCAGTATTTCTATTACCATATGTTACTGTATGTCACATCTTTTGTAGTTGTCCCACAGTTCTTGAATAGTCTGTTCGGTTCTTCTTTAGTCTTTGTTCTCTTTGTTTTGGGGGCTTTTAGGATTTTATTGATATATCTTCTGCCTTAGAGATTATTTCCTCAGCTGTGTCCAGTGTACTAATAAGGTCATGAAAAGTATTGTTTCTGTGATAGTGTTTTTTACCCATAGCACTTGGCGGGGGCTGTCTTTCTAATGACACCTAATGATTTCCATCTCTGTGTTTACATTGCCCATCTGTTCTTACATCCTTTTTACTTTATCCATTAGTGCTCTTAGCGTATTAATCAGAGATGTTTTAAGTTACCAGTCTGATCATTCCAACATCTCTTTCGTGTCTGATTCTGCTCTGTCTCTTCACATCGTGTTTTTGCCTTTTGGTATGCCTTGTAATTTTTTGATAGCCAGACATGATATTCCAGTGAAAGGAAGTGCTATAAATAGGCTCTTAGTAATGTTGTTGTGAGGTGTAGGGGGATGGCAAATGTTCTGTATCCTGTGATTACCTCTCAGTGTTTCAGAGAGCCGTTGCCTCTAGACTGTGAACTTCACAAGTGTTTCTCTGTTTTTTTCTTCCCTGCTAGGTGGGATAGGATGGCATGAGTGAGCTAATTAGGCTTCCCCAAGTTGGTTAAACTCTGGTAATACCCGAGCAGGTGAGGATTTGGTTAACTAGTTTCCCCTGAAGGCAGACCTTATTAAGAACAGAGTGCTCTAGTATATTTCAAGATGGTTCTTTTTCCCCTTTCCTTGCTGGAAACTCAAGGGTATTTTTCTCTGAATCTGATTGGACTCCTAGAGGTAAATTTTGCAATATTGTAGGAGGTCTCCTCTCCCCTGTAACTGAGTCCCTCTGGAGTTTTTCACTCTTGAATTTGTCCACACGGAGCCTCCAACAATTCTTAAATTACAGTTCGGGGTCCTCTGGCTCTGGTTCCTCTGGCAGTTTCTGTTCGGTGAGTCTCTGCTCTGGTAAGCTGCAATTCTCTGTCTTCACCTGTTAGGCTCTCAAATCTTGGGAGCAGCAAGCAGTTCCTGCGCCCTCCCCTCTCTCATGAATCCAAGAAGAGGCGTTGATTTCTGAAACTGTTGATCTTTTTACTTATTACAGTGGAGTGGTGATTTCTAAGCTCCTTACGGAACCAGAAAACTGCTTGTAGTTTTGGTATCTCTTATTGGTATATCTTGAAATTTTAATTTGTCACATGTATTTTTATGTATTTCTCTAGATATAAAATTGAGAAAAGCATAGTTCACAGCAATTATTCTGATAAAACTTTCTTTAGTTGAGTATATAAATTCTAATTATTTTTTCATGAAGCACCAAAATCTTTAGATTTCTTAGGTAATGTGTGTATGTATGATTGAATGTTTAGGGGTTACTGAATATACAGTTAAAAGATTATTTTTTGCATTACTAAGTTAATGTTTTTATTTTTATTCAGTATTTTAAATACTCCCAATTCATTCTCTTTTTATCCAGGTTGAAGATTGTAAAAATTTCGTTTAAGTGCAAACAGTTTTTTATTCAACTTAGAAAAGAAGTGGTGAGTAGTGCTCTAATAATTATTAATATAAGTGAATATACTTATAAATATTTGTATAAATAGAGGCGCCTGGGTGGCTCAGCGGATTAAAGCCTCTGCCTTCGGCTCAGGTCATGATCCCAGGGTCCTGGGGTCGAGCCCCACATCGGGCTCTCTGCTCAGCAGAGAGCCTGCTTCCCTTCCTCTCTCTGCCTGCCTCTCTGCCTACCTGTGATCTCTGTCTGTCAAATAAAGAAAAAAAAAATATTTGTATAAATATAAATAACAAACATGAATAATATTTATATAAATGAAGTCTTTTTTTTATACATATATATAAATGAAGTCTTAAGAAATGAAGTCATTCATGGCCAAACTTTTAGTATGAGTGAAAGTGTTACTAATATTGTTGATAACTGTTACTAATATTATTTAATTCACATTTTATGTGAATTATGTTTATTTCCACAGTGTTACTGTAGTCCTGATTTAAAACTCTTCTATATATCCATTTTGCTCTCTTTTGAACTTTGAAACTGATCTCAATTGTCATGTTCATTGTCAGTTGCCAGGGTCTATTCCTGAGGGTGATAACTGAGAATTTTATACACACACACACACACACACACACCCCACATTGAGTTATTGTGAAAATACAGTGTTGGAAAGAACTTGACCTTGTTAATGATTTTACCTATTTAATCAAAATTAAAATAATTTATCCTTAAATTATTTCTTACAAATCTTAACAAATTAATGCAGATTACAAAATGGTAGTGTGTGCATATATGTGTAAAATGTATTTGAAACCTTAAAAATATTTGGGTCAGCTGCATTTTATCAGAATAATATTCTAAAGTGCCTGATTTATCATTTATACTCAAAAATATAAAAGTTTTTTCTATAGTTTTATTGAATTACACAGAAAAGTATACAAATATTAAGGATGGTGTTTCTGGTAAGTATATAATGAATAAATACTGTTAATACGTAGAACATTACCACCACCTTGGTATTATTGCTACTGGAGCTGATGCCCCTTTGTGTTATTAACCTTCCTGGGAGGTAAATACTATTCTCATTTGTATCACCATGGATTAGTTTGCTTATTTTTAACTTTAAAAAATAAAATCTAACCTTAACACTGTGAATTCATCCATATTTTTGCACAAAACAATAGTTTTCCTATTGCTGCTTGGTATTATATTGAGTGAATATACCATAAGTTATTCATTCTTACGTTTGTGGACAATTTTGGCATTTCCATGTTATGGCTATTATGACTAATGCTGCTAATGAAAATTTTTGTACATGTTTCAAAACATCTGGGAACTAGTGAACAAATACTTTAAATTATTATATTGGTATAATGCAATGTAGAAGTGAATTTTTCTTTTTTTTTTTTTTTAAAGATTTTATTTATTTATTTGACAGACAGATCACAAGTAGGCAGAGAGGCAGGTGGAAAGAGGAGGAAGCAGGCTCCCTGCTGAGCAGAGAACCTGATGGGGGGCTTGATCCCAGGACTCTGGGATCATGACCTGAGCTGAAGGCAGAGGCTTTAACCCACTGAGCCACCCAGGCGCCCCTAGAAGTGAATTTTTCTAATTTTTTTCCTATTAACACTATTATTATTAGCAATAATAGTTGTCGTATTTAATATTTATTGAGGTCTTACTGTGTGATAATTACACAGCTGTTTTCATATCATTTAATCCTCACAACTATTCTTCAAGGTTGTATATCATTAAGAATGTGTTTAGCCACAGATAACATCAACAAAAGTCATCTAACAACTGATTAAAGAGTGTATATAGTCACAGTCTACAGAATGTTGCCTTGTTAATGTTTCTCTCTGAAATACCTATTTTTAAATAAGCAAACTTTATACAAGCTACTTATCTTTCAATACAACATTTTGTATCTATTGTGTACAAAATGTGGAGGGTGCTTTTTGTTGCAAATTTATTACAAATTGTCCAAATATGATTAGTAGAAAGTCAGAATCACACAGAATTTTTGAACTATGCGAAGTGTCAAAAAAACATACATGATTCTTAGATCTACTCTTCTGAGAGGCATTACTGCAAACTGCTCTTTGTAAGATCTCCTCTGTCATTTTGCATTATTTATGGAGTGTGATACATGTAAACTATTAGTTAGAGCCTATAAAGCCACTGTTAAGCACAATTAAGAATTCTTTGGTGATCAAGAAGTAGTATTTTAAGCATATTATCTTCTCACATAGTAGTTTAATGTTTATACATGGGCATCTTACTGTATTTTAGCTACGAAAATATCTTCATATCTTTCGATAGGCAAACATTTAACAGGACATAGAAAGAAAACTAACCTTAAAAGAAAAGATCAATAACGTGGACTGTGTTAAAATTAAAACTGTATTCACCAAAAGACATCATTAAGGGAGTGAAGTAGCACAGAATATGTATATCATACACACACATACCACACCGTTGGTGTTGATATATCCAACCCAATCCAAAAATATGCTACTGATTCGAACATACACTTCAGAAATGAGGTCACCCACAAGGCCAGTAACCTGAGAAAGTGTTGAACCACATTAGTCAGCAGGGAAGTGTAAATTATAACCAAAATGTGATACTTCTACACATTCACCAGATTAATGTAATGAAAAATATTGATAAGCAAGTGGCTGGTGAATGTGTGGAGGATATACTGCTGGTGGGAGGGAGTATATATTGATGTAACTATTTTGGAAAACTCTTGGGCATTATCTACTGAAGATGAACACAAATATCTTATAATCCAACAATAGAAATGCACACGCATAACAGTATCTTTATATCCTCAAACTGGAAACATCAAATGTCTATCAATAACAAATGGATAAATAAACTGGTGTATTCATATGGTAGAATGTTACATAGAATGAAAATGACTTTCACAACCATATGGATGAATATAGAAACATAATACTGAACAAAAGAAATCAGACGTAAAGACATGTATGTATGATTCCATGTATATAAAGTTCAACAGCTATAAATAATCTATTGTGATAAAAGTCAGAAGAGTGATTACCTTTGAAAAGATAATCCTGTAGAAATGAAGCACAAAGAATACTTGAGTTGCTAGTAATAATCCATTTCTTGTTCTGGTTGGGTGTTAAATGGTTGCATTCATTGTGTGAAAACTAGAGCTATATACTTAAAACCTGTGTGCCTTACTATATATAATTTACTTCAGTGAAACCATTGAAATAGTAATTTGTGCCAGACTTTTAGAGAAAAATTAAAGAAATGATTCTGTTATGTTGCCACATACTTTAAAAGTTGAGTTGCATTATAGTGTTCAGAAGTACTGAATGAATATTCCTGTGTACTGACAATCTAGATAGGTTTATGAATTTTAAAATATTTTTAATAGGTGTGATAGTATATCTTAAAGTTTAGTTTATGGGCCAGGGTTATATTTTGAAATAGAATTATAGCTAGAAAGTTTTGAAAACAGATATATATTGGTCTTTAACTTATTTCTAATTGTGTTCTAAAATAAAAGTCCTAAGAGTCATAATATTACAAAATGAGGTGAGATCTACATTTTGCAAACCTTTCCGTTTATTTTACTGCTGTTTTATTAGATAAGCAAAAAAGGTATTGTGCTATAAGGATTAGCTGTTTGTAAGGCTAGAATATTTATCTGCAGAAAGTAAACTAAATGAACATTAGATCCTGATGTCTTTCTGGTATTCTCTGCATTTTGTCATTTATTACAGCATGAATCTAGAGAAACGTTATTGGGATTTAATATGGTGAATTACAGAGCATGCAAAAACTTGTGGAAAGCATGTGTAGAACATCACACATTCTTCCGTTTGGACAGACCACTTCCACCTCAAAAGAATTTTTTTGCACATTATTTTACATTAGGTTCAAAATTTCGGTACTGGTGAGTATTGCTTGTGCATTAATGTTTTGTTATTGGATTTTTCTTCACTTTTTAAAGGCCTGTTGTAATCAATCATACTATGTGTATAATTCATACACACCTACTGAGTCAAAATCTCTGGAGTGAGGACCCTGTATATAGATCAGCAAAAAGTTCTAAAGGTTATTGTGATCCAACCAGATGGAGAAACCTCTTCCATTGACCGTATTTCTAACAAGATAACATTATTTTCTAAAGTAAATCAGTCATACCTAATTATTTACATTCTAGACATGTTATGAATTCCATAGTGTCTTTGTTAAATATTTACATGAAAATTTTTCTTTGTTCTAAGACATCTTTATTTGTAAAAGCAGAAGTATCTTCTGCATGAGCATATAATTGCCAGTTTCCCTCACTATCCAAAAGTAGAATGTTCCTGTGAAACCTTTTGTTAAGTCAAATGGCATAAAGTAAAGAAGCCATTACCATTAGTTTATATGGAAAAGTTATTTAGCATTTCCATACCCCAAGAATGACCTCTCATAGTTTTTTTTTTTCTTACACTTTAGGACACATCTTACCAACAAATGCACAAAATAAATCGAGATAAAGCACAGATGATCAAAGACACAGTTCAAATATGTGCCTTTGGTGGCTTAATGCTGAGATGCTGAGTGTGCTTCATTGGAAAGGTCTTGGTGGGGTACTCTCACTGCCGTGTGCACAGCCTCTACAGTGGCTTGCTACAAAACAAATGCTGAATGCTTTTTTCTCCCTTTTTTTTGTAAAAGCAGAGTGGTGTAACACAAACTTTGAAAAAGTGGGGAATAACTATACTTTGCTTTTTATGTATGAGTTTGTTAAACCCTTTGTTATAAGGAGTTCAGGCACCTATTATGTAAAAGTCACATTTAGTCATTGAATATCAACCCCAGATTCCTTTTCCTAAAACTATCTTATTTATTCTTGATAGCTTTTATTTTTCCTGAAGGAAACAGTCTTTGAGGGATAATTCTAAATTTGGAGAAGTTCTGATTAATTTTGCCTCTGGAATTCTTAAAAGACCTATGAAAGCTAGTTTTTAAGTGCAACCTGGTAAGAATCACATAGCAAAGTCATTCATAATCTTTTACTAAAACAAATGTTATCCATTTCTGTTTCTGCTTCAAAAAAGATTTTCCATCTTCAGTAAATAAAACCTTTTATCATTATGTGTTAGATTAATTCATGTTTTATATTCATGTGGAAATATTGAGAGTGCCCCAGAAATCTCAAACATTTATAAATGCCCAATTTGTAATTTCAGAAAAAATAACAGCATAAAACTTTTAATATACTCTTAAAAATATATGCCCCCTCCCCAAAGCAGCTCCCAAATTCAGTGGCGACACTTAAACAGAATTAGGAAACTTTAATCACAGAAATGGCACAGCAGGTTCTTAAGTGGTGTCATATTTAACTCTTCTGTACCTTTCCTAAAAGCAATTTTGAGAAAAGTAAGGTGATGGTACTTATAAATTTTAAAATATATAGACTGATGGGGCATCTGGGTGGCTCAGTCCATTAAACGTCTGACTCTTAATCCCACTTTAGGTCTTGATCTCAGGGTCATGAGTTCAAGCCTCACACTTCACTCCGTGCTTGGTTTGGAGCCTACTTGGATGGGTGGATGGATGGATGGGTAGATGGATGGACGGACAGATGGACGGACTGAGAAAACAAGTATTCTATCATTGGTGAAAGTGAAGAAAAAAATTTTTAAAGCCTTGTCTAAATCTCAGGAGGGGCAGAAGAAATCTCCATTGAGAAAATAGTGTAGTAGTCCCTCAATAAACTTAATTATTGATTAAATGACCATCAGGGTTATTATCTAAGGACTACATTTTTCTTTAGCAGAATTCTTCCTTCCCTCTGTCCTTGAAAATATGACGTACCATAAATGTACACACACCATATCTCCTAGGCAACAGAAATGCATAGAATATAGTAAACTGCCTTTGACTGTAATTCAGATTGGTGTCAGATACAATGAGAAAAAAATAAAAGATTTTACCCAATCTATACCACAGCAAACAAAATCTAATCACAATGACCAGTACAATAGACAGTTAAAGAAACCAGTTTGGAGAAAAATCACTGAAACAGTACATAATTTCAACCACAGATGTTAATAAAAACAAACTAAAGAACAATCTAAGAAAAAAAAAATTAGCAGGGTGAGGAGCAATATCTGCCATTCAAGCTGTTACTGCCCTTGGAATATGGGCCTCATAGTGGCAAATTTTATATTTTTAAACAGCTTTATTAAGGTCTAATTGGTATACAGTAAGCTACCATATTTAACATCTAAAATTTGATGTTTGGAGATTTACATCCCTGAATCCATCACCATAATCAAGATAGCAAGCATATCTTCCCCCATTTTTCCTTTATGTTCCTCTGTAACCTCTTTCTTCTACCCTTCTTTGTCCCCGCAGCCACTGATCTGCTTTCTGTCTCTATAAATTGGTTTGCATTTTAAAGGATTTTATAGAAATTGAAACGTATATATTATGTACTCTTTTTAGTCCAGCCTCTTTGATTCATCATAATTATTCTGATGAAATTCATCTGTGTTGTTGTCTGTATTGGTAGTTCGTTTCCTTTTATTGTGGAGTATTACTCCACTGTATAGCTATATCACAATATGTTAATCCATTCACTTGCTTATGGATATGAAGTGACTGTTTGTTTCCCCATTTGGATTGTTTCCAGTTTTGAGCTATTAAAAATAAAGCTGCTGTGGCCATTCATGGAGAAGTATTTATATGGTTTAACTTCCCTTGGTTAAATACCTATGAATGCAGTGGCTAGATTCAAGAAACTGCCAGTCATTTTTTCAAGGCGGTTTTTACCATTTTATGTACCCACCAGCTGTGAGAGTTCCATTACATTTTCATCAAGCCTGTTGTTACCTCTTTGTAGAGTACACAATTCTGGTGAAATTTAATTTACCATTGTATTCTTTCATGGATCTTTCTTTTGGCATCATATGTAAGAAATCTTTGCCTAACCCAAGGCTGAAAAGATTTATTCCTCTGTTTTCTTTTAAGACTTCTATAGTTTTAGTTCTTACACTTAGCTCTCTGATTCATTTGGAAATAATTTTTGTATATGTTTTAAAATATAAACAAAAATATATAAAGTTCATTTTTTTGCATATGGATAGACAGTTGTTCCAGCACCATATTTTGAAGGATTGCCCTTTCTTTTTCCACTGAATTGCCTTTACCCCTTTGTTGAGCATCAGTTTTCAGTATTTGTGTGGACTTATTTTTGGATTCATTTGTAAATCTTAAAATATAGTAGTATTAGTGCTCCAACTTTGTTCTTTTTAAAAGTTGTTTCAAATGTTTTAGGTCTTTTGCATTTTCATCTGAACTTTAGAACCAGCTGATCAGTTTCTACAAAAAAGACTTCTTGGGGGAGGCGCTTGGGTGGCTCAGTCAGTTAAGTGTCCAACTCTTGATTTCAGGTCAGGTCCTAATCTTCAGGTTGTGGGATGGAGCCCCACATTGGCTTTGCACAGAGCAATGGAGCCTGCTTGAGATTCTCTTTCCCTTTGCCCTCTACCCACCACCTCTGCCTCCTCCTGGCTCATGCACACACTCTCTCTCTTTCTTAAAAAACAAACAAACAAAAAACCATGTCTTGGATTTTAATTGGGATTGTGCTGAAACTATAGATCAATTTCAAGAGAATTGACATCTTAAAAATACTGAGTTTTCAAACTCATGAAACATGATACATCTTTTATTTATTTAAGTTATCTTTTACTATTCTCAGTTTGTCAGTGTACAGGTCTTTCACAAATTCACAAGTTTCACAGGTCCATGCTAAATTTATCCTTAACTTCTTGAGGTCTTTTTAAATTTTAATTTCATATTGTTCATTATTAAGCAGAAATGCAGTTGATCTTTTTAATGTTGATCTGATTTCAGTAGTAAGACATTGCTTACCTCACTTATTCTAGGAACTTTTTTGTAGCTTCCAGTAGATTTTCTACATAGAGGATAAAGACAGTTTTAATTCTTCTTCTCCATTCTGATCCTTTTTGTTTCTTTTTCTTTCCTTATTCCCCCAGCTAGAACCTCCAGTACAGTGCTGAATAGAAGTGGTGAGAATAAATATCCTTGTCTTTTCCTTATCTTGGGGGGTGGGGGGGGGGAAGATATTCAATCTTTTGCTACTAAGTATGGTATTAGTTGTAGGCCCTTCATAGATGCTGTATATAGTGCATGTTGAGGAAGTTCCCTCTATATCTCATTTGCTGGAAGTTTTTGTTAGAATTGGATATTGGTTTTTGTCAAATGCTTTTTCTGCAACTATTACAAAGATGATATGGTTTTTCTTTTTAATTTGTTTGTATGATAAATTACATTGAGTTTCAAGTGCTAACCCTACCCCACATTCCTAGGATAAACCCCATTTGGTCATGATCTGTTATCCTTTTTCTATCCTGTTCTATTCAGTTTGCCAAATTTTTGTTTAGAATTTTTACATCTATGTTCATGAAAGATACTGCTCTGTAGTTTTCTTTTCTGGTAATATCAGTGTCAGGTTTTGGTGTCAAGGTAATTTCAGCCTCAATGAATGAGTTGGGAAGTGATCCCTCATTTTCAATTTTCTACGAAAGTTTCTGTAGTAATGGTATTATTTCCTTTTAAAATGTTTGGCAGGGGGCACCTGGGTGGCTCAGTTGGTTAAGCATCTGCCTTCAGCTCAGGTCATGATCTCAGGGTCCTGGGTTCGAGCCCCATGTTAGACTCCCTGCTTACTAGGGAGTCTGCTTCTCCCTCTTCTGCCCCTCCCCATGCTCGTGCTCCCTCTCATCCTCATTCTCTCTTTCTGTCTCAAGTAAATAAAATCTTAAAAAAAAAACATGTTTGGCATAATTTACCAATTAATCCATTTGGGCAGAAGTTTTGTTTATAGGAAGCTTTTGAGCAACACATTCAAATTCTTTCATAGATATAAAGCAGTTCAGGTTTTCTTCTTCTCAGTGAGCTTTGTAGTTCATGTTTTTCAAGGAATTTATCTCTTTCCTCTAAGTTAACGAGTTTTTTGGCATAAAGTTTATGGTATTCTTTTTGATTATAATGTGAGCCACTCTTTGTCTGCCACATCCTAAAGAAAAAAAGCGACTGAAAAATACTAAACTGCCATTCAAGTCTAAAGCCAATAAACATTATCAAATATATAAAACCTCAGAGAATATAACATCTCTGAGCCCATCTGGGGGAATTTTTTTTTTTTATTTTTATTTTTTATGTTTAGGTCATCTCTGTACCCAATGTGGGGCTCTAACTCACAACCCTGAGATGAAGAGTCACATGCTTTACTGACTGAACCAGCCAGGTATCCAGAAAAAAACCTCCTTAAGAAAATTAAGTCATCCAAGAGATAAGTCAACATAACTCAAAAAGAATCTTGGGGGCACCTGGGTGGCTCAGTGGGTTAAGCTTCTGCCTTTGGCTCAGGTCATGATCTCCGGGTCCTGGGATCAAGCCCCCCATCGGGCTCTCTGCCTAGCAGGGAGCCTGCTTCTCCCTTTTTCTCTCTGCATGCTCTCTCTGCCTACTTGTGATCTCTTGCTCTCTCTGTCAAATAAATAAATAAAATCTTAAAAAAAAGAATCTTGGAAAAGAACTAAGAATGAAGGTTAGGTCATTTAAATGTAGAACTAATCCTTGACAACTATCAGAATTGTGACTATAGAAAATTAAAATGCTATAAACTTTGATAAAGTAAAAATAACAATATAATAAAATGAGGAAGCAAAGGACTAGTGGAAGTATGAGAATCCATATTAACAAAAATTAAATATTTATAACACCAACTCCTTAAGGTTTTCCCAATCTTTCTTTCTTTATGTGTGAATGGCAGTCTTCTTTTAGTTCAAGGGAAATCAGTTTAATACTGTTTTCATTGAAAGTGGGATATGTAGCATAATCATTGTGTAAATAGCATTATGTCCCTATTTTTACCATTTTTTATGTATATAGAGAGTGTTTTTAGTGTTTATAGAGAGTCTTTTTACCTGCTGATAATGGAGATTATTTCTTAGGGATAAGACTCTGGCTAAATTTGGCGGGTTTATTGTTTTTTTAATTTAATTTTCTTTTTTTAATTTGGGATTTAAAAAAATATTTTTGTTTTGCTCCTCTGTATTGCTGAAATTACTTATAATGAACCTGTGTTCTTCTACCAGTTGTCATTTTCTCATTGTCCTAAAAATAAGTATCTTACTATCAGAATTTGATGTTTTTAGATTATGGTACAGTTTTGCGTTTTGTTCTAATAATAGTAATATTAAACCCCTAAAGAACAATATTATGGATAATATGAAATATAAACCTATAATGCTCCCCCATATTTCAATTCTGCCTTTATGTTTTTGTTACAAAAGTCAACTTGTTAATGCCTTTTGAGCCTTTTGAGTAATAGTGTCCCATTTGAATCCTCTTCACTGGTAAGTTATCAGTCAGACACATAGGAAGTCCTTTTTATTTTTCAAATAAAAGCAATTTGAGGGACTCGGTTACACAGGTATTAGAGAGGCTAGCAAAACAAAAGGGAGAAGAAGGAGAGTTTTAGAGAAGTAAACAGGAAAAATGGATCATGCTTAAGGCTCAGAAACTTGTGTTACATCTAGGCTGGAATCCATAAGCCTAGAACTGCTACTTTATCGTTAGAGCCATTGCCACAGTCAGTTCTGGATCTGCCCGAGAGGTGCTGCTTTGATCAGGGATGGTACATACCATCTATGTGCTGTCTCTCCCAGTATCCTGTTCCCACTCTTGTTACAGCAGCCACCAGTGTCTTCCAGTCTTCTGCTTTTGACTCCCTCTACTTTCTGATCGCCTATCAGAGAAAATGTAAAACCTAATAGAAAACCAACTCACAAAGGAACCTAGAAAATAGTTTGTTAACTAGCAAGCCTACAAAACTTAGCCAAGCACAGGAGGAGGATTGAGGCCTACGACAGCTCAGTTAACATTAAATTAAATTAGTGTATATAAGTAAACCATGTATGTTTATCGTTGTAAAAGTTAAATTTTATGTTTGTAGTCCTTACATACTTTTAAAACATCCAAAACACCTTTTAGTCAAAATGATTGATAATATTGTAATTCAGGTAGGAATGGCAGCATGACAAATGTTTATCTGGACACGGTCTTATCCCTAATGGGTATGCATTAAATAAATATTTTTTCCTTCATAATAAGCAATGGTTAAAAATACTAGAACTTTTTTAAGACTTAAAATGTTGATATATTATTTAGACTGAGAGATGGAATTTCAGATATCAGAGAATTTATTAATTGCTCCACCAACCTACTGAAATACAAACTTTTATTACCTCTCTTCCAAAACATCCAGTGGATTAAAGTTGTTGTTCTAAAGTGGAAATGCAAAACAATAGTGAACCTCAGTTTGTTACCTTGCTCACAATTGCAGGTATACTTTATCCTTTTTTAATTTAATTTTTTTTCAGTGTTCCAAAATTCATTGTTTATGCATCACACTCAGTGCTCCATGCAATATGTGCCTTCCTTAATACCCAATACTTTATCCTACTTACAGGAAATATATTTTCTTAAGAAACTTCAGTGTACCTAAGTTTAAAAATCATGGTTAGGTTTCTGACTTTTCCATTAAAACTTGAACAGATAGACCATTCTGTTTACATGTATCTATACTTAGCCATAGAAGATGTTATTAAAATTGCTTACTTTGCTTTAGAAACCTATATTTGGGGAGGGGGAGAAAGAAACATATATTTGGCTTTTTTTTATATGAATTAGGTATTTACATTTTTAAATAGTTATATTTGATATATTAGACATTTATCTATTCACACTTAATGTGATGTGTCCCCCACTGGAAATGCTCTGAAAACCAAGTTTTTAGTAACAGATTTGGTCTGAACACATTGGTTTACCACAGAGGAGGCTCAGTTTCCACTCATAAACTATGTGCTTGCTACACGGATTGGCTTCAGTTTGCAACCATATTTCTGTCCTTAGTTCCTTCCTGTATATAAGAGTCTGGAGTTGGCAATGTCTGGACAAGGAAGGATTTGAGGATATAACCAGTCTTCGTATCTGTTATCATTATCAGTAGATAAGAAAGAAAAGTCGAAGAAAAGAGTAAGAATCTTCAGGATTCCTCATGTTTCAGGTCCTTCATCAAGGAGTAGTAGAGACACTAGCTAAACCACAGACCCAACATATAGTGTGAGGGTGATAGTCATTCTCAACTAACAGAGTATCTGAAAATGGAGTGTCTATGGAATACATTGTTGTTCACTAATGCTGGAGCCATAAATAAGCTTCAGTAGAACTGGAATTTAGTCTAGTCTTTTCTTCTTATCCTCTGCCACCTTTTCTCTGCTAGAAATTTGTCTCTTATGAAGTTGTAATATAATCGTGTGTGTTATTTTATCTTAGTGTTCTCTTTAAAATATTATTATTGTGCATGTTTATGTATTTCAGTGGGAGAACTGAAGTCCAGTCAGTTCAGTATGGCAAAGAAAAAGCAAATAAAGACAGGGTATTTGCAAGGTAAGCCAACTCTTCTATTTATGTCTAAATTGCTTGTAAAAGATAAAAATTACTAAAAACCCTTTTTCCAAATGTGATTACAGAATTATCACATGATCCTTTATTTAATTAAGTAATAAGTTATGTTGAGGGAGTAATGATTTGTCTAGTTCATTCATTCCTTTTTTTTTTGTTTTTTTAACATGAGTGAAATTAACCCTGCGCCAAGCATTATAGTTCTGACCAGCCTAAATCAAGTATTTTATTATTACTGTAACATTTTGTTAGAAAGTCCATTTCATGCACATTTTTAAACATTTTTGCAAAACATAATGATTAATTTCATATATTATTCAGTCCATTTCCATTTCTTTAAATCACATTGTTAAGAAATAAGTTTATTTTTTTGGGTGCCATTTAGTTATCTTTGTATTTTTAGGAGCTGTTTATAACCAGTTTGTTTTTTAATGAGTGAAATGACATAGTCAGGTTTGTGTTTTAGAAAACAGGTTTAAGAGCAGTTGATAGTGAATGGGTTAGAAGTAAGGACTCAGCACTATAAGACCAATTAAAGGTTATTGCAGTAATCCAAGTGAAAAATCCAAGTGAACTAAAACAGTAGTGATGAAATGAAGACTAGGGAACAAATTTGGGGAACATTTTGTAGGTAGAACTAGAAGAAGTTGTTAATCAGTTAGATGGAGGTGTGTTGGAGACAGGAGTATCTGGAAAGGCCATCAAATTTGAGTGCCATAAGATGGACAAGGGGCTACAGAAAGAGAACAAATTTGTATTGGAAAAAGGAGTTAAACTGGCACAGGTCTAGTTTGAGATGTGCGAGCTACATTCTAATAGGATTATCCAATAAAGGAAAGGAGGAAGAATGACCAGATTGATGGCAGCAAATAATTATCAAAGACCTACTCTACTGAGCATTGTGTCGGGCCCTGGGAATATAGTGAAGAACAAAATACACAGCTTAGTCCTATGGAGCTTAAATTCTAATTGGTGCAGCGGATACCTAATGTAAGTAAAGGACTGAGCCAGCACAAGACATGGAGCTGGAGCCCACTTGTCATGTTGGAGGAAGGCCAGCCAGTAATGGACCAGAAAGAGCAAGGGAGGCCTAGAGAAGGTGATTAGAGAGGAAGATAGGCAGCAGCCAGAACTTGTATGACCCCACGTAAGATGTGGTAAGGACTTTGGATTGAAGGGCTGAGATCCCCCACTGGAAAGGATATGAACTGACTTGCATTTTTAACAATCTGGCAGAATTGTTGTGTTTTACAGTGACAAACTGAAATATTTACAAATACCATGATTTCTAGGATTTGCTTCAGAGTCATTGAAGTGAGAGGGTTTGAGTAAATGGTAGGGAGAAAACAAGATTGACCGCGATGATGATTACTGAGCCTGGGTCCTGAGTGCAGGACCTATACTTCTGTTAAAGTTTGAAATGTTCCATAATAAACATATGGGAGTGTGGAGTGACCTTTGGAATCACTCTAGCTGCTGTGATGGAGTCAGCTGTATGGGGATGTGAGTGGACAGAAGATAGCCAGTGAACTGAATAGTGGCTAACATGTATTTTGTATTTATCTGTGCCAGGCAGTTTTTGTGTATGATTTCACAGTCCTCATAATTCAGTGTGGTAAATTCCATTACAGGTGAGAAAACTGAGCACTGCACATTTGAATAATTTAACGAGATAGTAAGGGATGTAGCAGGATTCTCCCACAGGCCTCCCAGTTCTTACCCACACTTTTAACCTTTACGGAATATTTCTTGTTGTTCTGCATGAGATAGGTGAATGCTTGGCTGCTTTCCTGTCTCAGAACTGTTAGAGATGACCTCCTTTATCATCTCTCTCTCCCACTAGCTTGTAGGCTCCATGAGGGCAGGAGTTTTGTCTGTTTTATTCACTGAACTAGCTCCAGCTCTTGTAGTAATGTGTGTAGTATGGTAGATGTGTTTTAAATGAAACAGTGTTTTTTCAGTGGAAATGGCTTAGAGAATAAGTCCTTAAATTAAAAAATTCATCTGCTTGGTGTCTACTGCCATTGGAGGCATAAGAATTTTAATTATTTTTAATTATAGAATTTTCCTTTTTTTTTTTTAAACTTCTTTTTTTTAAGATTTATTATTTGACAGAGAGAGAAATCACAAGTAGGCAGAGAGGCAGGTGGAGGTGGGGGAGCAGGCTCCCCACCAAGCAGAGAGTCCAATGCGGGGGCCGATCCCAGGACCCTGAGATCATGACCTGAGCCAAAGGCAGAGGCTTAACCCACTGAGCCACCCAGGCGCCCTGAATTTTGCTTTTGATTTTACTTTAATTTTGCTCTTAGTCTTCATCAAAAAGACCTTCCTATTTTGTGTTTCTTGAGTAAAAGGAATTTTTGTTTTTTTCTTTTCTCTCTCCAAAAGTACAAATTGCTTTATTGTTTGTTCTACTTATATAAGTGATACTTCATTATTTTTTTTAAATTCCAACATACCGATACTTATGTGGCAGGGAAGATAACCATAATCACAAAAAATGTTCTCTCAGGTAGAGACTAGTAAATTGCACTCGGGCTATTCTGACCCTTGTGATTTCCCCAAACGTGGGAAACTCAACTGGGTTCAAGGTTTCCCCTGTTTTAAAAAAAAAAAAAAAAAAAAAAAAAAAAAATAAAGAAAAGGAAAAAACTCCAACATGCCAAAAAATATAGAGAAAAATCATGACCCAATATGATTATTTTTAAAAATTGTAGGGGGGGTTGGTGCCTGGGTGGCTCAGTTGGCTAAGTGTCTGGCTCTTGATTTCGTCTCAGGTAATGATTTCAGGGACCTGAGATGGAGCCCCACTTTGGACTCTGTGCTAGATGTGGAGCCTGCTTAAAATTCTTTCTCACCCTCGCCCCTCCCCCCAATTGGTACTTACTATTCAAGATTTTGCCATGTATATCCTCACGGAAATATATGCGTGTATATATATATTTATTTCATTTAAAAATTATTTCACACTTTTTATTGCTTATTTTTATCACTTAATGTGTCATAGGCACTCTCTTTTATGTTGAAAAAATCTAGTCATTTATGAGGGTAAATCTTTAAACAGGTAAATCCTTTTATCCTAAACTGTAGATTTAACTTAATGATTCTTCCTTTTAACCTGTCACTTTCCTGCCTCTGGAGTTGCAGTCATTACTAAACCTATCTGACTCCTTGCCAGCACTGGAATGCTTGTAAAGATAAATAATAAATGCAACTTTAATTTCCTTGGAGTAAGGACGTTTGAAACAAAAGATTATTCAACCATGATTTTTATGTGTTTGAATAATAAAATTTACCTGCATTATGTTTCTTCATTCCTGGCTTATCTTCATCCTCATTTATCTATGAATAATCTACCCAAGAGGAAGACTGTCAGTGAAAATGCGATGAAGGATTTAGCTGGTCAGGGCTATGTAGCATTTTGCTGTGATAAATTTACTTGAATTTGAATGATGTAAATTGTCTCAACATTTGTTTAAAAATCTGAATTTGATGTATTGTTATGCCTTGTTTTTTAGATTTATGAAATAAATCACTTCTAAATCTAAAATAATCTAAAATCACTTCTCTATTAAATATAAATCTTAGCGTCATATTAATGGTTATTTGGTTAAATTGGTTATTAGGGAAGGGAGAAAAGAAGAAAGTAAAAACAGAGATGTGTACCCTAATAGACATGGCTACTGAAATTTTCAGAACCTTCCCTCTTACAGTCTTAGATACCCTTGTTTCCAGTTTGAAAGTCCTAAGCACCCATAGGAAGTTAAAATGTACAGAAAATGTTTTTGAAATTCTTTTCCTTGAAATTTCTCAAGAATGAAGTAATTACTTCCTCTTAACTTTGTTGTTTTAATATAAAAGATATTCAGGTTCTTAATACTACACTTTATTTGCATCATTTCTTTCAGACTTGTTAAAATCAAAGTCAATACATTTCTGATTATTTTTTGTTAAAAATGCACCTAATAACAGATTTTTTTCTCCTTTTTCTAACAAGCTTACATTTTTTTCTTAATATTTATAAAAATAGTAAAACATGATTTGGTAATTTGTTCCACTATAGAATGACATCCTAATATTAACACCAAATTATAGATGTATTTATTAATGTTAATATCACATGCAAATTGCTTTATATGTTTTAGTGTTTTGATATTTTGATCATATGTGACCTTGAGAAATATGCACAATTATACCTGCGTCTTAATTCTTCATTTTGTATATGCATTATTAAAATGAGAAACTGTTCAATAGGTTATTTTATTTTATTTTATTTTATTTTTTAAGATTTTGTTTATTTGTCAGAGAGAGAGAGAGAGAGTGAGCACAGGCAGACAGAGTGGCAGAGGGAGAAGCAGGCTCCCTGCTGAGCAAGGAGCCCGATGTGGGACTTGATCCCAGGACGCTGGGATCATGACCTGAGCCGAAGGCGGCCGCTTAACCAACTGAGCCATCCAGGCATCCCACAGTAGGTTATTTTATAAAGCAAGTATGCATTACTTGATGAATAGTAGGCTAAAATTCCAATATGAGAAGCCTCAAGTAACTTTCCCAGTTCTTTTTTAATATGGAATTTTGTGAATCTGCCTTTGAATAAGAAGTCATCAGCAGGGGGCCTCCTGGGTGGCTCAGTGGGTTAAGCCTCTGCCTTCAGCCCAGGTCATGATCTCAGGGTTCTGGGATCGAGCCCCGCTTCAGGCTCTGCTCAATGGGGACCCTGCTTCCTCCTCTCTCTTTGCCTGCCTCTCTGCCTACTTGTGATCTCTCTATCAAGTAAATAAATAAAATCTTTTTTTAAAAAAAGTCATCATCAGGGATAAAGTTGTATTTAACGGTACTGTTTTAATAATCTTTCAGTTTCCAAAAGACTTAAGCTTCTCAGGGGCACCTGGGTGGCTCAGTGGGTTAAAGCTTCTCTGGGGTTGTTTTTATAATATATCACAATCTTATTGTGATGACCTGATGCATATCTACCAAAATACTCTCATGGTTTTAGCAGTCGTTAAGTTATTCTGTTAAATTATTGGACAATTCTAGAGTTCTTGTCCTTCTTAGAATTTTAATTGGTGGTGTGTAGATAAAAAGATTTCTCCTTAAAGTTTCCATGTAAGGTTGTTTTCTCAGCAATAATAAATAAGTTACTTTATTTTTTCCCCAGTATATCTATCTACTCTTTGAATTGCTTTCACACTTCTTCAGTTGTCATATAAAATCTAAGAAGAAAGCAAAAGAATGTTCACATGCAACAGAAAAATAAAGTGCCATGGTCAGAAAATATATTTACCACAGTGCAAACACACTGATGAAGTGTGGTATTTTTTTCTCTGAAATTTCCACATTCAACAGGAAACATAGACAGCAAGCTTGAGTGGGTGGGTCTTTGAGGTTAAAGCTGTTAATAAAACACTTGAAATTTAGTTTTAGATGCAGAACATTTCTAACCATGTTTAGTTTATTAACAACAGTAAAGTGTTCTGATGCTCTATACTGGGTGAGTATAACTAGACTTTTTCCCTCTCTTCAAAAATGAAAGTAGTTGATCTACCTATGATTATGAACTCCAACAGTTTACATTTAGTAGTCTAATATATGAGAATGAATAGCTTATTATCTTCAATAATTGGCTAATAGAAGAGCAGTAAATGCTAAGGTTTCTTTTAGTAATCTTCAGTTTAAAAATTAAATGCATGAAATAATACACTTTTTTTTTCCATTTTATTATGACTAAAGGAATATGAGGTTGCACAGCAATATTAGGATGTTGGGCTAAATGGTGTCCTGATTGTCTTTAAGTAGGAACTCATGAAAAATGAAATCTGAGCCAGTGCTTTTTTTTTTTTTTTTGAATCAATAGCATTACAGCTCTTTTAGGAAACGTTGTATGTTCTTAAATTAAGGAGATGTCATTTGGCCAAACTGTGAAAGGTTTTGGCAATGAATACCCAAAATGATGGGGCACTTGTGTGGTTTGGATTCATAAGTAATTTAAGATACTTGTGGTTTAATAAAATTAATAGACTGAAACATTGCACTGAAAATTTAGATACTCATAAATAATAAAATGTAGGAGGTAGGAAAGGATCTAGGGTCATACACTATACTGGTAAATTTAGATATTTAGGCATAAATACATGCTTTGTCTCGTGGAAGGTCAAAAACTAGTATGCTCTACTTAGTATTTTAATGTTTCCAACTATGTCTACAAATTTTAGTGAGTATTCTTGGTAAGTGTTACTGTGCTTTTTTAGTCCAGTCTATTTCTATGTGCTTCAGTGAATTTATTAATGAAATAGAAAACTTATCAGCTTACAAGATGATTTATTTCGTGTTTTTATGTAAGCCATACAATTCCTTATATCAACCTTCATATTAACTCTGCATGTCAAAAAGTAGATGTCATACATTTTCCATGAATTTTGGCCACTATCGGAATTTGAATATTTTTTATACTCTGGGGTTTCCATGAATTTTGGCCACTATCGGAATTTGAATATTTTTTTATACTCTGCGGAGGTCCATATCTTTTCTGAAAAGATTACTTAGTTCTTATCTTTATCACTGTGGTAGCTGACAATATATAAATAGGTAATAAAACATAGTCTTCTACTCCCTACCACAAAACAGAATGTTAACCTTCTAAATGTTTTTTAAAAAAAGAAAACAATCTACTAGCTTACGACTATATATAATATGTAAAAAATTGTAATATACATGATTATATAATTTTCACCCTGTCCTCTGTTTTTAAGGTAGAGGATCAGGGTGTAGATTTAAGGATATATGGGAGATAATATGCTAGCAGTTGTTTAATACATCACAAGATGACCTAAAGTTTCTGAAACTCTGGAGTAGGCAATATTTATAGTATTGCTATCTGAGATAACTTGGTAGCCAACTACTCCTTTGCTTTTTTCCTTTCTTCTTTTCTCTGTTCTCTCTTATACTCTTGGCATGTCTTTCCTTCCTTATTCATACAAAGCAGATTTAATTTTTTAGGAAATTATGGTGTAAACAGCCACTAAATGCATTAAATTTCTTTTAAGTAAACTATGTTTACTCATCTAGAATATGATCTATCAATACAAATTCTAAGATTTGGTTTATAGTTGGGGGTATAAATATAAAAATTTTTGCATATCAAATTATTTCTGCAGATCCCCAAGTAAGCCCTTGGCACGGAAATTAATGGATTGGGAAGTAGTAAGCAGAAATTCAATATCTGATGACAGGTTAGAAACACAGAGCCTTCCATCACGATCTCCACCTGGAACTCCTAATCAGTAAGTACAGACTGAACTGTAGACTTGCCTGAAGATCAAAATATGTAAATCTTTACATTCAAATATCTTAGTCAAATATGATTTTTGTTGCTTTAGAGCATTATTTCCTCATAGCCTGCAGCTTACTGCATAAGTGGCATGGAAAAGTCTCATCCAATGAGGGAGTAGAACATTTGAACATGGATGTTCACTTTCCTGTAGAGTATGGGTCTCTACCCAATAAATCAAGATCTCTTAGTAGAATTAAAATCTGGAAGTGTGTTTGTTACTGATGAAATCCTTTTTCATGTGGCTCTCCAGAATTCCTAGGGAAGTATATATTGTTTGAAAATGCGAAATGAATGTGGTCATCTTACCTAACCTCCTATCCCAACTGTTCCACCACTTTTGGTCTGGAAAATGGGTTTCCATCATTAAGTTCCCACAAGTTTAGCCATATATGCGCTAAGAAACTCGTATTATTCACCAGTTACTGTTTGTATACTTCATTCTAGTATTTCTAACAAAAACTGTATGTGTTGGTATAGATAATAAGATAATCAACTTGTACTGGCTAAGATGTTAATTTTATAATGAATTAATAAATGTATTATGTGTAATATATGTATGTAATTACATAATGATAAATATTATGTCAGTGTATTTGTAGAATTTGTTCACCCAAAAGGTTGGAATGCAAAATATTTGAGTTTTGGTATGGAATATAATATTTGAAGTTGTCTAACTTTGGAAATATTTTAAACACATTAATATCCAATAAATGTGTACTATATTCTACTTTTTAAAAAAGATTTTATTTATTTATTTTAGAGAACACAAGCAAGGGGAGAAGCAGAAGGAGAGGGATAAGTAGACTCAGTGTTAAGCACAGAGCCTGATGTGAGGCTTGATCCCATGACTGACCCTGAGATCACAGCCTAAGCTGAGATCAGGAGTTGGACACCCAGCCAGCTGACCCACCCACCCCATACTAAATTCTAAAATTTGTGTCACCAGTGGGTGTTTTTCAGCCCAAGAATAAACTTTTACCATAACAAAAGTAAAGTTTGGTTAGAGAACGTTACCTCATACCTTTGTGTTTTCCTAGCAGCTAAGCTGCTAAAAAAGGTAGACTCACAAGTTCTTCTCTTACCAGTTGCAGATTGCTAAATCTCCTTTCTTTATAAAATACTGCATATATTCAGAGGCTAATCAACTATTTGAAGAAAATCCAGAACCATCTTTTTTGGTCCATTTTCCAGCCAACCATTTCTCCATTTGTTACTAGTTACCACTAAATAATTAGAGCAAATTACAGAACACAGAGGAAAGATGAGTGAGTTAATTAATTAGCAGTAGCTCTGATTAAACTTCCTAGATAATGAAACAATTTTAGATATGATCTGAAAAGGTTTTTTTTTCAATTCTGAAGAGACACTTTAGTGTGATGGTTAAGCGCATGGACCCTGGAATCACTGAAAGTTTGAACTTTGAGTAAGTTAATTAATCTCTTTGTCCCATTTTCCTCATCTACAAATTATAATAACTGTCTTTCTTGTAGTATTTTTACAAGGATTAAATGAAGTGATATATGTAAAATGCTTAGAACATTGCCTAGCACATAATAAGCATTCAAATGTCATAATTAAGAATAGTAATGAAAATTAAAATTCATGTGACTGTCACTTATGAGGATAGAAATATGTTACTTATTTTTGGAATCTTAAAAAGTCCCATAAATAAAAAACTTCTGTAAGGATTTAAAAAAGAACACAGACCAGAGATATATCTGATTTATTTATTCTCTCCCTTTATTTTATAAAGGCATACCTTGGAGATACTGCAGGTTTGGTTCCAGACCACTGCAATGAAGCAAGTCACTGAATCTTTTTGTTTCTTAGAACGTACAAAAGTTATATTTACACTCAACTGTATTCCATTAAATGTGCAATGGCAATGTGAAAAATCAGTGTGTATACTTTAATTAAAAACAATTTATTACTAAAAAATGTTAACCATCATCTAAGCTTTCAGTGAGTCATAATCACTGATCACAGATTACTTCAACAAAAACAATGAAGTCTGAAATAATGGAAGAATGACCAAAATGTGACAGAGACACGAAGTGAACAAAAGCTGTTGAAGAAATGACACCCAATAGACTTGCTCCATGCAGTTACTGCAAACCTTCAATACATTTTTTTTTTTTTTTTTTTTAAAGAAGAAGAGGGGCACCTGGGTGGTTTAGTCAGTTGGGTGTCTGATTCTTGATTTTGGCCCAGGTCATGATCCTGGAGTTGTAAGATCAAGCCCTGCATCAGGCTCCGCACTCTGCAGGGGGTCTGCTTAAGATTCTTTCCCTCTGCCCCTCCCCTGTTGGTGCGCTCTCTTTCTCATTCTCTGTCTCTCTCTCTCTCTCTCTAAAAGAAATGAATGTTTAAGAGGAAGAAGAGGCAGTAAAACAAAGTGCAATGAAATGAGGTGTAAATGCTGATTAAGACACTAAGTTGTAGTGACTAAAGCCTTTAGACATTAAGGTTGGTAGCCATAATAGATGGAACAGGTAAAACCCTTGTGGTCGATCGCTGACTTTAGTTGAGATCCTAGACTTCCTATGTGGTGGTATTTCTGTTTACATCATACTATCTTTGTCAGAGATTTTGCTTAGTCAGTGTGGTTAGTGTTAAAACATATACCCACTTTCTAATGTAATCATGTAAGTAAGAAACTGGAAAAAGTTGAATTAAAGCACATTTTCACTCAATTTTTCTTTCTCTTTATGTAGTCGAAATTCTGCATTCACACAAGAGGGAACCCGGTTACGACCATCTTCAGTTGGTCATTTGGTAGACCATGTGGTTCACACTTCCCCAAGTGAAGTATTTGTGAATCACAGATCTCCATCTTCAACCCAAGCTAATAGCATCGTTCTGGAATCATCACCGTAAGACGTTTTTCATTTAGCTTCCTTCTTATAAATAATAATGCCCCAGATTGTTTCATTTGAAATAATCTGGGAAGTTAGGGAATACCTAACATACAAACATTTATTTATGCAGTGTTTTAAAATTTTTGTGTATTTGCAGATGTGCTTATTTGTTCTTGAGAGTTCTTTGTACTCCCCTCATCCCCCCCGCCCAAAAACCCTCTTACTATTTTGTTGACTTAGTATGTTCTTAAACCTTTATTTTCTGCAGATAATGTAGCACTATGGTCAGGCAGTGAAATATTAAAGGTAGAGTTTTCTTAATATTTTTCATTCACCATAAGAATGAATAGACAATGTGGGAAAAATTAAGTAGCAAAGGAGAACTAAGTAAGATGACTAAGTAAGAGAACTAAGATGACAGTCATACTGAAATAATTTGTAGAGAATATGCACGCATCTTTTTTAGAATTCATTCCTATTTCAACTTCATAATTCAGTATTTATACCCCATCAGTATAATGTACAACATGCTTACCTTCACAATAACATGCAGTATCTTGATTTGATTTGTTTATATAATGCAGTTAGTCCATATGTAAGTAAAAACAGTGTGAGAATTAGGGGGGGAAAGTAAAATTCCTTATAAGGCACATAGAGAAGTAAAAAGATTAATTTTTGAGAAGAGGGAAGGGGTGTAGGATATAGTGACTGTGATCAGGGCTGAAGAAAGAAGGGGTTTGAGAGTGATGGTGGAAGAGTCGATGGACTGATTAGCAAAGCAGGTAGGTATAGGAGCTCCAGAACACATGACGAGATATAGAGGAGGTGTGGTTGTCCTCACTATAGGGCCAGCCAAGGAAGACTGGCTAAGCTATTAAGACAAGCGGAATTTTAGTCTTAGTAACATACCTTGGTAAAACATTTTGATTGTGTGTGTGTATAGTAAAAAGAATGAAGGAATAGGACGGATACACATTACACAGTGACACATGTGGAAAATGAGTTGACAGGAGGCAAGGCTGGTAGAAATTTAATTTCTCTTTTAAAGATATATTTATTTGTCAGAGCACTTGTGCACTCGCAATCAGGGTGGCAGACAGAGTGAGGAGTAGGCTCCCCACTGAACAAGGAGCTGCAAGTGGGACTCTGTCCCAGAACCCTGGGATCATGATCTGAGCCAAAGGCAGACATTTAACCGACTGAGCCACCCAGGCATCCCTAGTTTTTGATTACCTTAAAAATTATCATTGTATATTTTGATTTTTAATAAATCATGTATTTTCTAATTCTGAAACTTTAAAAAGTATAGTAACTAAGCACATGATTGAGATGTTAATTGATTAAATTTTTAAAAATTATATACTTTCTGCACATAGAAATAAAGCATATAGAGGAATCTCAAAAGCCCATCTTACTGCAGAATAAAACAGTATAACTCCCAGGACCTAACAGAATTATCTCAGTCCATTTTTTGAAGAGCCCTTTTCATACAGACACACATACACGTATACATACACATACGATTGAGTATCTCCACGTGTACATTTTATAGGTTCATCGATCATAAAAACCTTTGTTCTGGCTTCCTGACTTTAAATGGAGGTACAGGTTCAGAACAGATTGGCATTATCTTGCTTCCCCATCCTGATCCACAAGAATTTCAAATGCTTGGACCTTTCTCATCAGACATGTATTTTATGAGGCTAATGTGTTTGTATTCAGTTTTGAATCTCTTAATACTGCATTTAAAATTCAGCCAGTTTTCACCTTAAGAATAATGAGAGAGGTCTGAAAAGATAAGCTTAATGGTAAACAAATAACTTAGTTGCTTATGATGAGCTTCAGAAATTATCTCACTGTTTAAACAACTTAATGAAATAGGGAAGACATGTAATCCCCATTTTGTAGATGAGAAAACCACACTTAACAGCACTTGTCCCAATTTACAGAACTGAAATTCAAGTCTTCCCTACCTGAGCCAACCAGCAGAACTTTGTGTCTTAGACAAGGCTCTTTTGATTGATTGATCAGTTGGTTGGTTGGTTGGTTGCTTTGCTGGCTGATATTTGTAATCCAGAGAAAATATTTTACAACTTGGAATCCATAGGTTTTAGTTTTGGCCAAATGTGGAAAGTATCTGGACAATGTGTTGGATGAAGCTCAGAGCATTTCAACATGTATTGAAAGAAATCTTGAGATCATCTCACCATTCCCTGTTTTTTTGAGTGAGTACAGGGCCTTTGAGGTGAAACCTGGGTCCACACTTCAGTCACTGGGTAAGGTCACCTGCTTCACAAGGTGAAAACACTACTAACTCATGGGTATGTTTATTATGGAAACAAATAGAAGGTTGTTTATACTGCTTAGTATAAAGTTACCATTTTTAGGCAGGGGTGATTGAGACGAGAGTCTACCATTTCCTTCCTTTCTTTAAATGTTTCACAGAAAATTAGACTGTTTTAGTTTGTGATTTTCTGAGAAAAACAATAACCCTCAATTAATTTGAAAATACTTAACAGGTGTTTATTTTAGTAAATTCGCAGCACAAATGTTAATATACTCTCATTAATATGTAGCAGGGAATCTTGGACATTTCTACAAAATCATCACAAAGCATGTTAGTTGGGTGGTTAAGATTTTATTTCTTTTCATATGAGTTGTTAAAGACAGCAACAGAGGGCTGCTTTGACTGCAGAATAAGCTGCTTTCACTGCTGCTGTTGAAGCATTCATGAGGAAATTTAACGCTGACTGGACTCAAATAAATCAAAGTTTTTGCCTACCTGGCTTCACTGACAGTTTTAACAGATCTTTTGCTGCTATGTTACAGTATATTGCTCTGCTGGCAACAAGGTGCATTTTAATATTTTCATTGTTTGCTCTTCACTTAACATTTCTTAAAATGTCAAAGTTGAAGATAAGCAAGTTATTTGTATTGAAAAATTGCAATATGAGAGTTGGGCATTGGAATACTCTTAGAAGTATATTCCCATCTCCCCATCTCCTTTCTTAATGTCAAAAAGTTAACATAAATAGTAATTTGCCCACAAAATTTTTCATGTGGGTAAATTGTGAACAACATGTTTTAAACTTCAGTCCCATTCAAACCTCTCCCCCCCATCATTTAAGGCAAATTATTGGTTTTAAGTATATTAAAACCATTGAGTTAGAAATATGTTCTCAATTAACGTAAAAATGCTTGTTATTAGAGCACAGATCTCTTCTGATCTTGCATTCTCTCCATTTAAATATAAGTCGTTTTTATTAGAACTTAAAATACAGAGCAGTGTTACCACTTAAGACCAAATGGCATGACAGAAGGTCGTCCTTTTCTGGGTGTGCTCTGGTAAATTCTGTCGAGGCCTCAGATACTGTCAGGAGGGCTGCTTAGCTTTTGTATATCTTATATATGGGCTTCTGAGAAGCGTTTTATTTGGAGAAGAGTCTACTGCTACATAAAGTTTGGAAACCTCTGATTTAAAATAACTTTGCTCCTGCCTTTTATAGTTGTTTTGTTTAAAGTGTAACTATAGCATCATGTTCAGAGCAAAGCTCTGGATTCAGGCTGGGTTTAAGACTTGGTTCCACCGGTTCTAATTATGTGACCTTGGGTGAGTCATTTTATCTTTGTAAGCCTCAATTTCCTCACCTGTAAAAAAACAGAATGAGATTATCTACCCCATAGGGTTGCTTTGAACGGTAAATTAGATGTATAATAGTTAAGCAGAGAAAAAGTGCTTAGTAGATGTTAAATATAATGTATAATTCTAGTTAGTTTGGGGGGATATATTGACAGCCTTTAAGAATATTATCAGCCATTTATCTTTCTACATGTTTGTAATTTGGATGTCTGCTTGAATACAATGAGGAATTCTCCAAATTCTTAGCTTTATCCTTAGACCTAATCACAAGAGATTCTTTACAGATTTCATAATCCTTAAGTATCAAATCCATTTCCCTAAACCATTTTTGCCTGGACCGTCCCTTTCTAGTCTTTTCTCATGAGTCACCGCAGCTTTGGCCTCACTTCATCAATTCCTTTCACTTAGTCTGTAAAGGTTTGCCTTCACTTTGCTCCTCTGAGGTACTACCACTGAAAACTTTATGTCCTCACTCAGCTTAACCCAATTCCCATGCCAACCTTGATCAAGTCTAGCAACATATATTTGACCCTTGAAAAACATGGGGATTAGGGACACCAACCCCTATATAGTTGAAAATTCACATATAACTTTTGACTCCCCAGAAACTTAACTGCTAATAACCTGTTATTGGCCAGAAGCCTTACTGAGAATATATAAAGTTGATTGACACATATTTTATGTTACATGTAATATATACTATATTCTTACAATAAAGTAAGCTAGAGAAAAAAGTGTTAACAAAATTTACAGTACTGTAGTGTAAAAAATCCTTGTGTATGTGAATTGGTGCAGCTCAAACCGTGTTGTTCAAGGGTCATCTGTATTATGTATTCTGCAAATACCAGACCATTCGAGGACAAGGAAATAAAAGAACCAAAGGAGGTATTATGGGCGGAGATGATTGGGCCCTGGGGACTCAGGGGGCACACTGTATTTGACACTGTACTTGTGGTAACAAGACTAATTACATAGGTCACTGGACTACTGTAGCTGCAGTATACCTAACCTGCTGTGCACCTCTGGCACATGTCTCCAGTACTCACTTTTGGGAGCTAAGGTCAGGGACTTGGAGTTTGGTTGAAACCAAGTATCTCAGGTCTGGGACCTTGATTCTGAAATAGATTCCTACTGATACTATGACATTTTCAATTCTATTCTCATATTTATCGTATCCCTGAGAGTTTATATGCACTGTTTAAATTGCCTTGAGCATTAATTAATAATCAGTTTCAGTGGTGTTTACTTTGAAATACTGTGATTGTCACTATAAATTAGCCAACATGTCAGTAAGCCTGAATTCTGAATCAGAATTTCATCTGCATCTTACATGGTATAAGTAAAGTATAGTAGGGTTACTGCCCAGTGAGAACTTGGATAGCACTAGGGACTATAGTTGAATGAGACATGAGCTCCTGGTATGCATCTTAGAACATTAGAATCTTAAAATGAGCCACCAGTCCTGGCAAGTTTGTATTAGCTTGTACCAAGAATATGGATTTTGTTTGTTTTCTAGTCTTAAATTAGAATAAACTTTTTATGCTTCTGTGGTATGTATATACAGTTGAATCTTCAGCATTGTTTATTTTCTTTTATTCACAATTTGCAAGGCTTACCTTGCCACTTTTTCTTTTTTATAAGTAACAAAATAATCCATTTATGCTTATACTTCTTTCTATACCCTCCTTGTAACAGATCTTTTCTAGCTCCCATCTTTTTCCTTTTCTCGCTCCCATCTTCAAAGCCAAAGGATTACCTCCACTTGTGAGATGTCAGCCAGAGCTCTGATGCCCACTTTTTTCTTTGGTTCCTATCTTCCTAGTCCTGTCTGAACTATCTGATAGATGCTGGCTTTCTCTTTAAGTCATAGGTCCCTTCTCTCAGAGGAATTATTTCTTTTTTTTTTTTTTCCAGGGAAATTATTTCTGATGTGGCTGTGTTCCACTATGCTGCCTGGTTGTTCTTCCAAAGTATATGATATCTCTTTATTCTTATATAATTAGCATTTGTGGGGATTTTTTGTTTTACTTTTGCCTAGAAACGGTATTTTTTTTAGAATTGGTCTATTGTATGAAATTATTTTAAATGGATTTTAACTTATAATTCATGGTTTACCTATGAAAGTCATCTTCCTAGGTAATTGAGTAAGTAATAAATTAACTATACTCATGATTTCTACATTAGATACAAAGTAGGAAGTTATTTGTTATGATCAATTGAATTAATACACTTGGAATATGTCTTAAAATGTAATTGATGACCTTTGTTCAAAATAAGAATTTCAGGGGGCACCTGGGTGTCTCGGTGGGTTTAAGCCTCTGCCTTCAGCTCGGGTTGTGATCTCCGGGTCCTGCAATTGAGCCCTGCATCGCTGCTCAGCAGGGAGCCTGCTTCCCTCTCTCTCTCTCTCTCTGCCTATCTCTCTGCCTACTTGTGATCTTTGTCAATTAAGTAAATAAAATCTTTTTTTAAAAAATAAGTATTTCAGGAATCTGTGATGACATCCTTGATTACTTTGATAGACTGTATTGGTTAGAGACGCAAGTAGATAGATAGATATAGATGGACTTTGGTTATTGGACATGGAGACATAAAAAGGGCAGATAGTTACTGGGATTACTGGGAAAGCACATAATTAGTTTGTAAAAGCTCCCAGACCAGTCTATTCCTCTGCAACAGTCTGACATCTGGAGAGCCTGACCATCAGGCTCTGAGAAGTTATTCTAACACCAAAGTTACTTAAAACAATGAGAGAAAGCAGATAGCCCTTTTCCTGAAGTCTGAAATTACAGTGTTCTTTCCTGTGTTCTGTCTTGACTAATCCTTGCTGTGCATGCTGCATTCTCTCACCTTTTCTTTAGAACTTGGCTTAAATCCCAACTCAAGCCTGTGTGCTTGGCTCTCTTTCTTTCTGTGTTTTCCTGTGGACTTTGAATGTTGAAAGGAGAGGTTCCACTCAAATACCTACTGGAATCTCACAAGTAACCCTGGGTGGGATTTATGTGGACTGCGATGCCCATGGCCCATCTAAAGGCAACAGCTCATTCTTGGCTTTGACCAGTGATAATGCAGTTTCGTTTTTTCCAGAGCTTCCAGATTTTCCATTCTGGAAATCCAGATACATATGTAAGTTTTTAAATGTAGCCAATTAACTCATATTTTATAAAGAAAAAATTATGGGCTAAATTATGTTGGCCAAAATTCGCCCGCCAGCCATGAATATGCAACCAGTGTTACAGGACAATGATCTCTAATTAGCAGTGCATAATAAAATCACTCCTGGAGCTTTTTTGACTGTATATGCCTAATCTTTAGTGCCAGTAATTTAAATTAATTGGTTTTAGCAGAATGTCCCATAATGTCAGTACTTTCCCTATCTTGTAACTGAGCATTGTCACTGTTATACCCATACCCACCAGATTTGGCTCACTTAAGATGTTGCTTTACAAGTCAGGCTTGAGTTTGTCCCTGTTGTATATTTTAGAATTGTTATATATTAGGCTGTTTACTAGACCAAGAATAAAGTAAGTTGCTCTAACTCCATTCCCTTCTGATCTCGACCTTATACTATGCCCTGTAGATCTTCAGTTTTGAGGCTGTTTCCTGGGTGTGACAGCTATATGCAAAACTAGGAAAAAAAAAACTTTCTATTCACCTGGTCATTCTTAACCCTCAGCAAGGGATTAAGACCTATTGATTGATAGATGTGGAGTCCAGTGAATCCTGGTTTTTGTAAAGTCTTAGAGGCTTTTGATCAACTGCTTTTTAGAAATGTCACATCTATGAGGCTATGTGAGAGGATATCCATCTTTGTGTCCTGATCCATTCCAGCAGGCCATGTTTGAGATCCATGTCCCTGTTCTCATCTGTGGGAACATTTTCCTGGATTAGCAACACTTGAATGTATTGGATCTTAAAGGCTTGGGCTCTTGGCAGTTGAAACTAATAGAATAAAAACTATTGGGCTTGGTACCTGGATCCCTGACCATCAAGGTAGACCTCAAAGAAGGCTTTGCTGAAAAAAAAAAAAGGTATATTCTTTGATGCAGTCCTTGCAGACTTCTCAGAATTTAGAGCATTTTGTTCCCTGAAGACTTCTATGTAGAAAGTTAGACTGAGTAGGCACTACGGCTTACCTACTTTTTTAATGATTAAGTTTGGGTTTGTTTTTTTTTTTTAAGATTTTTATTTATTACTTGACAGAGAGAGAGACACAGCGAGAGAGGGAACACAAGCAGGGGAAGTGGGAGAGGGAGAAGCAGGCCCCTGCCGAGCAGAGAGCCCAACACGGAACCTGACCCCAGGACTCCAGGACCATGACCCAAGCTGAAGGCAGATGCCCAACAACTGAGCCACCCAGGCTCCCCTAATGATTAAATTTTATTTTACATTCTGAAAATTTGGAATGACTGTATTTTCTCTCAAGAGGAGCATTTCTGGAGGACCATACATTTAAATCATTAAACCTGGCTGACTTCCTTAGCACTAATAAAATTTTTAGCTTCATTACCTGTATCTACGAGATATTTAGCAGTGAGCCTCTAAGTTTCACAACCTTCTCTACCTAGGGAGAGCATATGTATCAAAGAGCCACTCTGACACTAATTTCTGTATCCATTTTCTTGGGATAAATTATGCTGTGGTGACAAATTACCCCAACTCATAGCAGCTCATAACAACAAAGGTTATTTCTTTCTTACATTATATGTATATCATGGATCATCTATGATACTCCATGTCATGTCCATTCCAAGACCCACACTCTTGTGTGGGGCATTGACTAGTCTCATGGCCAGGGAAAAAGAAAAGCACAATAAATCATGAGCTGTTTCCTAAAGTGTCCTTTCAAAAGTGACCACTTCTATTCACATTTCATTGGACAGAGCAAGTCATATGGCTAAGCCTAATAATGTCAACCTGAAAGGGTGGAGAATGATGTTTTTTTAAATTTTTTATTTTTTATAAACATATAATATATTTTTATCCCCAGGGGTACAGGTCTGTGAATCGCCAGGTTTACACACTTCACAGCACTCACCATAGCACATACCCTCTCCAATGTCCATAACCCCACCCCCCTTCTCCCAACCCCCCTCCCCCCAGCAACCCTCAGTTTTTTGTGAGATTAAGAGTCACTTATGATTTGTCTCCCTCCCAATCCCATCTTGTTTCATTTATTCTTCTCCTACCCCCTTAACCCCCCATGTTGCATCTCCTCTCCCTCATATCAGGGAGATCATATGATAGTTGTCTTTGGAGAATGATTTTTAAACAAGAGTACAGTCTAATGGAGTTCCACTTCCTCAGGACCTTACAGCTCGTATCTTAGGCAACTATTTTCCCTCAACAAAAAAGCAGAAACTGAATGAAATCCATGCCTGAATAGTACAGCAGCAGCCATGCAACTTGACACAGCAGCTGTCAGCTCTCTGAGATCTTGGGCAGTGGGACAGTAATTATTTTATTTTCCCAAAGACCTCCTGGTGTCATATAGATAAGTAATAACCTCAGAAATGGTCACTACTCTTACCAACTATTTCTCCTTGCCTCACTTTCCTCACTCCCACAACCATCATGGATCATGTGTGCTTCCTAGGATGCCAGCTGAGCCACTGGTTCCCCCTTCTGGCCTTTGTGGAAAACTCACAAGTAATATTTTTACATACACTATGCTGGTTCTTAAAAAAGCTACTGTTTTTTCCTTGAAGCTTCTCCTACCTAGCTCTTTTTATCAATTCTTGCTATCACAAATTGAGGCTTATGCTCCCTAATGTTAATTGGATTTTGTTTCTTTAAATTACATACTACAACAATGTCTTGTCCAGTTTTATCTCCTTAGTGAGCTCAGCACTCTTACTCAGATTCTAATCTTTGTTGCAGTTCATTACTTTCATGAATGGTGTTTTTCTTTTTTTCTTAAGATTTTATTATTTGTCAGAGAAAGAACACAAGCAGGGGGAATGGCAGGCAAAGGGAGAAGCAGACACCCCCACCCCGAGCAAGGAGCCCAGTGCGGGACTCAGTCCCAGGACCCTGGGATCATGACCTGAGCTGAAGGAAGACGCTTAACTGACCAAGCCGCCCAGGCGTCCCTTGTGTTTTATTTCTAAGTAAAGTGGATCAATCACAAGTTCTCTAGATTGTACCAAGTGTTTTATCTGTGGGACAGTTCAACTCTCAATTCTGATTTCCCTTTGACTGCCTTTTTCCCTGGCTACCCATGTGACTCCACTGATAACCTTATTTTAAAAAAGTGTTTAGGAAAAGTGTGTGTACTGTTATAGTAGATTAATAGATATCTTCATCGTGATATCCTTAAAGTATATTTGATTATTATGTAGAATTGTTTACAGATTTGATAAGGTAGGGAATTAGACAATGTACATTTTAAACTTGCAAGTTAAGAAAGGTTTCATTAAACGGTAGCTCTTGTAAACATGGTATTTAAAGCTTATCTCCTACTAGACATTGTAAATATTAGAGTTGCTTGACTCTAGCTTTTATTTTATTTTGTTTTGTTTTTGACCCTAGGTTTTGGGTTTTTTTTTTTTTTAAGATAATTATTTATTTGACAGAGAGAGTATAAGCAGGAAAAGCAGCGGGGGGTGGGGCAGAGGGAGAAGTGGGTTCCCCGTTGAGTAGGAAGCCAGTGTCACATGTGGGGCTCCATCCCAGGACCCCAGGACCACGACCGGAGCCCAGGACAGCTGCTTAACCAAATGAGCCACCCAAGCGCCCTGAACCTAGCTTTTAAAATAACAGTTCTAGAAGACAGCTTCCAAATACTCATTTTTTTTCCTTTTTCCTGTCCAGATCACAGGAGACCCCTGGAGATGGGGAGCCTCCAGCTTTGCCACCCAAACAATCAAAGAAAAACAGCTGGAACCAAATTAATTATTCACATTCTCAACAAGATCTAGAAAACCATATTAACGAAACATTTGATGTTCCATCTTCCCCTGAAAAATCTACTGTAAGTAGCTTTCAGATATTCTCACATTTCTTTGAAATTTTTTAATCAGAAGTGAAATTATTTATACTGTGGTATGTTTTATCTGTAAATTATATTAGTGTACTTCCTCTTTTTCATCATATGTTGCTCATGAAATTTGCCATGATATAACCCAATTGTGGGATTTCCTTTTATCGTTGTTCTAAAAGTTCATTCTTGACAAATTTATGTTGATTTTAGTCTTGCAAAACACACATTTCAGAACAAATGCTACTAATGCATTAAATACCACTAACTTTATTATGTAATTCACTGAATGCAGAGACTATCATTTTCATCAACTTTTTGAAATTGAGTACAGATCCCTGGAGTATATGATTACTCTCTGTTCTGTAAAATATATTTATGAATTATGTTGGTATTTTTCCCTTAGAGAATATGCTTTTACCACAACTAAATGGTAACTTTTAGAATCCTCTGATTTATGAATTTTCATTGCTTTCTCAAGTAGATGTAAATAAACCAAAGGTGAGATTGCCAGTAAATTTTAGGGATACACTGTGTTCATGAAGAAGTATCAAAACAGACAAATATGGGTGTATTGCAGGAAACTTACAGGGACATCAGGGAATAAAATAAGGTGCAGGGATTGGAGGTCCACAGCAGGCATTGGCAGTACTAAAAGTTTCCAGTGACCATGCTCTCATCGCCTTTTTGTATCTAAAGTTTGAAAAGCAAGAGGCAGCCGCTCTATTCTCCGACACTTACTGCTCTACCATCACAAACATCAAAAAAAGATGAGAATCCTTCCAAAAATGAATAGCAGCTATGGTATTATCTTTGTGGTGATTCTCATGTATCATTAATTCGTTCATAGTCATTGAGGTCTTTTCTCTATACTGGAGGATATATCTATATATTGGAGGATAGTGGAATATAAAGACAAATAAGACATGGTCCCTGCTGTTAAATAATCTACAGTCTAATTTGTCCATTCATGCAAAAATTAATTATTGAGTACCTGCTGTGTACCATGTATTATTATAGGCTGTGGGAATATATTGGAATAAAATAGGGAGAAAAAAAACAAAAAACTCTACCTTCAAGGAACTTAAATTCTGGGGATAAGGGTGAGACAAACCATAAACGAGGTAAGTCATTTAAATATATAGCATATTAGATTAAGGAGAAAAATAAAGCAAGAAGAGGTCAGAGAATTTCAAGAGTAGAGTGCCACAACTTAAAATAGTGGAAGCCAGGCATGAATTCAGTGATGAGTTATAGAGCTATCTAGTAGAAGAGCAGGTGAGCTGAGGGAATAGAGGTACAAAAGAAGGGGTGTGACTGATACGGTCAGGGAACACCAAGGGAGTCAGTGTGGCCAGAGCGAAATAAGCTAATAAAGAGGAGAGGGCCAAGCCCCCACAACCTTTAAAGATTTTGTTTTTTTATCCCTGAGTTAATCTGAGATAGGAAGCAAAAAGGGTTGGACACATTTGAGGAGAAAAGCAGCATGATGTCCCTTAAGTTGTAACAATATCAGTCTGGCTCTTGTCTTGAAAACAGACCGAAAGCAGGGCAGAAGTAAAGGTACTGGTTGTGAGCTAGTACAGTATTCCAGGGACGTGAGGTGATTTGGATCTTGCTGGCAGCAGTGGAAGGAGGACAACATGGCTGTATTCTGGGTGGTTTGAGAACAGAGCTAACATAATATGCTGGGGGGTTGTGTGTAGAGTACTGGAGAAGGAGAGGAATCAAAGATAACAGTAAAGTTTTGGGCCCAAACAACTAGGAGGATGAAGTTGCCAATTTCCAAGAGTGGAAGGCTGCTGTATGTAGAGCAGGCGTAGGTGGACTATCGGGAGCGTGGTTTGGGGCAATGCCAAGTTTGAGATGGCTACTAGAAATCCACTTCCAGAGAGGATTCTGGAGGTGAAGGAGTGGTCCAAGCTAGAGTTAAAACATTGAGGTTTGGTGGCTTGTAGATAGTATGTAAAACCACAAGACAGGAAGACAACACCAAGGGAGTGTGGTATGTGCAGATGACTAAATAAAAGATGTTCTAGAAAGTGAGCCTTTGGCCCTTCAAAATGTCAACATTAGGGAGATGAAGAAACCAGCAAAGGAGACTGAGAAGATGCAGACAGCAAGGTAGGAAGAAAAGAGTCCACTGGCTAACTGGCTGATGGGAAGAAAGTCACAGAGAGAATAACCAGTTTTGTCAAGTGTTACTGGCAAGTCAAGTAGGATGAGGGCTGATGGTTGAACGCTGGATTTAGCAATGTGAAGCTCTTTGGTGACCTTAATTAGAACAGTTTTGATGGAGCACTGGGGATAAAAACATGACTGTGGGAGGTTGGGATCAGGGGAAATAGAGATAGCAAATGTGGCCAACTCTTTTAAAGAACTTTAATAGCAAGAGGAAGGAGACAGATGAGGAGGTAGAATCCAGAGAAAAGGGGTTTTGTTTGTTTGTTTGTTTTGGGAGGGGAGAAGTAAGAGTATTTCTCTGAAGCGTGGAGGGAATGGATAATGTAGAAGAGTAGAGAATTGCTGTAGCAATATCCTTGAATTTGGAAGAGGGCCTGGGTCTAGAGCAAGGAGAAAGACAGTTTGAAGGTAATATAATTAGAAGTGATTATAGGGAAGAATGTGAATTATTTCCCAATAAAACTGTTTTTTAAAAAGCAGAGGAAGGAATGTGAATTTATGTAACACTTAGGAACACTTATTGTATGCAGAGCTTTGAGTTAGGTTCCAGAGATATTGCAGTTAATAACTTAATTCATAATGCCTGTTTCTCCTTAAACTTAGCCTAGCATGCAGGGGCAAGGAGACTGTATCTACTTGGTGTAACTGCAAGTTATTAGTCAAAATTTACTTTGCTAAGTTAACATTGGAATTTAAATTGTAATTTTTATACACTACAGATAATATCAACATACAAAAAGTATACATCATGTATATCTTTGAGGGGAGATTATAAATGGGCAAAATTACAAGTTATTTATTTTTGTCTTTTTAAGCCTAATGGTGGTATTCCACAAGATAATCTTGTTCTAATCAGAATGAAACCTGATGAAAATGGAAGGTTTGGATTCAATGTAAAGGTAATCTAGAATTTACATTGTACAGGTTTTTAAATTAAGATGTGTTTATTTTGTAATATTTGGCTGATATCTGACTTGTTCTGTTTTTCAGGGAGGGTATGATCAGAAGATGCCTGTGATTGTGTCCCGAGTAGCACCAGGAACACCTGTGAGTTATCTAAATCTTGCAAGTAAATCCTGTTTTCAAGAAAATGTACTCATTTAATTTTTATTAGTTTAAATAAAGGAATAAATTAATCATTTCTTTTAATTCCTCAAGTATCAAATGTTGGCTAATTCTCTTAAATTGCTGGGAAGTTCGTTTTTATTTCTAGTCTCTAGGAGTTTTTTAAAAACCCTTGTTTTTGTAAAGAAGCTATATATAACTTTCAGTGTTTCTAAAGTTTTAAAAGATTCTATCAAAATAACTCCTTCAAATAGCAAAATGTAGACAGTATAGTATTTGTTTTTCTTTTTTGTTTGCTTTTTTTTAATTTAAAATTGTTTATCTACAGTCTATTTGCACATTTTTTGTTTAAAAAATCTACTTTAAATAGAAATGATACCTGTGTTTTCCCTATAGAACAGTTTTTAAATTTTTCACTGAAACATATTAAACAAAAATATTGTATTAAACATTTTAAACAAAAGTATAGGGAAGTCTAGGTACCCATTATGATGAACCTTTCTGTACCCTTCATTCACCTTTAGCACTCAAGAACTTTCTGCTCATCATAAGGATAACTCTTAATTGTGGATGTGTTATCTTTACTGCTTGTATATGTAGCAAATACTGCTTTCAAATTCCCATTTATGTTGTTGCCTACTTTACCTAAATGGTCTTCAAGGACTTTGCAATCAGCACGTTTTATCATTTACCTGTCTCTCTGTCCTAGGACAGGTATAAACCAGCACCCTGAGAGAAAAAGGCTGGTTATGCTTTCTTTGGTGCTTCGCGGCAACCTTAAAATTAGTTTGAAGATCACAGTCAAGACTGATCAGGGATATCATGATACATAGTTTTGGTTCTGGTTGTTAAGGACTTTGTTGGTTGCAAATAACAGGATACTCTATGATATCCCTGGCTTAAGCATAAATACAGAGTCGTACACCTAATCATATAGCTGTAGAGTTTTCTCACAAAACCCAAGGATAGGATTGCCATCAGATCTCTAGGGGGGAAAAAAAAAACAAAACAGAACTTTAAAATGAACATCAGGACTCTAGATATTTCATCTCTAGTTCTTTGCATGTTCCATTTTTCTCTCTCACTGCAAACCAATTTGTATAGGGAATCAGCCTCATCTCCTTCACTCCTCTAAATAAAATTCAGTCTAAATAAAAAGAGTGCTCTTAGTAACAGATTCAGGTTAGTCCTATAACATCACCACCATATGATTGTGACCCCTGCATCTCTACTAAAAAGAAATTGTATAGCTACCATTATTCTCCTCAGTTGATATGATGGGCTAATGGTAACTTCCAGATTCATATATTACCAGCCCAGCCACCTAGAGGGATTAAACCTCAGTCCAATTTTACAGACTCCTGGGAAGTAAGTCCTTCACAGATCCAGCTCATAGCAGATGTCCACTTTTCAACAAATCACTTGTGGGCAGTGAGGACAGGATAGGGATATGATGTATAAAATGCCTCCTGAACCTATTCTACATGTGAAGGATGGGGACATAGATAGAGGAAATAGTCAAAATTATTTATTAGTACATACTTAATGGGAAATATGTATTTGGGACAGACTACAGATGAGAAGATTAAAGATCGCTAATTCTCACCTATAGATAATGTCTAAAATAGAAAACTAAAGGGGCACCTGGGTGGCTCAGATGGTTAAGCATCTGCCTTTGGCTTGGGTCATGATCTCTAGGTCCTGGGATCGAGCCCCGTGCTGGGCTCCCGGCTGAGCAGGGAGTCGTCTTCTCCCTCTCTCTCTCCCCCTGCTTGTGCTCTCTCTCTGTTTCTCTCTCAAAGAGATAAATAAAATCTTTAAAAAATAAGAATAGGGGCGCCTGGGTGGCTCAGTGGGTTAAGCCGCTGCCTTCGGCTCAGGTCATGATCCCAGGTCCTGGGTTCAAGCCCCATATCGGGCTTTCTGCTCAGCAGGGAGCCTGCTTCCTCCTCTCTCTCTGCCTGCCTCTCTGCCTACTTGTGATTTCTCTCTGTCAAATAAATAAATAAAATCTTTAAAAAAAAATAAATAAAAAATAAGAATAAAATGAAAAACCTGAAGAAAAACAAAATGAGGATGTTATTAGGAGATACCGAAGTAGATACAAAAGATGTAGGTAAAATGTTGAAAGAAGTTGCCTGGCATGGGAGAATGGTACAGAGGAGTACAAGAAATTGTTTCTTGTCTTAGTAATCTTATAGACCTAGTCAATTCTCTTAGCTCTGTTTTATATAACTTTACTAAAAACAAATTTACTGTTTTTTTTAATCAAATACATATCTTTTGACCCACTGATTCCACTTTTAGCAGTTGCCTCTAATGAAGAAGTTGGACTAGGAAACAAAGGATACACAAGGATGTTCATTGTAATATTGTTTATAATAAAGATGGGGTGACCAAAATTTATCTCATTAGAGTTGGTGAAATAAATTGTATGCTACTTTGCAGCTGTTGAAATGATGAATGATGTAGCTCCATATAAGTATGGAAATATATTCATAAGATAGCATTATAGGAAATGCAACAAGAGGAAATCAGAGAGGGAGACAAACCATAAGAAACTTAATCATATGAAACAAACTGAGGGTTGCTGGAGGGGAGGGGGAGGGGGGATGGGGCAACTGGGTAATGGACATTAAGGAGGGCATGTAATATAATGAGCACTGGGTATTATATAAAACTGATGCATTGGGGGGCACCTGGGTGGCTCGGTGGGTTGGAGCCTCTGCCTTCGGCTCAGGTCCTGATCCCATGGTCCTGGGATCGAGGCTCTCTGCTCAGCAGGGAGCCTGCTTCCCTTCCTCTCTCTCTGCCTGCCTCTCTGCCTACCTGTGATCTCTGTCTGTCAAATAAATAAAATCTTTAAAAAAAAAACAAACTGATGCATCAATGACCTCTACCTCTGAAACTAATACATTGGATGTTAATTAAATTTGCATTTGAAATGAATAAATAATGGAAAAATGCATATTGCTCCACATGTATGTTTGATCCGGTTTTTAATTTTTTTTTAATTTTTAATTTAATTTTTTTTAGAGGTGCGGGTAGAGAGAGGTGGAGGGAGGGAGAGGGAGAAAAAGAATCTTAAGCAGGCTCCACACTAGAAACACTGAGAAATAAAGTGTTCTTTATCCTTGTGGAAACTTACCACAAGTACTTTGAACAGTGGAATGTTGCCCTTCTTGTCATATAACTTAAAATACAGTGGACGCATTTTTCTTATGTTGGCAAATTGTCCTGATCATTTTTAAATTTGAATTCACTTCCAGCATTTTATCAGTGCATTTTCAGTGTTGTGAAATGTGACCACCAAATTCCTTTCAGTGCCTGTCTGGAGGCTCTCTAACAGTAGTCGTGTCAGTATCTCCACTGTCAGTGGTTTATGTTCAACTTGAATTTTATTTCCACCACTATCACTCTTTTGATTCTTTGCTGTGTTTTTAATTTTTCTGGCCAGTTGCCTCTTTAGATTTACATGGGTTTGTCACTGGGAGACAAGGAGGTGATGCAGATACCTGCTTTGCTGTCTCTGCATGAGCTGAGTAACAGAGGCACAACAACAGATCACCTGCAGACTTTGAAAGAAGTGATGTGATTGGTCACTGATCGTGATGTTTATCTGTTGTCTATGTAGTGATTTGTGGACTCATGAGCTAGTAGCAAAGCTCGTACTTTATACAGGTTTTCACAATTAATGTGTTGTGGTAACAGTAATTTGAACTTTGTTGGGAGACTGGTATTATTTAACTGAACTGTAGTAACTGCAATTTGTACATACCTGGACAGTGCAGAGTAAGGGCTGCCACTATCTATGCATCTCGAGGCCATTAGTCTTATCTGTATATCTAAGCATTTAATAAGGCATCAGGGGTAAAGTTGTTGAAAGAAAAAGGAAGAAAAGTAGTAGCTTCATGGGAAAGCTCAAGTTCTGCTTTTTACAAAGAGATGAATAAATGGATAGATGCTTTTCTTTATGTACTTTTTGTTCTCCTGCTGTAGAGTCTACAAAAATTAATTCCTGTCCTTTATTTTCAGAAAGCTATGTGCACATCTGAAACCTTATTTATGTTACATTACAGGCTGACCTCTGTGTCCCTCGATTGAATGAAGGGGACCAAGTTGTGCTGATCAATGGTCGGGACATTGCAGAACATACCCATGATCAAGTTGTCTTGTTTATTAAAGCTAGCTGTGAGAGACATTCTGGGGAACTTGTACTCCTGGTTCGACCTAATGGTAAGTATTCTATGCAGCACTGAGTATTTTTATAATCTGTTAGTATTTGTTACTAGACAGAACAACCAGGGTGGTCTTTTTAAAACATAAGTCATGTCATGCACTGTCCTGCTCAAAGCACAGTGACTTCTATTCACACTTGGATTAAAATTGAAATCTTGGCCACTTACCTACCACAGTCTTGCTCACTCTATTCTTTGCTGGCTTTTTTTGTTTGTTTTTCCTTCTCCCTAAATCTCCTTGATTTTGATAGGACTTTTACCCTCACTTCCATCAGGTCTCTGCTCAATTGCCATCCCTAGAAAGTCCTCTTCTGACTACCATAGCTAAAATGGCCTCCCACTTCCCTCAGTTACTTGAGTAGTGGTAGGTATGCAGCAAACACATGTTACATAGATGAGTACATTTTGAACCACTTATAGAAAACTCTGTAACAAGCTGTAATTAAAGCTTTTTTTTTTTAATTTTTATTTATTTATTTGACACAGAGGTCACAAGTAGGCAGAGAGGCAGGAGAGAGAGAGAGAGAGGAAACAGGCTCCCCGCTGAGCAGAGAGCCAGATGCAGGGCTCAATCCCAGGACCCTAGCTAGGATCATGACCTGAGCCGAAGGCAGAGGCCTTAACCCACTGAGCAACCCAGGTGCCCCTGTAGTTAAAGCATTTTAAAAATCCTATCTTTGGGGGCGCCTGGATGGCTCAGTCGTTAAGTGTCTGTCTTCAGCTCAGGTCATGATCCCAGGTTCCTGGGATCGAGCCCAGCATTGGGCTCCCTGGTCTGCAGGAGGCCTGCTTCTCCCTCTCCCATTCCCCTTGCTTGTGTTTACTCTCTGGCTGTCTCTTTCTCTGTCAAATAAATAAAATCTTAGATAGATAGATAAACTGATAATAATTTAAAATAAAAATAAATTTGGGGGGCACCTGGGTGGCTCAGTGGGTTAAAGCCTCTGCCTTCGGCTCAGGTCATGATCCCAGGGTCCTGGGATCCGAGCCCCGCATCGGGCTCTCTGCTCAGCAGGGAGCGTGCTTCCTCCTCTCTCTCTGCCTGCCTCTCTGCCTACTTGTGATCTCTATCTGTCAAATAAATAAAATCTTTTAAAAATAAATAGATAAATTTGGAAAACTCAATCAATAAATAAAAATCCTGTCTTTGTTGGCAGTAGACAATGCCAGTAGCCTAATCATGTCATCTCTTATCTGGACAGCCACCTTGTTAATTCAGAGCCAGAGTTCCAGGTTTGTAGAAGCTTTAATACCATGCACTCTAGCTCTTTTGCTGATTGCTTGAGTTTCCTCTACAACAGCCTCAAGATCATCCTGGCAGCAGACAGCACTCAGTGACTCCTAAAGCAGGTCACTTTCCCTGGGTACCCTGAACATATAATTGAACTAAAAATTCACCTTCTTTCAGTCTCTTTGTTCCTAATTCTGTCCCTCTGTACTAATCAGAATACGTTAAATCCCCCTTTCTCCAGTTTAACAATCCCACGTCCTTCAGTGTTCACAGGGCATTGTTTCAAGTTTCCATAACCCTTTATCAGTCCCCTCAGAGAAGAGTTCTTACATGCCTATATCCCAGCACTAGACACATTCTTCTAGTTTTGTTTTGAACAGTTTGCCAGTAATCATAGTTTCAGCCATAAGAGTAATTATTGGTTAATACCTTGCTACCAGTTGTTGAGTATATCCCATAAGGACGTAAAATGTAGTTAAAGTCAACCCATTCCCTACCCCACCACACTCAACCCTGCGAAGTTTTCCAGGAGAGTTCATTTTAAAAAGAAAAATACAGAACTCATTTCGTCTCTTGGGCACAAACAGGCATTTTCATTTTATGTTCTCTACTTTGTGTTTTTCTGCATTCATGGTCTGGAATTGGCTTTCTGAGAAAATTCAAAGGACTTCAACAGAACATTCTATTTTGACTTTTCAAGAACTCCTTTATTTAGTCCTGATATTTAGGTGATGCATTATTAGGCATTTTCTGTCACATAATGCAACTTAAATTTTATACTAAGGATAATATTCTCTAAATTTTGTTTGTTCCATTTTCTTTTGATAACAGATCCTAAAGAACTTAATGCTAAGTTTTACACCTGGACTATTTTGTATATTCTCATTTAATCTATATAGCCATCTAATGAGATAGATATATTATCCCCATTTTATAGTTGAAGTCACTTTAGCACCAAGACATTCAGTTATCAGCTCACAAATTAATGATTTACACAGAACCAGAATATGAACAAAATTCCGTATAATGGAAAAGGCATGTCTTTTTGCAGTTCCAAATCACTTTATTTATACTTTAAATTACGAGTGGAAACCACCTAGGGCTTTTCTTGCAAAAGATCTTTCTGTTGTTTGTTGTCAAAATCTGGACTGTGGGGGGCGCCTGGGTGGCACAGCTGGTTAAGTATCTAACTCGATTTCCGCTCAGGTCATGATCCCAGGGCTGTGAGATGGATATAGCTTTGTGTGGGGTTCAGTGCTGGGGGTGGAGCATGCTTAAGATTCTTGCGCATGCACTCTCTCTCACCCTCCCCCACTTCCGTGTGTGCGTGCTTTCTCTAAAAAAGAAAATATCTGGGGCGCCTAGATGGCTCAGTGGGTTAAAGCCCTTGCCTTCAGCTCAGGTCATGATCCCAGGCTCCTGGGATGGAGCCCTGCATGGGGCTCTCTGCTCAGCATGGAGCCTGCTTCCTCCTCTCTCTGCCTGCCTCTCTGCCTACTTGTGATCTCTGTCAAATAAATAAATAAAAAAGAAAAAGAAAAAAGAAAATATCTGGACTGGGACCTGTATTTTCTTTTAGTTTGAGTCTGTCATGTCCCTTTTTATTTAAAACAACATATAATCAGACTTTAAAACTGTATTTACAAAAAGTATCAAAAAACCAGACAGCTTGTTTTTCTGGGTTTTTTCCCCTTTAAATCTCCTTCTTAGACAAAATGCAATCATACTTTTTTTTTTCTTTTCATTCTTCTTTTCAGAAGTTTATTCTTCTCAAAAGTGCATGCATCTGAACAGGAAACAGATTTCTTAAGCATGGGCAAAAGAGCCTCGTAGCTTGGTTCTACTCTGGCTGTCTTTCAGCTTTTGCCCTTAAATCTGTGGGGATCAGGATTTTGTGGGACCAAGAGGGCATGCCAAGCCATCACTTGTGACCACTCCTGCTTTTCTAGACCACCTCATTTCGACCCTCAGTTCTCTGTCCAGATAGCTCCGATCCCACTTCTTGGGCCTATGTGGCTGTTTCCTCTAGGTCCATTATTCCAGGGGTGGATCACACGGTGTATATACCCCAAGGCCAGCAGGGTAGCTAAGAGGCAGCAGTTTTCAGACGAGCGGAGAACAAGCTTACATAGGGCTGGTAAGTTCGCACATATTTTCATTCGCTCCCATGTTAAAGAATGGAGTTCAGTGTGGGAAAAGAAGTAAGGCAGACTACAGGCCAAGAGTCTGTCATCTGGCTCTCTTTATACTACCATGATCATGGATTCTGGCCTCCCAGGTTTTGTAGATGTGTCGAAGAAAGATAAAAGAACAGGTTTTGTTTAGCACTCTATTCAAGTTATTTGTGTCTTTTCATATCTGGATGTATGGTATATACCTGTTTCTACTTTTATTCTAGGTCCAAAATTTAAGGGCAGGTCTGTTCTGAGCTGCTTCTTGGCAGCTCCTCTTTTTCTAATTGTCTCTTCAAGTTACAGACATTTTCAGCAATATGGCCAATGACATTTCTTTTCCCTAAAGGTGTACAGCAAAGCTCAACTTCACAGCCACTTTGTCCCTTACACAGTGACACCAGACTCTGATCTGATGAATTCTTTTTCCTGACACAGATGAAAGAACACATCTAGTAAATTCTTTTTGCCAGTTGATTAAGATTCCCATGTGGCTTTTTTGTTTCTGTTTTTGTTTTTTTTAGCTGTATATGATGTAGTGGAAGAAAAGCTGGAAAATGAGCCAGACTTCCAGTACATTCCTGAGAAAGCCCCAATAGATAGTGTCCATCAGGATGACCATTCCCTGCGGGAGTCAATGATACAGCTAGCTGAGGGGCTCATCACTGGAACAGTCCTGACACAATTTGATGTAAGTAATATTGTATGGAAGGGATGTTGGGCCGTATTTTCTAATTAATTTCATGGTCTCTTAACTGCCTAATCTTTTGTTTATAATTTATAAACTAAAATGGTATTCTGTGATATATTTGACATAAAAACATGTTCTAAAATACATAGTTTTAAACATTGCTCCCAAAATACTAATTGTAGTTACATAAATATCTATTTAAAAGAGAGGAATAAGGAGATTTTATGCATGTCATCAAACTAAAATTTTTTCTGTGATTCAATAGCTATTTTTATGAAAGGTAGCAGATGAAGATAGGCTATGGTAGAGCTAAAAATCCTGAGTTAAAAGAAAATAACTTTTGTACCTCATCATATTTCATCCTTCTCTAATTTTTGTGTCTAGTTTGTCATCATTAATATTTGTTGCTCTAAAGTATGTGTTATTGGTAAGTGACTATAAAACATTGGTGACTGTAAATCATTTAGGACCTGTCAGTTTTTCTTTTAAGAATTTCTTCATTCCAGGCGCCAGGCTGCTCAGTTGGTTAAGCATCTGCCTTCTGCTCAGGTCATGAACCCCCAGTCTGAGATCGAGTCCAAGTCGACTTGGGCTCTGCTCAGCGGGGAGCCTGCTTCTCCCTCTGCCGCTCCCCCTGCTTGTGCCCTTTCTCTCTAACAAATAAATAAAATCTTTAAAAAGAAAAAAAAAGAAGTTCTTGGTTCATATACTATGTAAACCTCTCCAAATTAAATGAGACCTAAATGTTCTCTGCAGATTTGCTATTCATAACTTCAGGTACTTTTCTGTAAGCAAAATTGTTTTCAATTGTTTTATCATTTTAAAAAATACAGTATATAATTCACGTCAGAAATTGTGCAGAATTCAGCCTCGCAAATTTGGTTCAGTTCCCTACTAGCCTAAGGTACATCATTGTATGGATGAGGTATCCTAAGGAAAAAACAATGCTTGTTGTTAGCATAGAAATAATCCTGAAAAACAAAACAGAATCTCTTAATGGTTTGCTGGACTCAACCTTATGTGCCCCCCCCCCCTTCTTTTCCCCCCCAGCAACTATATCGGAAAAAACCTGGAATGACAATGTCTTGTGCCAAATTACCTCAAAATATTTCCAAAAATAGATACAGAGATATTTCGCCTTGTAAGTACCTACTATCTCTATTTGTTAAGGTTAATCTTTTTAGCATAACTTTATCAAAACATTCTTTCTTTTCAATTTTTTTCAGATGATGCTACACGGGTCATTTTAAAGGGTAATGAAGACTATATCAATGCAAATTATATAAATGTAAGTTTATTTTTATTATACCTTTGTCATTGGGAGTAGGAGGGACTACTGTAAACTTTGAGGTTCCTTTTAACCTTGAGAGAATATTAACACTTTCAGATACTTAAAAATAGTATAAAATTAATGTTAAAAAAATAGTTTGGTACTGGCATATTGGCATATGCTTCGAGCAGTGGAATAGAATAGTCCAGAAATAGGCTGAAATAATTGCTAGACTTTTGTTTATGGTGGAGATGGTCTTTTAAATCATTGAAGATAAAAATAGATTATCTAGTGAATGGATTGAGTAATATATCTAGATGTAATCTAGACTATATCATTATAAGGAGGTTTTCCTTCCCTTCTAGTGGGATAAAAGGATTACTAACTTCTTAACTCTGCAATGTAGAAAATTTCAAACATACAAAAGTAGGAGAAAAGTACAGTGAACCTTCATATATATATCACTCAGTTCAACAATTGTCAACTGTTCATACCCCTACACATCCAGATTGTTTTGAAACAGATCCAAGTTTCATATCATTTATCTATAAAGACTTCACCTACTCACTCTTGATGTAACAGATTTTAGATATATCAAAATATAAATGTTAAAAAATGGAATCATATAAGTACTTGGAGGAAATCTATGAGAATGGCTTAAAATCTCAGAAAGGGAAAGACTTGTAAGTTTCAACTCTTGTCTAAACTCAAAAAAAGAAAAATGCAAATCAAAATTGGAAGGAATTTCTATTTTTCACCTCTTAGACTTGAAATATCAAAGAGTGTAACAATATCATTTACAAGTCCATCTCCTTTATCTGAAATCTTGGGGTCAAATATACTTTAGGATTCAGAATTTTTTTAAATTTTTTTTTAAAAGATTATTCAGAGGCTGTACCATAACCTGTAATAAGTAACGTCCCTAGCAGACTATGAGACATTAACCTGTAATCGGTGTATTGAAACTCAATAGGAAACTGTTGATACTCCATAAAAATTATAAGTAGCCTTAGATTAGTCAGATACTGCTGTCAGATGAGTCCAGATTAGGTCAGGTGTACCCAAAAAAGGCCAAACTTACACTTCAGAGTACAGGGAGTTTCAGAATTGTGGATGAGGGATTATCAGTATATTGAGGAGACTTAATATAGGGAATAAGCATTCCTCATACATTGTTGGTGGAAGTATAAATAGGTACAGCCTCTTCAGAGAGGTAACTAACAAAAATGTTAAGTTTACAGAAATATTCAGTGCAGCTTTGTTTATGGTAGCAAATAGATTACCAGCAACTTAAGCGTTCATTAAATAAATTATGGTATACGCAGAGCCATTAAAAAATAAAATTTTAGGGGCACCTGGGTGGCTCAGTGGGTTAAGCCTCTGCCTTCGGCTCAGGTCATGATCTCAGGGTCCTGGGATCGAGCCCCACATCGGGCTCTCTGCTCAGCAGAGAGCCTGCTTCCCCCTCTCTCTCTGCCTGCCTCTCTACCTACTTGTGATCTCTGTCTGTCAAATAAATAAATAAATAAATAAATAATAAAATAAAAATAAAATTTATGTACTTTAAAATAAAATTAAAAATAAAATTTTAAAATAAATTTAAAATATTTAAAAATAAAATTTTATGGGGGTACCTGGGTGGCTCAGTGGGTTAAATTCTCTGCCTTCAGCTCAGGTCATGATCCCAGGGTCCTGGGATCGAGCCCCACATCCGGCTCTCCGCTTGGTGGGGAGTCTGCTTCCCCCTCTCTCTCTCTCTGCCTGCCTCTCTGCCTACTTGTGATATCTCTCTCTGTCAAATAAATAATAAAATCTTAAAAAAATAAAACAAAATAAAATTTTATGTACTAATCTGATATCTCAAAGATAAGGCATAAAAAGAGAAACAAGGTGCAGAACAACATTATAAGCTACTTTTTATGTTTTACAGAAGACAGTTTTGCATCTACATTTGTGTGCTATATATAGAATATCTCTGAAAGGAAATACTAGAAATTAGAAAAAAAAGGATTGCTTTCCTGGGTGTGAACTGGAGGCTGGGAATAGGAAGGAAGACCTTTTTCCCTGTTCACTCTTTAATATTCGTCTAGTGCCATGGTGCATGTGTCATCTTTTCTTCTTTATTCATTAAGTCTCAAAATGTAGTAGGATGATGACTCATCTTACCCAAATACTCATAATCTTACTCTTCCTGATAATAATGAATTTAAAATATTCTTACGAGGGGCGCCTGGGTGGCTCAGAGGGTTGAGGCCTCTGCCTTCGGCTCGGGTCATGATCCCAGGATCCTGGGATCGAGCCCCATGTCGGGCTCTCTGCTCAGTGGGAAGCCTGCCTCCTCCTCTCTCTCTCTCTCTCTCTCTCTCTCTCTGCCTGCTTGTGATCTTTGTCTGTCAAATAAATAAAATCTTAAAAAATATATATATATTCTTATGATCTTTTTATATATTATATATATGTTACATATATATATGTAAAATCTGAACTAAAACAAATGGCAGAAATTTTGCTCCTTGCAAATTTTACCAATAAGGTGTTTAGAAACAAGTATTTTTATTTCTATACCAAGTCTCTGCCTCTAAAAGATGGTTTTCTTTTTTTCTTAAGATTTTATTTATTTATTTGACAGAGAAATCACAAGTAGGCAGAGAGGCAGGCAGAGAGAGGAGAGGGGGAAGCAGGCTCTTCGCCGAGCAGAGAGCCCGATGTAGGGCTCGATCCCAGGACCCTGGGATCATGACTTGAGCCATAGGCAGAGGCTTTAACCCACTGAGCCACCCAGGCACCCTAAAAGAGGGTTTTCTATAAAACTGCTCTTAAACCTCTAGGAGTGCTTTGGAAAAAAAAAAAAGATAAATATGTATAATACTGAGAAATTTCTTCTACAGATAAATTATTAATAAAGATAGTGGGGGTTTTGTTCTTTTTCAAATTTAATTTAAATTCTAGTTAACATGTATAATATTGGTTTCAGCAGTAGAATTTAGTGATTCATCACTTACGTGCAGCACACAGTGCTCATCGTAACAAGAGCCCTCCTTAATACCCATCACTCATTTAGCCCCTCCCCCCACCTCCCTCCATCAACCCTCTGTTCTCTATCATTAAGAGTCTCTTATGGTTTGTTTCCCTCTTTTGTCTTTTTAGGTAAAGGCTTATTTTACTGACTTTGCAGTTTATTGAGATTAGTTATATTCAGTTATTCTTTGGTGGATGACTTTCATATACTTGATCAAGGCAAAAAGTAATAATGAAAACACTTGAGTTTCGTGTCCTTTGCTTTTTTAGATGGAAATCCCTTCTTCTAGCATTATAAATCAGTATATTGCTTGTCAAGGGCCATTACCACACACCTGTACAGATTTTTGGCAGATGACTTGGGAACAAGGCTCCTCTATGGTTGTAATGTTGACCACACAAGTTGAACGTGGCAGAGTAAGTCATACTTAAATCTTACACATTGCTTGGGCTTTTTTTTCTTTTCTTTCCTTCCTTTTTTTTTTTTTTTTGCTTGGAGTTTTTTTTCAACTTACAGTGCATATATGGTCAAAATATTCACATTGATTTAGTCTTTTTTGTAACCTTTAAACTTTCTTGTGGTATTATTAAAATCATAGTGACTAACACATAATGATTGTGATATATAAGTGTTAGCCACTATTACTATCCGTTATCCAAATGAATTAGTAGTATTTGATAAGGGATTTGTATGTAAATATATAAAGAACTCCTACAGCTTAGCAATGAAATGATAAATACCCAATTTAATTACTGGCCAAACATTCTGAGTAGATGTCTCTAAAAAGAAGGTATTTATTTATTCATTTATTCATTTGCTCATTCATTTATTTAAGAAGATATTTAAATGTCCAGTAATGTCATGAAAGATGCTCAGCATCATTAGTCACCAGGGAAATACAAAATCAAAACCACAAAGAGAGGGACACTTGGGTGGCTCAGTCAGTTAAGCATCTGTCTGCCTTTGGCTCAGGTCATGATCCCAGAATCTGGGATCTAGTCCTGCGTCTGGCTCCTTGCTCAGCAGGGAGCGTGCTTCTCCCTCCTCCTGCTTGTGCTGGGGCTTTCTGTCTCTGTGACAAATAAATAAAATCTTAAAAACACACACACACAGGGGCGCCTGAGTGGCTCAGTGGGTTAAGCCGCTGCCTTCGGCTCAGGTCATGATCCCAGGTCCTGGGTTCGAGCCCCACATCGGGCTTTCTGCTCGGCAGGGAGCCTGCTTCCTCCTCTCTCTCTGCCTGCCTCTCTGCTTACTTGTGATTTCTGTCAAATAAATAAATAAAATCTTAAAAAAAAAAAAAAACACACACACACACACACAAAGAGGTCACGCTTCCTATCCAGTAGGATGGCTAAAATAAAAATGATAGATAATATGGATATTGGGGAGGGTATGTGCTATGGTGAGTGCTATGAAGTGTGTAAGCCTGATGATTCACAGACCTGCACCCCTGGGGCTAATAATACATTATATGTTAATTTAAAAAAAAAAAAGAAAAGGAGCACTCGCCTTACAAAAAAAATGTTTTAGAGGTGGTTTAAAAATAAGTAACAATTTAAGTAAAAAAAAAAAAAAAGGTAATACTAAGTGTTTTCAGTGATGTGGAGAAAATGGAACCTCCTATACTGCTGGTAGATTTGTAAAATGATGCAGCCACTTTGGAAAATAGTGTCATTTCCTCAAAAGGTTAAACTATGGAGTTAATAACTTAGTAGTTTCACTCCTTGATATACCCAGGAGAAATGAAAACATATGTCTACACAAAAACTTGTATATAGACGTTCATAGCAGCATTATTCATAATCGCCAAAGGTGGAAACAACCCAAATATAACAAATAAAATGTGACGTAATCACATAGTTGTATATCATTTGACAGTAAAAGAAATGAAGAAATGGTACATGCTACAACATGGGTGAACCTTAGAGAACATTTTTGCTAAGTGAACAAAGGCAGTCACCAAAGACCACACACTATGTGATTCCATTATCTGAAATGTCCAGGTTAGACAAATTCATAGAGGACAGAAAACAGATTAATACTTGCGTAGGTCCAGAGTGAAAGAAGGGGTTGGGATAGAGGAACACACAGTGAATGTTAATGGGTATGGGACTTATTTGGGGAGTGAAAAAGTGTTCTAAAAGTGCCTGTGCTGAAGGTTGCACAGTTCTAAAAACAGTTGAATTGTGTGCTTTAAGTGAGAAAATTATATGTTATTTGAACTGTATGACAGTAAAACTTTTTTTTTAAATATCCTAATTATGGAAATAAATAGATAGGCATTTTAATTAGAAATTCTTTCTCATTTTTACTTAAATCTAAAAATAATCAGATTTAGTTCATTATTTTGCCACTCACATAGTAGTAGATGATTCAGGCAGGCATTAATCAAGAATGATAAAACATTGGGTGAAAATTTGTAATTAACAGGATATATGCAGTCTCAACATATATCCAAGCAGATTATTACTAAAAAGAGAAAAAATGAGAAATTTTAATAGTTGGCAGATCTAGGTGCAGGATATATGAGGGTTCATCAAATTATTCTTATAACTTTTCTGTAGGCTTGAAAGTTTTTAAAAACTAAAGCATTTTAAAATTGGAGAACCTAAATTATATATTTTTCTTAAATCTATTGATGTCAGGTAAAGTGTCACCAGTATTGGCCAGAACCCACTGAAAGTTCATCCTATGGATGCTATCAAGTCACCTGCCACTCAGAAGAAGGAAACACAGCATATATCTTCAGGAAGATGACGCTATTTAACCAAGAGGTAGGAAGGCAGGATATCCACTCAGTGGAACGGTTATGTTCAAGGTAAAAACTTTGAAAGCTGAAGATGTTTTGAGTCCTGGTTACTAGGAAATAATATTTAAAATTACTGAATTTGCTTCATTAGAATGCTTTGGAATCTTACAAGGTATATTCTACTATATTAAATGTATTTTCAATTTCTCCAGGTAAATATGGCCAGTAAAAAAAAGTCTAGTAAATAATACTTATTACTCTTCTTATTTTGCCTATTCATAGAAACTATGCCAGGGTTTTGTTTGATTTCTTCCTGCTAGTAATATCAATAAAGTATTTGAGTACGTCTGTGGAAATACAAAGAATAATTGAGCGTTATCAAATTATTGTCCTTTTTGTAAAAGGATAAAGGAGTGCAATCTCACAGTCTCCCAGTATTAAGAAGGAAATGATTGTAGGCACGATCCTCTGACAGCAGATTATAGCTTCGTAATTGCTAGTTTCTACTGCCACCTGAGTCACTCTTCTTTGGCTTCCAAATCCAGAGCCAGAAATGGAAACTGATTAGTAAATGATGGCTTAGTAACTCAGTTGGAAGATGAGTGAAGAGCATGGTATGTTGCCAGTCTTGTCAGGCTGTTAAAGATAGTACATTCCACTTTCACTGCTTGCAGCTAGATATTCCCCTGTAGCCACCTTTGGTTTTGAAGGGGGTTAGAAGAAGAAAAAGTAATTGCTAAAGAAGAGCAAATAGCACACACTTTGAATACCCATGCCTGTCCCATCTGTGGTTAGCCTTTGGAAATGAAAGCTTCATATTCCCCTCCCCATCCCACTCCACTTCCCTGAGTATGAATAAAGGAGCCCAGCAAGACAGAGCTTTACTGACCCAAAGGGAAAGAATCAGAAGTTGTGGAGATTTATAATAAAGGAATCTGGCATTGAATAAAGCAAAGTTACAAGAAATAAAAAATTAAATTTTCGAAGTCTTAAGAACTAGAGATTCCATCAGAATGGATTTAGGGTTTGTGTAGCTAGCTCATGGTCCAGTGTAACAAGATAAGTTAATAAGATATTTCTTCATTTTCCCAAATGGGTATCAAAGGCTGTATGTTGGCCCTACAAAATAATATTTATATCTTCAGTGTAATTTCTTTATGCTCCACCAATAGGTTACCCATGGCAGTTTATAAACTTATAGTGGCTTTTCTTTGCAAACGCTAAGTACTTTGCAAACTATGACAAGACACAAATTAGTTTTTAAAGTTTGAGACAAATACAATTGGGAAAATACATTTATTTACATACCAAATACATAGATACGTGGATGGATGGACAGACAGACATACCCCAGAACATAATAAATATCCATTTAACATTACCCAGTCTTACAATTATTAATACCATTAATTTCTTTTGTTAACAGTAATAATCAAAGGCAGTCTGTATTAGATACCTTCAATGCATTACACAGGATTCTGAAAAATTAGTTATCAAGTTATACTGAGTCTCTTTAGGAATTCATTCATTAGTCCTTTTCTTAATTACCTTGTACTTTACTGGTCTTTTTTGGAAGCCTCCTTCAATATAAATGACAGTAACCAGATTTCTTAGTGTTGAATGACCATAGCTACCAGTTTTTGAGAATATGGTTCCAAACAGCTGATTGGGTGAGTTAGAGGTCTTCTCATAGAATCCTTTCAACATAACACTATCCCTGTGATGTATAGATGTTATTTTGTTTCTCAGTTGAAGAAAATAAGGCTCTGAAATATTAAGTGCCTTAACCAGCAGAGTCAATATTTAAACCAAGATGTATACATTCAGTAATACCTTTCTCTATTTTACTGATTCTTGGCTTCCAAAAAATAATTAAGCCTTGATTTGACTTTGTGTTTTTGTGGTCTCCAGTTTTTAATCTACATTTATTTTGAGATTTTATTTTCTTAATCTTCATTATTTCAGGTGCTTTTTAGAATTAGCCCAACTTCGCTTGTTAAAAAAAATTTTCCCTGCAATTTTTGCTCACCTAACACTTTTTTAGTTTTCTTTAAACATTTCTCTGTATCTTAACTTGTTTTTGCCTATTTATTTGCTTCTCATCTGAAAAATACAAATGCAGAAATTGAGTTGTAAGAAGAGTAGTGACACAAAGAGTAGCTGTCAATTAATAGACACAACTGTTTCTGTAAAATAGTTTCTTTTTCATTGAAATTTTGGGTTTTATTGAAGTTATACATTACTTTTTAGGGAGGTACTGGGAATAGTTTCTTTTGCTTTTCTTCTAAAATTAAAAAGACACGAATATTTATATTTTAAAGATAATTCGTAAGTTAAGGTGCATAATTTTTCATTTACACTTAGAAAAATGAGAGTCGTCAACTCACTCAGATTCAGTACATAGCCTGGCCTGACCATGGAGTTCCTGATGATTCAAGTGACTTTCTGGATTTCGTTTGTCATGTACGAAATAAGAGGGCTGGCAAGGAAGAACCTATTATTGTTCATTGCAGGTATGCTGTTTTCTTTTTTATGATTGAATAGTTGACCTGGTAAGTCACTTTTAAAAGGGAATGGGTATTTTATTTTGCCCTTAACTTGTGATCCTCACTGTGGTAATTAGAGGGAACCCAAAGCTATGATCTGAAACTAGAAGGCTAAGGGTATGTTCCAACATGTGATTGTCAGAATCTTTATCATAAAAAGTAAAAATAATACTTCATTGACTGATTCTTAGAAGCTTTTCTTTTTCATAGTTTAACATCTCAGACACTGGGTGTCTTACAATGGATGGTAGCTTAGATTTGATGAAGTCCAATATTTTAGGCATTCAGTTGCAGCCTAAGGTTTAGATTTCCTCCTCACAGTGTACTACTACAACCCACGCTGTGGCCCATCCCAGGACATTTGTTAAGTCCTCTCCTCTCTCTCGGACTGGCCACTCCCAAGAGCTCCAGGTGAACAGCGTAGGCTGTCCTTTCTTCCTTTCATACTCTACCTTCTAAACAGCTAGATACAGTGACTCCAGCCTTCACTCCTATAATCCAGATTGGAAAACTGAAATTATCCTTATTCTAGCCACTTCTGTTATTAGAGTGATTTATTCAGAAGCTGTATTGATGCCTCTGAAGAAATAAAGTTATCTCCTCATCCTTAAACTTCCCAGCACTTTTTAACAGCAGACTTTCAAATCATCAAAACAGATTGTAGACCAAATATCTGAGAGGTAGGGGCGCCTGGGTGACTCAGTGGGTTAAGCCTCTGCCTTTGGCTCTGGTCAAGATCTCAGGGTCCTGGGATTGATCCCGACATCGGGCTCTCTGCTCAGTAGGGAGCCTGCTTCCCCCTCCCCCTCTGCCTGCCTCTCTGCCTATTTGTGATCTCTCTCTCTCTCTCTCTCAAATAAATAAATAAATAAATAAAATCTTTAAAAAAGAAAAATGTCTGAGAGGCAACAAGGCAGGATTGATTAACACATTTGGCCATTTATTATTCTAAGTTCCCAACAGCTACTATAGCTATTTTGTTCACAGAGAATACTTCAAAAAGTTGTTCTTGACTATCCCATTATAAAATTTACTAAAAATTAGATTTGCTTTTAAAAACTGATTTGAGTGTGGAAAATACTGTCTTTTGTACATTTGTTAATGATTTATTATTGTAATTTTATTATTTTGCTTTTTTTTTAAATTTTGCATATTTTTCAAGAGGAGAGAGAAAGCACAAGCAAGGGGAGCAGCAGGCAGAGGGAGAAGTGGGCTCCCTTCTGAGCAAGGACCCTGGGATCATGCCCTGAGCCAAAGGCAGAGGCTTAACCAACTGCGCCACCCAAGCGTCCTGAATTTTATTTTTTTTAAGATTTTCTTTATTTGAGAGAGAGAGTGCAAGCAGGGGGAGGGGCAGAGGGACAAGCAGAATCCCCACAGAGTGGGATGCCCGATGTGGTGATCCATCCAAGGACCCTGAGATCATAACCAGAGCCAAAGTCAGCCACTTATGACTGAGCCACCCAGGTGCCCTGTTATTTTGCATTTTAAAGAGAGGCTGCTCCAGTAAGCGTATATACCTTGTTTAGATTTTAAAAACTGAAGCTAATTTTACAGTAACATTTTTACAACTAAAGTGGGGAAGGGGTAGATACAAACCATTTAATCTGTATTAAGTATGAAATGTGTTTCAATTTCACAAAGTATTTTTTAGTTGGCTTTCTACTTTTATAGTATAAAACTTTTAATTAAAATCATATTATTAGGGGGAGGGAGTCAAGATGGCGGAGAAGTAGCAGGCTGAGACTACTTCAGGTAGCAGGAGATCAGCTAGATAGCTTATCTGAAGATTGCAAACACCTACAAATCCAACGGGAGATCGAAGAGAAGAAGAACAGCAATTCTAGAAACAGAAAATCAGCCACTTTCTGAAAGGTAGGACTGGTGGAGAAATGAATCCAAAGCGACTGAGAGATAGACCGCGGGGGGAGAGGCCGGCTCCCGGCAAGCAGCGGAGCAACGGAACACAAAATCAGGAGTTTTAGAAGTCTGTTCTGCTGAGGGACATCGCTCCAGAGGCTTAACCGGGGTGAAGCCCACACGGGGTCAGCGTGGCCTCAGGTCCCGCAGGGTCACAGAAGGATCGGGGGTGTCTGAGTGTCACAGAGCTTACAGGTATTAGAACGGGGAAGCCGGCTACAGAGACAGAGCTGAGGAGTGAGCTCACAGCTCCGGGTTACCTTGAACCGGTCGCAGGCTCCGTCAGCTCGGAGCGCGGCCGGAGGCCAGGGTGACAGGAGTAACTGGGCGCTGTTCTCTGAGGGCGCACTGAGGAGTGGGGCCCCGGGCTCTCGGTTCCTCTGGGCCGGAGACTGGGAGGCCGCCATCTTCATTCCCGCCCTCCGGAACTCTACGGAAAGCACTCAGGGAACAAAAGCTCCCGAAAGCAAACCCGAGCGGATTACTCAGCCCGGCCTCTGGTAAGGGCGGTGCAACTCTGCCTGGGGCAAAGACACTTGAGAATCACTACAACAGGCCCCTCCCCCAGAAGATCAACAAGAAACCCAGCCAGGACCAAGTTCACCTACCAAGGAGTGCAGTTTCAATACCAAGGAGAGCAGCGGAATTCCAGAGGAGGAGAAAGCAAAGCATGGAACTCATGGCTTTCTCCCCATGATTCTTTAGCCTTGCAGTTAATTTAATTTTTTTTTCTTTTTCAATTTTTTTTCTCTTCTTATGCTAAATTTTTTTAACTTTCACCCTTTTCTTTTTTAACGTTTTTTAACTAGTTTATCTAATATATATATTTTTTCCCTTTTTATATTTTTTCTTTATTGGTTTTCCTTTTTTAATTGTTTCTTTTTTTTTTTTTTTTTTTTTTTTTCTTTCTTTCTCAACCTCTTTTTATCCCCTTTCTCCCCCCTCACGATTTGGGATCTTTTCTGATTTGGCTAAAGCACATTTTCCTGGGGTTGTTGCCACCCTTTTAGTATTTTACTTGCTCCTTCATATACTCTTATCTGGACAAAATGACAAGGCAGAAAAACTCACCACAAAAAAAAGAACAAGAGGCAGTACCAAAGGCTAGGGACCTAATCAATACAGACATTGGTAATATGTCAGATCTAGAGTTCAGAATGATGATTCTCAAGGTTCTAGCCGGGCTCGAAAAAGGCATGGAAGATATTAGAGAAACCCTCTCTGGAGAGATAAAAGCCCTTTCTGGAGAAATAAAAGAACTAAAATCTAACCAAGTTGAAATAAAAAAAGCTATTAATGAGGTGCAATCAAAAATGGAGGCTCTCACTGCTAGAATAAATGAGGCAGAAGAAAGAATTAGCAATATAGAAGACCAAATGACAGAGAATAAAGAAGCTGAGCAAAAGAGGGACAAACAGCTACTGGACCACGAGGGGAGAATTTGAGAGATAAGTGACACCATAAGACAAAACAACATTAGAATAATTGGGATTCCGCGGGGTGCCTGGGTGGCTCAGTGGGTTAAAGCCTCTGCCTTCGGCTCGGGTCATGGTCCCGGGGTCCTGGGATCGAGCCCCGCATCGGGCCCTCTGCTCAGCAGGGAGCCTGCTTCTTCCTCTCTCTCGGCCTGCTTCTCTGTGATCTCCGTCTGTCAAATAAATAAATAAAATCTTAAAAAAAAAAAAAAGAATAATTGGGATTCCAGAAGAAGAGGAAACAGAGAGGGGAGCAGAAGGTATATTGGAGAGAATTATTGGAGAGAATTTCCCCAATATGGCAAAGGGAACAAGCATCAAAATCCAGGAGGTTCAGAGAACCCCCCCCCCCTCAAAATCAATAAGAATAGGTCCACACCCTGTCACCTAATAGTAAAATTTACAAGTCTTAGTGACAAAGAGAAGGTCCTGAAAGTCGCCCGGGAAAAGAAGTCTGTAACGTACAATGGTAAAAATATTAGATTGGCAGCAGACTTATCCACAGAGACCTGGCAGGCCAGAAAGAGCTGGCATGATATATTCAGAGTACTAAACGTGAAAAACATGCAGCCAAGAATACTATATCCAGCTAGGCTATCACTGAAAATAGAAGGAGAGATAAAAAGCTTCCAGGACAAACAAAAACTAAAAGAATTTGCAAATACCAAACCAGCTCTACAGGAAATATTGAAAGGGGTCCTCTAAGCAAAGAGAGACCCTAAAAGTAGTAGATCATAAAGAAACAGAGACAATATACAATAAGAGTCACCTTACAGGCAATACAATGGCACTAAATTCATATCTCTCAGTACTTACCCTGAATGTTAATGGGCTAAATGCCCCAATCAAAAGACACAGGGTCTCCGAATGGATAAAAAAACAAAACCCACCTATATGTTGCCTACAAGAAACTCATCTTAAACCCAAAGACACCTCCAGATTTAAAGTGAGGGGGTGGAGAACAATTTACCATGCTAATGGACATTAGAAGAAAGCAGGAGTGGCAATCCTTAGATCAGATCAATTAGATTTTAAGCCAAAGACTATAATAAGAGATGAGGAAGGACACTATATCATACTCAAAGGAACTGTCCAACAAGAAGATCTAACAATTTTAAATATCTATGCCCCTAACGTGGGAGCAGCCAACTATATAAACCAATTAATAACAAAATCAAAGAAACACATTGACAATAATACAATAACAGTAGGGGAATTTAACACTCCCCTCACTGAAATGGACAGATCATCCAAGCAAAAGATCAACAAGGAAATAAAGGCCTTAAATGACATACTGGACCAGATGGACATCACAGATATATTCAGAACATTTCATCCCAAAGCAACAGAATACACATTCTTCTCTAGTGCACATGGAACATTCTCCAGAATAGATCACATTCTCGGTCCTAAATCAGGTCTCAACCGGCATCAAAAGATTGGAATCATTCCCTGCATATTTTCAGACCACAATGCTCTGAAGCTAGAACTCAATCACAAGAGGAAATTTGGAAAGAACCCAAATACATGGAGACTAAACAGCATCCTTCTAAAGAATGAATGGGTCAACCAGGAAATTAAAGAAGAATTGAAAAAATTCATGGAAACAAATGATAATGAAAACACAATGGTTCAGAATCTGTGGGACACAACAAAGGCAGTCCTGAGAGGAAAATATATAGCGGTACAAGCCTTTCTCAAGAAACAAGAAAGGTCTCAGGTACACAACCTAACCTTACACCTAAAGGAGCTGGAGAAAGAACAAGAAAGAAACCCTAAACCCAGCAGGACAAGAGAAATCAGAGCAGAAATCAATGAAATAGAAACCAAAAAAACAATAGAACAAATGAACGAAACTAGGAGCTGGTTCTTTGAAAGAATTAATAAGATTGATAAACCCCTGGCCAGACTTATCAAAAAGAAAAGAGAAAGGACCCAAATAAATAAAATCATGAATGAAAGAGGAGAGATCACAACGAACACCAAAGAAATACAGACAATTATAAGAATATACTATGAGCAACTCTACGCCAACAAATTTGACAATCTGGAAGAAATGGATGCATTCCTAGAGATATATAAACTATCACAACTGAACCAGGAAGAAATAGAAAGCCTGAACAGACCCATAACCAATAAGGAGATTGAAACAGTCATCAAAAATCTCCAAACAAACAAAAGCCCAGGGCCAGATGGCTTCCTGGGGGAATTCTACCAAACATTTAAAGAAGAACTAATTCCTATTCTCCTGAAACTGTTCCAAAAAATAGAAATGGAAGGAAAACTTCCTAACTCATTTTATGAGGCCAGCATCACCTTGATCCCAAAACCAGACAAGGATCCCATCAAAAAAGAGAACTACAGACCAATATCCTTGATGAACACAGATGCGAAAATTCTCACCAAAATACTAGCCAATAGGATTCAACAGTACATTAAAGGATTATTCACCACGACCAAGTAGGATTTATTCCAGGGCTGCAAGGTTGGTTCAACATTGGCAAATCAATCAATGTGATACAACACATTAATAAAAGAAAGAACAAGAACCATATGATACTCTCCATAGATGCTGAAAAAGCATTTGACAAAGTACAGCATCCCTTCCTGATCAAAACTCTTCAAAGTGTAGGGATAGAGGGCACATACCTCAATATTATCAAAGCCATCTATGAAAAACCCACCACAAATAGCATTCTCAATGGAGAAAAACTGAAAGCTTTTCCGCTAAGGTCAGGAACACGGCAGGGATGTCCGTTATCACCACTGCTATTCAACATAGTACTAGAAGTCCTAGCCTCAGCAATCAGACAACAAAAGGAAATTAAAGGCATCCAAATCGGCAAAGAAGAAGTCAAACTATCACTCTTTGCAGATGATATGATATTATATGTGGAAAACCCAGAAGACTCCACTCCAAAACTGCTAGAACTTGTACAGGAATTCTGTAAAGTGTTAGGATATAAAACCAATGCACAGAAATCAGTTGCATTTCTCTACACCAACAACAAGACAGAAGAAAGAGAAATTAAGGAGTCCATCCCATTTACAATTGCACCCAAAACTATAAGATACCTAGGAATAAACCTAACCAAAGAGACTAAGAATCTATACACAGAAAACTATAAAGTACTCATGAAAGAAATTGAGGAAGACACAAAGAAATAGAAAAATGTTCCATGCTCCTGGATTGGAAGAATAAATATTGTGAAAATGTCTATGCTACCTGAATCAATCTACACATTTAATGCAATTCCTATCAAAGTACCATCCATTTTTTTCAAAGAAATGGAACAAATAATCCTAAAATTTATATAGAACCAGAAAAGACCTCGAATAGCCAAAGGAATATTGAAAAAGAAAGCCAAAGTTGGTGGCATCACAATTCCGGACTTCAAGCTCTATTACAAAGCTGTCATCATCAAGACAGCATGGTACTGGCACAAAAACAGACACATAGATCAATGGAACAGAATAGAGAGCCCAGAAATAGACCCTCAACTCTATGGTCAACTAATCTTCGACAAAGCAGGAAAGAATGTCCAATGGAAAAAAGACAGCCTCTTCAGTAAATGGTGTTGGGAAAATTGGACAGCCACATGCAGAAAAATGAAATTGGATCATTTCCTTACACCACACACGAAAATACACTCAAAATGGATGAAGGACCTCAATGTGAGAAAGGAATCCATCAAAATCCTTGAGGAGAGCACAGGCAGCAACCTCTTCGACCTCAGCCGCAGCAGCATCTTCCTAGGAACATCGCCAAAGACTAGGGAAGCAAGGGCAAAAATGAACTACTGGGATTTCATCAAGATCAAAAGCTTTTGCACAGCAAAGGAAACAGTGAACAAAACCAAAAGACAACTGACAGAATGGGAGAAGATATTTGCAAATGACATATCAGATAAAGGGCTAGTGTCCAAAATCTATAAAGAACTTAGCAAACTCAACACCCAAAGAACAAATAATCTAATCAAGAAATGGGCAGAGGACATGAACAGACATTTCTGCAAAGAAGACATCCAGATGGCCAACAGACACATGAAAAAGTGCTCCATATCACTCGGCATCAGGGAAATACAAATCAAAACCACAATGAGATCTCACCTCACACCAGTCAGAATGGCTAAAATTAACAAGTCAGGAAATGACAGATGCTGGCGAGGATGCGGAGAAAGGGGAACCCTCCTACACTGTTGGTGGGAATGCAAGCTGGTGCAACCACTCTGGAAAACAGCATGGAGGTTCCTCAAAATGTTGAAAATAGAACTACCTTATGTCCCAGCAATTGCACTACTGGGTATTTACCCTAAAGATACAAGCGTAGTGATCCGAAGGGGGCATCGTGCACCCGAATGTTTATAGCAGCAATGTCTACAATAGCCAAACTATGGAAAGAACCTAGATGTCCATTAACAGATGAATGGATAAAGAAGATGTGGTATATATACACAATGGAATACTATGCAGCCATCAAAAGAAATGAAATCTTGCCATTTGCAATGACATGGATGGAACTAGAGGATATCACGCTTAGTGAAATAAGTCAATCGGAGAAAGACAACTATCATATGATCTCCCTGATATGAGGGAGAGGAGATTCAACATGGGGGGTTAAGGGGGTAGAAGAGTAAATGAAACAAGATGGGATTGGGAGGGAGACAAACCATAAGTGACTCTTAATCTCACAAAAGAAACTGATGGGGGTAGGGGGGTTGGGGGGGGTGGGGTTATGGACATTGGGGAGGGTATGTGCTATGGTAGTGTTGTGAAGTGTGTAAACCTGGCGATTCACAGACCTGTACCCCTGGGTATAAAAATATATGTTTATAAAAAAATTTTTTAAAAAATCTTATTATTAGGGTACCTTCGTGGCTCAGTCGGTTAAGCCTCTGCCTTCAGCTCAGGTCATGATCTCAGGGTCCTGGGATCAAGCCCTGCATTGGGCTCTCTACTCAGCGGGAAGCCTGCTTCCCCCTTTCTGCCTACTTGTGATCTCTGTCTGTAAAATAAATAAATGGAGTCTTTAAAAAAAATAAAATAGGGCGCCTGGGTGGCTCAGTGGGTTAAGGCCTCTGCCTTCGGCTCAGGTCGTGATCTCGGCGTCCTGGGATCGAGTCCCGCATCAGGCTATCTGCTCAGCGGAAGCCTGCTTCCCTTCCTCTCTCTCTGCCTGCCTCTCTGCCTACTTGTGATCTCTCTCTGTCAAATAAATAAAATCTTTAAAAAAAAATAAATAAAATAATAAGCTTTGCGCAATGGCAGTATCGTAGCCAATGAGGTTTATCCAAGGCACGATTATTGCTAATTGAAAAAAATAAAATAAAGTAATTCTTCTGTTGTATCTCAGTACTTTAATGTACAGCACAAAAGCCACAAGAAGTTTAACAGAATAGTATCAATGAGACTGCCCCTTATTTGTCTTTTTTAGTGCTGGAATTGGAAGAACTGGGGTTCTTATTACTATGGAAACAGCCATGTGTCTCATTGAATGCAATCAACCAGTTTATCCATTAGACATTGTAAGAACAATGAGAGATCAACGAGCCATGATGATCCAGACACCTGTAAGTATTGAACTTCATGTACATATGTGTATTCTCGACATGATTGATTTTTGTTATCAGTGTATATGGCAAACCATATTTTTTTCTTTTTAATTCCCTGGCAAGAGCCAATAATCCCTAGCACAGGAGTTGGCGAATATTGCCTGTAAGCCAAATCTGGCCTGCTACTTGTTTTTGTTAATAAAGTTTTATTGGAATACAGCCATGCCCATTTGTTTACATATTGTCTATGAATGCCCTCACACTAAAATACCAGAGTTCAGAAGTTGTAACAGGCACCATATGATTTGCAAAGCCCAAAATATTTACTAACTGGTCTTTTACAGAAACTGTTTGGTAGTACCACCTTATCATATTAATTCTTGAGTGCTTAGCAGGTATAGGGGAACTTTCCATCAGTTTGTTAGTCGGGTGGGGTGGGATGCCAAGAACAATAGCATCTCTGAACTGGAGAATCCTGGTAGACCTGTTCTTGATGAAAACAGCTGTGGTGAAATCACCTTCTTTTTTAATGTAAGAACTTGAGCTGCAGCAACAACAATAACAAAAGTCATGGAAGTTAAGCTACTAGCTTATTGTATTCTACACAGACTCTGAATTACATTCCATGAATCAAAAGGGGAATCATGAAATTTTAACCTTAAGATTATTTTTTATATTAAGCCATCGTGAAATGTTAGCATTGTTGGTGGCACTAAGGTTACTGAAGTGAATTAACCTATATGATCTAAGAAATGCCTTTCATTTGGTTTGGGTTTTTTTGGCTTTTAACTATAGAAAATTTCAAACATACACAAGAGTAGACAATACAATAAAATAGAACAGTATGTTGAGTACTGAGACCCAACAACACATGCCATATTGTTTCACCTACTCTCCTGGTATTTGAAACAAATCCTAGACATCAGATCATTCTGTCTATAAATATTTCAGAGTGTATCTTCTAAACAAAATCATAATACCATTATCACATATAAGTATAATTAATAATTTCTTAATATTATCAAATAACCTGTAGTCAAATTTCCATTTGTCTCATATTAAGTCTTTTTTTATTTTAGAACAGCTTTATTGAAATATAAGTAACATACCACAAAATTTACCCTTTTAAAGTGTACAATTCATTGGTTTTTAGTGTATCACAGAGTTTTGCAGTCATCACTGCTTATATTAGAGCATTTCATCACCTCAAAAAGAAACCCCATACCTGTTTTCCCTGATACAGTCTCCAGCCTCCCCTCCACCCAGCCCTAAGGCAACCACTAATCTATTTTCTGTCTCTATAGGTTTACCTGTTCTCGACCTTTCATATGCATGAAATCATACAGCTTTGTCTTCTATGTAATTGGCTTCTTTAATTAACATAATATTTAAAGATCCATTCTGTAGCATGTATCAGTATTTCATTTCTCTCTCTTTTTTTGGGTGGGTTGCTGCATTATACTCCATTGTATGAATATACTGTATTTTATTTATCCATTCATCTATTCTTGGACATTTAAGTCATTTCAACTCCTTTTGTTATTGTGAATAATGGTACCATAAATATTTGTGTATATGTTTCTATTTGAATATGTTTTCATTTTTTTGGGTGTCAACACATGTTACTATCTTTTTTTTTTTTTAACTTTAAGTAATCTCTACACCAACATGGGTCTTAAACTCATAACCCGGAGATCAAGAGTCACATGTTCCACTGACTGAGCCAGCCAGGCACCCTGTCTTTTTTCTACTTTAGCCGTCCTACTAAACATAAAGTTGTATCTTATTATGGTTTTTATTTGCTTTTCCCTAGTAACTAATGATCTCAAGCATTTTTTTCATGTGTTTTTGGCCATACATCTGTATATCTTTTGAGAATTGTCTAAATCTTATGCTCTTCATTTTATTTTTTTTAAAGATTTTATTTTTACATAATCTCTGTACCCAACATGGGGCTCAGACTTACAAACTCTAAGATCAGCAGTCATATGCTCTACCGACTAAGCCAGCCAGCTGCCCCTTGCCTTTTATTCAGTTCAGTTTTTTTGTCATTTTATTGACCTGTAAGACTTCTTTATATTGCCTTCTTTATATTCTCTGAATACAAGTGTTTTGTAGATCTTTATTTTGCAAATGTTTTCTTCCATGTTGTTCTTTCACTTTCTTGATTATATCATTTGTAGCACAGAATTTTTTTTTTAACTTTGATGAAGTCTAGTTTATATATTTCTTTAATCACATATGTTTTTGGTGTCCTAAGAAGTCATTGCCTAAACTGAAGGTCTCAAAGGTTTATTCCTCTGTTTTCTTCCAAGAGTTCTATAGTCTCACTGTCACATACATATGTCTGATTTATTTTGAGTTAATTTTTACATATAGTTTGAGGTACAGTTCCAAGTTTATTCTTCTCCATGTGGATATCCAGTTGTCTCTGCTCTATTTGTTGAAAAAGGCCATTCTGTCTTGTCTCTGTGCCCCTTGTCAAAAATCTGACTACCACAGATATAAGGCTTTCTATACTTTCAACTTTTCCATTGATTTGTATCTCTATGCCTTTTCTAATGCTAGTATCATATGGTCTTGATTACTGTAGTTTTGTAATAAAATTTGAAGTCAAGAAATGTGATTCTCCCAACTCTGTTCCTCTTTTTTAAGACTGTTTTGGCTATTCAGAGACCCTTGCATTTCCATATAAATTTTAGAATTAGTTTGTTTTCTCTGCAAGAAAAGCAAGATATGGATTGCATCAAATCTACTTCTCTTTTTTGGAGAGTGTTTCCATCTTAATGATATTTCATCTTCCAATCCAAGAACACAAAGTTTCTTCTCATATATTTATGTCTTCTTTAATTTTTTTGAGTGATGTGTTATAGTTTTCAGTGTGCAAGTCTTGTACTTCTTTTGACAAATTTATTAAGTTTTTTAGTCTTTTTGGTGCTATTTTAAGGGAAAATGTTTTCTTTCATTTCTGGAGTATACATTGCTTGGGTATAGAAATAAAATTGATTTCGTGTGTTGATCATGTGTCCTGAAGCCTTGCTGAAATCATTTATTAACTCTAAAAGTTTTTTTATGTGTGAAGGTGGACTCCATAGGATTTTCTATATACAATAGGTTATCTGCAAATATAACCTTTTTTTCCTTTCCAATTTAGATACTTTTCTTTTCCTTTTCTTTTTTTTTTTTCTCAAGTGCCTGGCTAAAACCTCCAGTACAGTGGTAAATAAAGTGGTAAAACCAGATATCCTTGTCTTATTCCTGGTCTTAGGGAGATAGCTTTCAGTTTTTCACTTATTAAGTGTCTTGTTAGGTTTGCCTTTTATCAGGTTGAGGAAGTTCCCTCTGTTACAAGTTTGTTGAGTGTTTTCGTTGTGAAGATGTGTTCGGTTTTGTCAAATGCTTTTTCTTTATCTATTGAAATGATGGTGTGGTTTTCATCTTCTATCAGTGTTATGTATTATATTGATTTCAATGTTAAACTAACCTGTGTTCCTGGGATAAATCTTGGACATGGTGTATAATTTTTTTTATATGATGCTTAATTTGATTTGCTAGTATTTCCTTGAGGTTTTTGTATCTATATTCACACATAATGCGTTTTTAATTATAGTAAAATACACACTGTAAACCATTTTTAAGTGTACAGTTCAGTAGTGTTAAGTATATTTACACTGTTGGGTAACCTATCTCTAACACTTTTTCATCTTGCAAAACTAAAACTCTGCGCCCATTAAACAACAACTCTCCATATCCCTCTCCTCCTAGTCCCTGGCAACCAGCATTCTATTTTCTGTTTCTGTGAATTTGACTACTCTGAGTGCTTCATATAAGTAGATTCATAGAGTTTTTGCTTTTTTGTGGCTGGCTTATCTCAGCATAATATTCTCAAGGTTCATCCATGTTGTAGCATCTGTAAGAATTTCCTTTCTTCTAAGGCTGAAAAATACTTCATTGTGTATAGACTACATTTTGTTTATCCTTTCATCTGCCAACAGACTTTGGGGTTGTTTCTACCCTTTAGTTATTGTAAATAATGCTGCTATGATCCTGGATATATGAGTGTCTCTCTGAGATCTTGTTTTGTGTGTGTGTGTGTATCTGTGGATAGATATGTACATATGGAAATTAAATTGTTGGATTATATTGTACATTACGAGTTTTTGGTTTTGTTTTTACCATTTGTATAAAATCAGGATTCCGATACAATTCACAAAATTTTGATTGGTTTATGTCTTCTAAATCCCTTTTAAGCTATCACTTCTTCCTTCATCTCTTTTTTTTTTTGCAGTTTATTTGATGAACAAACTGAGTATTCTCTGTATTTCCTAGAAGTGGTAAATAGATCTATAGACTTGAACAAATTAGGTGATACTCTGTTCTTTCAAGAGACACTTAGGGGCACCTGGGTGGCTCATTCAGTGAGCCTCTGCCTTTGGCTCGGGTCACGATCCCAGGGTCCTGGGATTGAGCCCCACGTCGGGCTCCCTGCTCAGCAGAGAGCCTGCTTCTCCCTCTCCCTCTGCCTGCAGCTCTGCCTACTTGTGCTCTCTTCATCCCTCTGTCAAATAAATAAATAAAAATCTTCAAAAAAAAAAAAAAGAGACACTTAATGTCTGGTTGTCTTTCTTTTTATGATGTTAGTAGCCTTGGGCGATAAGTGCCTGCATCATTAACTTATGGGGCTTGAAAAGTGGTGATAGTTTATTATTCCCTCTGTCTTTATTAACTTTAATACTTCTTTCTTTAAAGAGAAACTTTTCATCAGCTGTTGGTTAACAAGTGGTACATATAGGCAGTACAAGAAAAGCAAGATAATTAATGCTTTCCCTTTATAAGTTTTTAATATAATGAGTTGGTCCACTTGCCTCTTCCAGTGGTGACCTCATAATTGGTTTGTTTTGATACTATTCTGAAATCATGGATTTAAACATATGTGATATATTTCAATCCATTGTAGTTATTTTTTTTTTTAATGATGCCTAAATGATGTCCCATTTTGGGCCAGCAGGAACCTATTCAGCCTGGCTCCTAAGCTTTTTTGCCAAGACCCTAGCTTCTTTGCTATTAGTAAAGATATCCAGGCCCCAGCTTGTACTTTCTCCCCCAGTTTTAGAATCCATAATTTCCCCGCAAAAGTACTGGGGATTTTTTTTTGAGAAATTGACCACCTTCTGAGCAGTAGGTGTTTTTATGCTGTTCGGTTGGTGTTAATATCTGTCTGTAGAAATCTTTCATTGCCAGAGTTAAAAAAAACAAACTTAGGAGTTAATACTGATGCTTCCAGTACAAATTTAGGATGACAGCATTTTTCATGGTCTACTTTACATCTTATGCCCATTAATCTTTTTTTTTTATTTTTTATAAACATATATTTTTATCCCCAGGGGTACAGGTCTGTGAATCACCAGGTTTACACACTTCACAGCACTCACCATAGCACATACCCTCCCCAATGTCCATAACCCCACCCCCCCTCCCAATCCCCCTCCCCCCATCAACCCTCAGTTTGTCTTTTTTTTTTTTTTTAAAGATTTTATTTATTTATTTGACAGAGAGAGATCACAAGTAGGCAGAGAGGCAGGCAGAGAGAGAGGGAGAAGCAGGCTCCCTGCTGAGCAGAAAGCCTGACATGGGGCTCGATCCCAGGACCCTGGGATCATGACCTAAGCCGAAAGCAGAGGCTTTAACCCACTGAGCCACCCAGGCGCCCCCTCAGTTTGTCTTGTGAGATTAAGAGTCACTTATGGTTTGTCTCCCTCCCAATCCCATCTTGTTTCATTTACTCTTCTCCTACCATGCCCATTCATCTTTAACAAGAATAATGGTTCTCTACAATATCAGCAATGAAAGGTTTAGACTGTCACAAATACTCATTTGTTTTATTACACGTAATGTAATAGCAGTCTCAGAATAACAAAATAAACACTACTGCTACCGACAAAATAGTTACTAAAAAGAATTTTCATTTTTTTCCACTTTTTGAATATAGTCTATGAGGTACTCGTAGTACTGTTACAAAGTGCCTTGAAATAGCTCCTTGCTGTGTGGTTATGTTGTCAACTAGATAGACACATTGATTTGTTCCATGTTATTTTCAACTTACAGAGATTTTTTAAGTTAATATTCTAATTATGGAGTGTATTTATGTGGTTCCAAAATAAAATCTATAAAATAAGGAAGTATATTCAATGAAATCTTGTCCCTACCCCTCTCCTGTGCTCTATTCTGTCTGTCCCTTTATAGGAAACCACGTTTTAATGATTTGTCCTTCCCTTTTTTTTATAATATATATATTGAGACAGAGAGACATTTGTATGCCCCCTTTTCTTTTATAGAGAGAATATATTGTGTGCACTTTTCTCTGCCGTGCTATTTTGACTGAACAAGATATTCCGGGGTTGGGGGGAGCATCTGGGTGGCTCAGTCATTTAAGCGTCTGCCTTCAGCCTGGGTCATGGTCTCAGGGTCCTGGGATCGAGTCCCGGATGAGGCTCCTTGCTCAGCGGGAAATTTGCTTCTCCCTCTGCCTCCCCTCACTTGTGCTCTCTCTCAAATAAATAAATACAATCTTTATGGGGTACCTGGGTGGCTCAGTGGGTTAAAGCCTCTGCCTTTGGCTCGGGTCATGATCCCAGAGTCCTGGGATCAAGCCCCACATTGGCTCTCTGCTCAGCAGGGAGCTTGCTTCCCCCCTCTCTCTCTGCCTGCCTCTCTGCCTACTTGTGATCTCTTTCTGTCAAATAAATAAATAAATCTTTAAAAAAGAAAAACAAGTATTCTGGAATTATTTTATAGTGATCCCCAGTAGACTTTCATTCCTTCCCCTCCCAGTCTTCCACCACATATTCCTGTGTGAGAATGTGGCACTCATTACTCACCCAGGCCCTTCCTGATAGCCATTTGGATTGTCCCTATCCTTCATTATTATAAATAATCTAGCACCAAATAGGCTTATTTATGAATGTATGTTTTCAATTTCTTTTTCTTGTTTATCTTTGGATAGATTCCCAGAAGTGGGATTGCTGGGTGAAAGGTAAATTAACGTCATTTTATTAGATGCTGCCAAACTGTAGTATTGTACATCCCTACTAGCAATGTCTGAGTGTGTTGCCAACGAAATATGTTGTCAGACTTTTTTATTTTTTACCATTCTGTTGGTGAAAAATGGTATCTCTCTGCAGTTTTATTTGCCTTTCTTTTATAAGCAAAAAGTGAGATGTTTTTCCTTTTTTGTTGTTTTCTACTTTTTCTGATCAATTCTATTCTTTCTGTTTTTCAGAGTCAATACAGATTTGTATGTGAAGCTATTTTGAAAGTTTATGAAGAAGGATTTGTTAAACCCTTAACGACATCATCAAATAAATAAGAAAACAAAAGTCTGGGACATGTGTCAGAAAACTGCTTTCTGTTATATTCACTGTGCCATAATTCTGCTTGCAGGAAATGGCATCAAGACAAAACAAATGAAGAACTAACAAAAACTGAAAACTTCAGCACTGTTGCACTTTATGTTTAAGAAAATGTCACTCTCTCAAAATCTATAATTCCCATGTTTGAAGACTATTTCATGCTTTGCTCCGAACAAATAGTGAATAACTGAGTATGTTCAGGGTAATTTATGAAATTTGTGGTGGTGCCATGCAGTCCCCTTCTGGTAGAATTGCCACAAACAAGGCTCAGAATTCTCATCATCTCTGTTATACACCTGTATCTTGAAAGCAAAAAGAAGTAAACATCAGAAGTCAGCTCTGGTGTTTCCCAGTGATTCATGTACTTATTACTGTACTGGTTATCAGATTTTTATTCTTTAAATTTTAGCAATATCATTCTCAGTATTGGCCAATACACTGCCTCTGGATGCAGCACATCTCTCCCTGTACTTCCCCTATACTCCCCCTGCAGAGACCTACTGTCCATGAGAAGAAAGATGGAGTTCGCTTTTCCCAGGAAATGCTGCACATTGTCCATTTACCAGCATCTTATAGAAAGTATAAATATGAATCTACACATTTTCTTGAATTTAATAATGTAATTTATATTTATCATAAGGTTGGCTTATTCCAAATCATGTGATTTCACATACTTGTTGTAAAGGAATGCATGCATTGTGTCTTAACCCCTTAAGTGCCTTGAGACGTCCTTGTATGTCTAATGAAAAGGCACTCATTTAACCCCTCTAGGAGGTATGTATGTATATTGTACATTTACATTTTTATGCATTTTGAATCAGTTCACATTTTAAAACATAGCTTCTTGTATGACGAGTTACACAGTCAAAAAGGTATGGAAATTCTATTTCTTACTCAGTTTTCCTGTATTTTACAACAAGAAGCAAAAGGTAATTTGTGTTCTACTGAGTGAGCACTCTGCTGCTGTGGAATTGTTGAAAATCTGCTCATGCCTTTTCCTGAGGACAAGGGTTACAGTTTAGCAGCTCAAGTCAAAAGATGCTTTATTACTCAAATTTTCTATTTATTTTATCCCTACCTTTAGAAATGACACCTAATATGCACATTAAAGTTAAGCATATTCATATTTTCAGCTAAAATTAGAGCAGTTCATTGTGATTTATTTTTATCACTGTCTAAATTATTACTCCAAAATATTCAGTTTATTTCAGGCTTTTTCACACTGGTCTGTTGGGTTAGGATACTACAAACAAGGAATGAAATATTATTGACTTATTTCTTTTTTTTTTTTTTTTTTTTTTTTAAAGATTTTATTTATTTATTTGAGAGAGAGACAGTGAGAGAGAGCATGAGCTAGGAGAAGGTCAGAGAGAGAAGCAGACTCCCCGTGGAGCTGGGAGCCCGATGCGGGACTCGATCCCGGGACTCCAGGATCATGACCTGAGCCGAAGGCAGTCGTCCAACCAACTGAGCCACCCAGGCGTCCCTATTGACTTATTTCTAAATGTAATCCCTCAATAACTGAAATGAGGATTTTGTTGTCATTTTTTTTAAGTCTATAGAGAGATAGAACTTCAAAATTGCCCAACTTTAATACAAGTGGAAATTTGTTCACCTATTGAAATGTCACATTGCATAATTATGTGGATTATGGTTAAAACTGATTAATTTCCTAGTGGTTTCCAAATACTTCTGTATAGTCTTGATAAAACTTAGAGTTGTATAGTTTTGGAATGCCATTTAGTATGGGGGGGAATGCACATTTAAAAATCTTCAGGGTAATCAAAGTGATGTTTCAAATATTCCAAATCCATAATAATAAATTTTAGGAAGTTAAGTCCTAACATTAATAGCCAAGATATCAAATAAATTATTATAATCAAATATTTTAATTTTTTAAGAGAAAAGTAACATAATCTTTATGTCAGAAATTCTATCTCTGGATTTCAACAGCCAAAAAAGTATAAATTAGTAAATAATCGTCTTATTTGAACATTCCATTCTCTTCCAACAGATAAATATAATTTAGGCTGCTATATGACATCATGATAAGTTGGAAAGTGAACAAGTAAAATCATGTTGGGGGTTTACATAATCAAAAACTTTTGATAGTTTTTACCTGAATTAAAATCTGTTCTAAACTGTATGGACAGAATACGACAACCATCCAGTAAAAAGATAAAAAGATACAGTTGTATAGATACACACTGATAAATGTCATGGTTGGTATGATCTTTAACTTAGAGTTTTGTTTACACTTCTGAGATAAACTCTAATAATTTGTTGGCAATGAGCACTGTTGCCTTTTTAAATCATTATTTCCGGTCTTTAAATGATAAATATTAGAAGTTTAGAATTACATTTAAATTTCTCATGGATTTTTCATCTGGGAGCCACCCTCAGTCAGTATTTTTATGTATAGAGAAAAGATCCATTTTTAAAGATATTCATTAGGGTCTTAAATTTAAATTATACTTCACAGCTTCTTAAAATGGATATGTTAATAATACTTCTCTGTTCACCCATCAGATAAGACTTCATCCATTACACCTAGGAATTTTTTAACCTGTTTATCAATCTAAATAGGGTTCTAGGAATAATCCTAGCTTTAATATGCCAAGTAGTTCTAGATTCCATTCATATCACTGTAATAATTGTGTAATAAAATGTCAGATTTCTTGTATCTAAACTTCTCTCCCCCTTCTCCCATAACTCCCCTGTTCGCTCACCCCCCCACACACACACTCTAGAAGTCAATGCTCACAAGTGGAAATAGGTATTGGTGAATCAAGGGATTTTGTAAATGCTAAGAAATGTTTGTGAAAACCTTTTCTCTCTGATTTAAGATGGTTTTACCATGTTCAATTCAGATATTTTATTGAGCATCAGATCTGTGTCAACACTGTACATAGCATGAGGAATATTTTGGAATAGACTTTACATTCACAGGAAGAATTGGTAGTATTTGTTAAATAAGTGTATCCATTCAAAATAGAGGCTGAGTAAACAGTGTAAGAAATAACTTCCTTTGTGTGGCCTGCTAGCACAAGTAGCAGGGGAAAAGGGGTTGGTTATTTTGATTAAGAGTAAAGAGAAAATGTATATATAAAAACTGAGGTCAAACTTACAAAGGTATGGTAAGCCATTAAAACACACACTTTTGTGTGTTTATATATTTACATGTTTCATAAAGGCTGATGCTAACAGGGGTAAAGGATTATTTTAAATATAGAGTCGTTTATAATCTGTTAGCACATCTGATCAGGTCTAATCAGGTATTTGAGCGAGTCTCCTGTCTCTGCTAAAAATACTCTAACTTGAAAGCTGAAAGGAACTTGAATGGTTTTATCTAATCTCACCTTCTCCTATTTTAGGCAACATACATGATATCACAAATTCTTGTGAATTTTAGTCTGTTTAAGCTCAAGAATTATACTCAGGCAGTGTTTTCATTTAATAACTATGATGACCTTAGAAAATGTCACTTAATTTAGAAAATAAGTAGGCTTTAAAAGGTGATCCTAATCAGGACCCTGACTCAGTTTGCTAGTCATGCTTCCCTGATAGAACATAAGCTTTTGTAAAGTATTTAGGCTGATACACATGCAGTATGAAAACATTACGAAATGTAAATTAGAAGGCTAATTTTTAAAAGCACTTAAAACATAGAATTAGAGTTTAGAATATATGTCCACTTATCAAATAATTTATGTTCATAATGTGAACATGTAGTAGAATTAAAGCATTACTTATTTTATAATCTTATCAGGAAGAAAGAAACAATTTTTAACAATGTTCTATTTAATACCTGTGTTTTGAATATTTAAGATACTCTGATAGTAAGGTTGCCAAAGTAGTTTTGAATTCATAAAAATTATTTATACCACAGTAAGGTGGGATATGTTTACATCTCTTTTATTTTGTAGTTTAGGTGAATTTACATTTAAGTCACTTAGAGTAAATACATTATGGTAAATATTTGTTGGAATAAACATCTCTTAATAATATGACATGAAAAAGATGAATTATGTCACAGCTGGCTTTTATGCCACATCAACAGAGTAACTATATTATCATTGCTTAATTCCCACATTCACTTTAGCTATCCAACCACAATTTCTGCAGTCATTTGTGTGTGTGTGTTCTTTCCTCCAAGCAAAACGGCTATGTTATTAAAACCCACTGGATTTTTCTCAAATATCAGAATTGTTGATCTGTTAGCAAAGGTTTATTGGTATCTCAGTGTGATCACAATGTAAGTTATAGCAACTGTTTTATAAAATTCTTAGTGAATAAAAATTTTGAAAGCTAACTGCTTATGGATAAATTCAGCAATTGTATAAAGAGCCCATGAAATTAATCCCTAAAATTTGGGGGGGGGGTTCAGCTTACTTTACAGTGTCTACAGCTTTTAACAATTTTTTATTATATACCAATTTCATTTATTCTTATTTTCTGACTTCATTTATTTGTAGTAGCAATTAGTACAGTAAGCCTTTCAGCGTTATCAAAAACAAGTCCTGTATCAGCCAGAAATTAGACATTTTAATTTCATAATCTTGTGAAATTGTCCTGGGTAACCAAATAGTTATTTCTGTTTCCATTTCTAAATTTGCTGCTATTTGTTTGTATGTTTTTCTGCTGCGGTTTACTGTTGATTTCTAAAGTTTTATAGTCATTGTTATTTTTATTTTAGCAATCCAAGCTAAATGGGCAACCATAAGTAGTATCTACTGGGGTGCAATCCATTGCCTAGATATGGTTCAATGCATAAAGGAGAAAAACAATTCTTTTTTAATTTGCAAAGGGAGAGGTATTAGTAATATTGCAAGTTAAAGACTACAATTTTAGCTGGAAGTCCTAATGTTTAACTTCCTGAAACCTTTTAAATTTTCAAATAAAAGAATGAAAGTGTTTAAAAGCCTTGTGCTCATAGAAGTTTCAGTTAAGCACTGTAGAATTTTCCTACTTATTGTTGTGTAAATGATAGAGAAAATATTTTTCTATGGACAAGAGATTGAAACTGTTAACCTCTTTTACTTTATTGTGTAAAAAGAAAAAATATTTGTATGTCTTTCATGCTGTAAAAAAATGAATGTATCTTTGAAATGTTATTTGAATTATGACTTGATTCTAAGGATACTCTTTGTTTAAAAAAGTCAGCAAGGGATTGAAAAAAAGTAAAGGAGTGTATTCTACTTCATTATAAAAAATGCAATTTTAGAAGAAAAATGTAATTTTCATTATAAACAAGAGCAATCATTACTGAAGCATATTTCAAATATAATGTACATTCTTTTTCACTTCGTTTTGTTTTAGCTCTAGAAGAGAAAAATTTGTGCTTACTATTTTTAAGTGTAAAATAATTGCAGACTTCTGGAGTGTGGAAGGGTGTTTGTGTGTGAGGGTAAACATTCTGCTGCATGTGTTTTACCGTGAGGGAATGTTCTCAGGCATTGTCAACTGTGGCAGCCACAAATGAGGACATTGTTTTAAGTGTGACTTTGGTGAAGCCAGAAATCTGTGCCTCCGATTTACTACAGTAAATATGTATAGAGGCCACTGACAAATAGTTTTGCCTTTTTATATCTGTATCTTGGACAGATAAGACCACTGAGCCCAGTTCTGACTTGTAACAGTGGTGTCTTAGATGCTTAAGGATTTATTAATTTAGCTGAACAACAAAAACCCTACATTTTTAACCATCTTTTAGGCATGATTAATTCAACAATCTCTTTAAAGGGAAGTATTTATTAATTATCACTTATTAAACTTGACTCACTGAGGCCTTTATTTGACTCCTGCTTCCATTCCTCCCACTTTTTTTTTTTTTAAGATTTTTATTTATTTGACAGAGAGAGAGATCACAAATAGGCAGTGAGGCAGTCAGAGAGGAGGAAGCAGGCTCCCCGCTGAGCAGAGAGCCCGATGCGGGCCTCGATCCCAGGACCCTGGGACCATGACCTGAGCCGAAGGCAGAGGCTTTAACCCACTGAGCCACCCAGGCGCCCAATTCCTCCCACTTTTTAATTAATTTCATTTTATGGTAGCCTTTTTGAAGTAAATACCCTGAACAACTATAAGGTGGTAGCTTTCTTCACTAGCTATTTTTTTAACTGTTGTTAAAAGATTACTACCGGGCCCCCCTCAACCCTCAGAGTTTCCAAAATTTAGTAAATATTACTTGTGATAAACTAACTGAAATGCCACCTTGCTAAATGAAATTATCACCATAAAGTCATCAAGGAGGGTCAGTTTACAACCTTAAACCCAAAGAGGTGCTGACGTTTGATTTCCCCAGATCTATAGCCATGACTGAGCCCATTTTGCCTTTTATTTAAAAGAAGCTTTTTTGGCTTTTGCTCCTGAGTTGTGTTGCAGTTTTTTTGCCTTCCAATACCAATCCAGTTCTGAAATTCTCTGGCACCCATCTTTTCCAACCCTTTGGTGAGTTCACAAGATCATCCAGTCTTTCTTGTATCCTGTAGAGTAGGTCAAATTTCAAAGCTGAAATGATTTCTTGAATTTTAAATAGTAGCACTTTATTTCATGCCTACTACTGACTTAATTTATACATTAAAAATAAAATCTAGGAGTTCTGTAAATATGGAAAAAACTAATGGTTTAGTTTGTGAGCTCATTGGATTGGACCCAAGTAAAATGCTTTACAGTGATGTCTTGATCTTTTGATATTTAAAAGTTAACTTGTGTGATGTTAGCTTTGCCACTTTTCTGTAATTTATTTAGTACAGTTAAGACTACCCAGTTGACTGTCATGCTGGACTCTGAGTTTTCAGCTAGTTTCAACCAGGTTTGGTTTACAGTGATCAGTTCTGCTTTGCATTTTTTGTACATTACATGTATACTTGGATATCCATTTGTTTGGTTTTAAGTTGTAGGTAGGGGTCAAGTCAATACTGCACCACAAGTAAGTTGAAGAGGGCAAAGTCCTGACACTTCATATACATGTCAAGGGGCAGGATTTAAGACACTAGAAACAGTTTACATTAAGCTGTTTTCATTTTCTACCATTAGAATATATGTGCTTAAAAAAATAAAAACTGTCCACCCAGTGTTCTCACAGCATCAGGACATTGCAGTTACAATCCATATTCTAATCTTTTCAAATGAGAAAAGCTAGTCTTTATTTTCTACAGTGTAGGCTTAATTTTAGGACAGATAATTTACTATATACTCATCAGTGATATTTTTAAGTGGTAGTTTTACAAATAATTATTTCTATGTAGAGGGAGTATTAATTTGGGATTTTTTTTTTCTTGTAACAGGTGCTATATGTAAATATGAAGGGCAAAAAGTCACTTAGTTAAAGTTTAGTTTATTTCATAATTAAAATATAATTTTGCATTTCTGCTGTCATTTCACGTTTGATTGTACTGAACTAGTAGCAAAATGGAATTAGCCCCTTAATCTTTTAAATTATATTCCCCCGTTTCACAAAAATAGCTCTTTCTATATGGTTTGTTTCCATAAATAAGAGGCAAAGAAGCTTAGGGTTCTTTAAAACGTGTAAGCTTGAATTTGGTCAGCACTGGATAATTTGGAATTCTACTCTGCATCTGTCACTACAGCTTACTGTATGCTTGAAAGGCCTTGTGTATTTGTCTTAATTTCAGTGAAAAATTAGAATTCCTGCAGTTTATTCATGTAAAAAAAATCTATGAATACTAACAGCAGACAGATAAAAATACCAGTTTGCATTAAAACTGTTCTTGTCCTAAAAGCGATTTACGTTATGTGAAATGCTTTTACACATATTTTGTTGGCCATATTTCATTTTGATTGAAAAATAGTTGTTCAGGTACAAACGTGAAAAAACTAGCTGTGACTTTTAATTGTTCAATTGCAAAATAAAGATGTGCTTTAATAATTTAAAGTATAGGAATCTTGAAGATTATTTTTTGTTGTTGGGCTTGTCTAACAATGGTTATGTTCATTAATGGGCGATCAGAAGGAACTAGGATATACTAAGTGCAAAATTTATTTCTAGAATTCCTGGTTCACTGGTAGCTGTATGTGGGGTGGGGGCGGGAATGGGGGATTATTAAGGAACTAAAAGGGATTTAGAGGATTAAAGGATGTCTGAGGAAATACTCCTTCACTGTGACCACAGCTTGACTCCTCTCTTCTCCCAGCACTAGTCCTTGTATTCCTAACATAAGGTCTTGTCAAAGTAAGGGACATTTCTAAATTCCATATTGATATCTTTTGCTTATTTTTATTTCAGGTTGTTTAATGTTTTATTCATATGAGATGTTGGAAATTAAATTAGTCACTTGACAGTCAAATGTCTGGCTGAGCCACCCAGGCGCCCTGTTCATAGCACCTTTATTGATAAAATCCCACAAAACTGAAGTCCAGCTACCCATTAAAAGGAGGCGGATAAGCAAACTGTATTATATTAATAAAATGGACTACTACTTACTAATAAGTAAAAAAATAATTTTTATAATTTTATTTCTTTTTTAATTGAAGTATAGTTGACATATATTAGTTTCAGCTATACAAAATGATTTGACATTTGTGTACATTGCAAAATGATCACCTCGATAAGTCTACTTACCATCTGAGACCGTACAGAGTTAAAAATATTTTTTCCCTATGGTAAGAACTTCTAACATTTTCTTTCTCACCAACTTTCAAATTTGCAATACAATATTATTGACTATAGTCACCATGCCGTATATCCCTGTCACTCATTTTATAACTGTTAAGTTTATATCTGTTGATCCCATAGGGGTTTGAGTTACATAAATATACACATTTGTTAAAACTTACTGAATGGTGGGGCACCTGGGTGGCTCAGTCGGTTAAGCACCTGCCTTCACTTCAGGTCATGATCCCAGGGTCCTGAGACTGAGCTGCATGTTGGGCTCCGTGCTCAGTGAAGAGCCTGCTTCTCCCTCTCCCCTCTGCTCATACTCTCTGTCTCTCAAATATGTAAATAAAATCTTAAAAAAAAAATGCTATGAACATTCCTTTACAAATCTGCTTGTGAACACATGCTTTCATTTCTGAGTAAATACCTAGAAGTGCTATTGCTGGATTCATTAACTATATCTTAACTTTTTATTGATACTGTCAAAATTGGCTTCCAAATATATATAAATATATATATATATATATATATATATATATATATGAAGTGATATATATGTATCACTTTATAATCTCAACAATAATGCACCTGTGTCTTCACCCTTAGCGGATATTATGACTCTTAAAAATGTTCTCATGTAATAACATTAAATATGATTTGCAAAATTGAATACATTTTTATATGTTTATTGGCCATGCATATTTCTTTTCTGGTGAATTGCTCACTCAGATCTTTGTGCAACTTGGTCTGTTTAAACAACAAAAAGCTATTTGGGCCAGGAGGGAGTAATAGAGTCCAGAGTCATCCTCCTGGTGTAAACAACTGGAAAATAAGACAAAATATAGGAAACAAATTTGCAATATTGGACAAAAGTTGAAGAAGACTATAATTCCTAAGAAAGGACAAACAAGTGAGGTGAACCATACAATAAGATAGGTTTTCTTTGTCAAGGCCCTTTATAAACTGATGCAGGAATATGGAGCCCAAACAAGACTGATAATCTAGTTACCTGGGAGACAGGTGTCAAAATCTTGGGAAGTTGGAGCTGTTAGAAAGTATGGAGCAAAGTTCCAGAGAGGAGTACACCACATAAAGATTTCAATAAATTTACATAGAAGTCACTTTGTGTCCTAGAATGAATAATATTTTGGAATACAGTGAAATCCCATTAGGTCAGACAAACTTTTAAGGAAAGACAATTACCAAGTTGTAAGATGAATATTTCCAGCACTGGCCACAAAGGATGAAAATAATTCAAGTTTTTTTCAGATGGAGTGGAGAAGGAGAAGCCTCTTTGAAAATACAAGGTAGTCAACCAAAACACAAGAAAGGCCAAACTTTAGAAATGAGGCTAACCAAGCTGTAGGGTAAAAACTACTCTAGACTCATTTAGAAGATTTTATTTTTTTTTTTAAAGATTTTATTTATTTATTTGACAGAGATCACAAGTAGGCAGAGAGGCAGGCAGAGAGAGAGAGGTGGAGGCAGGCTCCCTGCGGAGCAGAGAGCCCGATGTGGGGCTCGATCCCCGGACACTGGGATCATGACCTGAGCTGAAGGCAGAGGCTTAACCCACTGAGCCACCCAGGTGCCCCTCATTTAGAAGATTTTAAAACAAGCTTCAAAATGATTAATCCACAAGTTACTTAACTGCCTGACATGCTAAGTCCATGTCTTTATTTATTTATTTATTTATTTATTTATAGATTTTATTTATTTTAGAGAGGCTGTGAGTTGTGGGGAGGAGTAGAGGAGGAGGAGGAAGGATGGGGGGACATCTCTAGCAGACTCCTCTTCCCTGCTAAGCACAGAGCTCCTCCCAGACTTGATACCACAATTCCTAGATCTCTACCCAGGCCAAAACCAAGTGTCAGAAGCTTAACTGAGACCCAGGCACCCCCCAGATATTTCTATTTAAAACATACCATTCAAGGGACGACTGGTGGCTCAGTCAGTTAAGTACCTGGCTCTTGGTTTCGGTTCCAGTTGTCATCTCAGGGTCATGATATGGAGCCCTGCATCCAGCTCTGTGCTGGGTGTGGAGCCTACTTAAGATTCTCTCTCTCTCTCTCTCCCTCTGCTCCTATGCTGCTGTCCCTCTCTTTATTTTTTTTTTTAAAGATTTTATTTATTTGTCAGAGAGGAGAGCGAGCGAGCACAGGCAGACAGAATGGCAGGCAGAGGGAGAAGCAGGCTCCCCGCCAAACAAGGAGCCCGATGTGGGACTCGATCCCAGGACGCTGGGATCATGACCTGAGCCGAAGGCAGCTGCTTAACCAACTGAGCCACCCAGGCGTCCCTGTCCCTCTCTTTAAAAAAAGATAAATATCAGTCAAGAAAATAAAAGTTGTCATGACCAGCAGCCAAAGAAAAACTATAGATAGGAAGAAGCAAGGAAATATGACCCAGGGGGGATAATCATTTAAGAGAAACAGACTCGGGACGCCTGAGTGGCTCAGTTGGTTAAGCAGCTGCCTTCGGCTCAGGTCATGATCCCGGCGTCCTGGGATCGAGTCCCACATCGGGCTCCTTGCTTGGCAGGGAGCCTGCTTCTCCCTCTGCCTCTGCCTGCCACTCTGTCTGCCTGTGCTCACTCTCGCTTCTCTCTCTATGACAAATAAATAAATAAAATCTTTAAAAAAAAAAAAAAAAGAGAAACAGACTCAGAAATGGCAAAGAAGATGAGATGAGAAGAAGAAGACAATGAAACATGTAGTAAGTAGGATTAATATGCCATGGATGTAGAGGACAACAGAGATAAGGAAATATTTTTTAAAAGAATTGAGTGGGAGTAATGTCCTAGAAGATGGTGGAGTAGAAAGTTCCAAGAATCTGTCCTTCCACTTACATAACTGATTAGCTTGCAGAGAGTCTCTGGAGTAAATATTTTTGGAGTTCTGGATCTAGTTGAGATATTTGCAGCATCAACGAAATTGCTGATGACAAGACTGGTAAGTTTGGGAAAGTTTCAGCCTTTCACACTGTAGCAACTACCATCCCCCATCCCTGCTGCATGCAGTAGTAGGGATGGGTACCTGTGGTTCTAGTGTGGTTTTCAGAGTTCTCACAACATAATACTCAAAATGTCCACTTCTCAACAAAAAAATTATATTGCAAAGAAATAGGAAATTGTGGCCCATTCACAGGGGGAAAATAATAAGAATTTGACAAAAATCCTCTTCAGGGAAGCCCACACAGAATTATTAGTCAAAGATGTGAAGTCAACTGCCTTAGATACATTTGATGAGCTAAAGGAAACCATGGACAGGAACTGAAGAAAACCAGGAAAACAATATTTGGACAAAATTAGAATTGAAAGGAACCAAATAGGGGCATCTGATTAGCTCAGTCAGTAGAGCATGTGACTTTTGATCTTGGAGTCCTGAGCTTGAGCCCCTCAATGGGTATAGAGATTACTTAAGTAAATAAATATTTTTAAAAACCCCAAAATTCTAGAATTGCAAAGTAAGATAACTGAAATGAAAACCTACTGGAGAGGCTCAATAGCAGATACAGGTAGCCAGAAAAAAGGAGCAGTGACTTGAAAATAAGATGATTGAAATTATTTCATGTCATGAGGAGAAAGAAAAAAAATGAGGGGAGGGGTGTCTGGGTGGCTCAGTTGGTTAAGCATCTGCCTTCAGCTCAGGTCATGATCCCAGGGGCTTGGAATCAAGCCCTGCCTCAGGCTCCCTGTTCAGCCGGGAGTCTGCTTCTCCCTCTCCCTCTGTCACTCCTCCTACTTGTACTCTCTCAATTCTCTCTCTTTCTGTCAAATAAAGAAACAAAATCTTTTTCTTAAATTAAGAAACCCAAAAACGAAAAATTTTGAAAGCAGCAAGAGAGAAGTAACTCATGAGGTAGAGGAATCTTAGAGATCAACAGCTGGCTAGAAATGATGGAAGTCATCAGACTGTGGGATAACATTTAAGATTCTGGGGGAAAAAAATGTATCAGCCAAGAATTTCACATCTGGAAAAAATTCTTCAAGAATAAAAGAGAGGGGCACCTGACTGGCTCAGTCAGTAGAGCGTGTGACTCTTGATCTCAGGGTTATGAGTTCAGCCCCATGTTGGGTGTAGAGATTACTTTAAAAAAAGAGAGGGAAGTATTTAAGAATAATGAAGAAAGTAGGACATTTACAGGTTAAATAAAAATACTGAGAGAGTTCATTACCCGGTAGATCTATACAAAAATAAATGCTGAAGACAGTAGTACTTCAGGCTAAAATGAAAGGAAACTAGATAGAAACTTAAAGTCATAAGAAAAACTAAATAATACTGATAAGGGTAAATAACATTTACATAGATAAATAAAACCAATATTATTGTACTTTTAGCATGGTTGCTTACATTTCTCTTTTTCCTATATGATATAATAGACATATGCATAAAAAATAATGAATCTATATTAATGAGCATACAATATATACAGATGTAGTCTGTGACAATAATGTGGTCAATATCATTAATCATTAAGGAAATGCAAATCCAAACCACAATGAGATACCACTTCACACTGAGTAGGATGGCCATGATAAAAAAAAAAAAACAGAGAATAACAAGTGTTGGTGAGGATGTGTGCACCTTCGGTGGAAATGTAAAATGGTACAGCCACTACGGGAAACAGGATAGTCGCTCCTTGAAAATTTAAAAATAGAATTACCATGTAACCCAGCAATTCCATCTCTGGATATATGACCAAATGCTGTGAAAACTGGATCACAAAGATACACACACACACACACACACACGTTCATATCAGCATTATTTACAATAGCCAAAAGGTGGAAGCAGCCCAAGTGTCCATCAATGGATCAATGGCTAAATATGTGAGATCATACAGTATTTGTCTTTCTCTGTCTGACTTATTTCATGTAGCATATAACTTCAAGTTCCACGAATGTTGTTGCAAATGGTAGAATTTCCTCATGTTTTTATGGCTGAATGATATTGCATTGTATATATACCATAGGTTTTCTTTTCAAGATTTATTTATTTATTTGAGAGAGAAAGAGAAAGCATGCAAGTGTGCTCATGGGAGTTGGGGAAAGGGCGGAGGGAAAGAATCTTCAAGCAGACTCCCTGCTGAGCGCAGAGCCTGACACTGGGCTCCATCACACAAACCACGAGATCATGACCTGAGTCAACAACAAGAGTTGGATGCTTAACTGACTGAGTTACCCAGGCGCCCCTGTTATAGCACACCTTCTTTATTCATTCATCCTCTGATGGCTGCTTAGATCGTTTCCATGTCTTGGCTATTATAAATAATGTTGCTATAAATATGGGGGTGGGGGGCAAATTCCTCTTTCTTATATGGATGCCAGCCATATTGGTTTAGGATCTGCTCAAGTGATCTCATCTTAACTTGATTTCATATGCAAAGACCAATCAAGGTCACATTCATAGGTATGAGGCATTGGAATTACAACCTATCATTTGTTCTAATTACCTCATTTTATAGATGAGAAAACTGATGCCAGAAAAAATGTTATTCAATGTTATTCAAGTGAGCTACTGGCACTGATCCTTCTATTATTTCTTCTATTTCCTTCACAGACTCCACAGATCCTTCTACTCTTTCTTCTATTGCCTTCACAGACCCTGATGTCGGGCCAGTAGTCACAGGTGTGGGGCAGTCAGTGAAAGACCTCATTACGAAAAGTGTACCTACCCCCGAATGAGCAATATCAACAGACTGCAAGCTTGTGGGTAATGCAGACTCGGGCTCCATCCTAGACTTAAACCTTCTAAAAAGATATGCCAGACACATATGCACATTAACTTTTAGAAAAATCACTGAGCCTTGGCTCCTTCCTTTTTCTCCCCTTGACTCTCTTGGTCTCATCATCATTTCACCATTAGGCAAATCAAATGGCAAGAAGTTTTTATTTCTGCCTATTACCCAATATTATGAACTTGCATGGAGCCATCCAAGGCCTTCTGAAGTTTTCTCCTTATCAGTATAAATAAGAAGCATAGGCCAGCATAGAAGAATCAGTAGACTCTTTTCCAAATAATGCTGAACAAAGTGATGCCCGAAATATGGATTCATGGAACATGAATACTTAGGTCTTTTGCCCCGAATCTCCAGATGTAGGGAAAAAGCCTGAGTACTTCGGAGAAATAAGTAACTTGTCTTCAATTCACCCTTCTGTGTCCCTTCTCTGCATACCTACCCCCCAATCATCTCCCATTCTTTTAAGGTGTCCTTCAATTAGCCTGTATGGCTAATACTTTAGTGGGAACTTCTTTAAGATCTTACTTCCTCCAGGGATACTTGCAAAGAGAGAAAAGGTGGACTTTCAAACATGAGGTTCTGGCTCAGGAAAGATTTAACCAGGTAAAGGGAACGACCCAATCACATGAAATTAGGCACAAGAGATGGTTCCATTCCGTAGACCATCATCTTCTATTTGCATTCCTAGGTACTTTTGTTCCTTCATCTGTGGTATTTACATTGTCTTATATGTTGTGCTGTACACTTATGAAAACATTTTTAGATAACTTGTTTTCTGACAGTAACGCTCATTATTCCCCTGTGAGGAAGGTAGCATCATCTTTATCGTAACAGACTTGAAAGTTGTTTTAGATGTTTTAGCTTCTGAAGTTGAGAGTCTTTGCAGTCTGGTTACAGTATTCTTGCTCTTAGTGGTATTTCCTGATGACAGGGTTTGTTTTCTAATTTATTTTATTTGTGTGCATTTTTTGAATAGGTAATGCTATCTTAGATCTAGTGTCTGATAAATGAGTTTTTTATGATACCCATTCCCCTGAGAGTATTTTCTTCCCAATGGAGAATTTTTGGAATGCAGGGGTCCTTCAGTCTCTGAAGAGAACAGAGTCTTATGTTGGACTTCCCTCTGCTCCCCTCTGCTCAGAATACCTTGGCATCAGTGACCCCACCAGTGTGGGCCAATTCAGAAAAAAAAAAAAAAAATTAAGTTCTTTACTTTGTTGGAAATCAGCACAAGAGAAGGAGAATTTGCAGGTTTGGAACAAATGTCCTTGATTATTTAAAGAGTTCTGATGTGAAAGAGGAATTATACTTCTTTTTGTGGGCAGAGGCAGATGTACAATGAAGATAATTAGATTTAAGCTTTAGGTCTCATGACTTGTTTGGGTCGCTTCCAAGCTCCTATATACCTAATATTGAATCCTTAAAATTGTGTTATTTCACTTAAAGAGCCCTCTCTTGGATTGTATGATTTTTAGAACCCACAGAATTGGATCTTCCTCTTTTTGTGTGACTCCAGAGAGGAAACCAGGACCTGATATAGAAATGGAATCTAGAATGAGGATGTTCCCTGGAAACTGCCAATTACTTCGCTGCAAAAATTCGGGAATAGCAGAGAATTGTAGTTCAGGACAAGGAAGTTATGGCAAAACCATAGGCAAGTCCAGAAAACCAAAGAGAGGATGGCTCTTTTATACAGGAGAGTGGGAAGTTGAGACGGCTGTTGAAGACAAAAGGTCCATTGAAGTAACCAGGGAGTTCCAAGGAGAGGGGCTTTTCATTGGTTGGGTTGTAACGGTCTCTCATTGGCTGGGGTGGAGAAAAACCTTTCTGCTTGATTCTGGGATTGCAAAGTAGTACCCAAACCAACATTCCCTTCCAAGATACATCTTTTCCTGTTGGGTCTGAGTGGAGCAGTGTGCGAGCGCCCCCTCCTGGCCCCTCCACTCCATTCTAAACAGTTTTCCTTTTGTTAACCTCTTGGCTCAGTAAAGGAAAATCTTTCCACAGATTAGGACGAGTCCACCAAAAAGTGGGTTATTGTGGTGGGCATCCACCCATAGTCATTCTTCCTTGCAACACCCCCTTTTCCTCTAATAAAACTTGGATTTGTTCAAGGAGTTAATGGAGATCCCAGATGGGAGAGCAGCCCTTTCCCCAAATGCCAAGAGTAAATTAGGATTGGTGTAAAGATATCATGGTGGTCCCTCACCCGGTGGTCTGTAAGTAGTCTAAGTCTGGGCAGCCAATCTAGTTCTGACTGATGACACAGGGGTGGTGAGACTTCATTCCCTGATTTAAAAGACAAGTCTTCATGAAGTTCTTTCCTCTTTCCCTTTCATTCATGAATCTCAGAAGGGTTGGATATACTGCAGCCCTTCTGTGGCCAGTAGGCTGGAAGCATGAAAACCAGACTCAACATGTGAAGGATGGCATAACAGGAAGAGCAAAAGTGTTTAGGGTCCTTATAACATTGTTGAGGACCTGAACCAATATTAAGCAGCCAGAGGCAGCCATATCTCTCATTACTTATTGAAAAACATTAAACTCCTTATTTAAGTCCAGTTAACTGTATTGTGTGTTACTTGCAGCCAAATGCATTTTTACTGAATTCAGTTGTGTTCAAGGAGTGGAACTTCTCTGTCTCTGGTGGGAGCCAATTAGGGGACCAATTTGCCACAAAATAGGGATATTGCTGAGGGTATTTATGTCCTGAAAGGAGGATTTGGGGAGGGGACAAATTGTTATTCAGAATAATCTTACTTGATTAAAGCACAAACAACTTCCCATCACTTAAGTTCTTAGGTTCCATTCTTCTTTCCCAAGTTCATATTTCCTTCAGCCTCTAACCATCTTTCTCACCTATTTCTCTACCCTCATCCACAGCCTTACTCAATCCCCCAGCCTTGACAGGAGGTAGAGATAAGGATTCAGAAGAAGGGGACAAGAGGATACTTTCTCCAGACTGGTGGGACATGCAACAGTTTAGGACAATGAGGTAGGTTTATAGGTCTTGAAAGAAAATGCTATTGATCAGTAAACAGATAAATTACAATACAGCTTTCAAATGTGTAGATTCTGGGTAATAAATACTTGGAGGGAGACAGCCCTGATAGGCTGAGGGGATGGCTCTTGAGACTGTAGTTTTCAGGAGCACCTGGGTGGCTTAGTTATTGGGCATTTACCTTCAGCTCAGGTCATGATTTCAGGGTCCTGGAATTGAGCCCCGCATCCGGCTCTCTGCTCCACAGGAAGCCTGCTTCTCCCTCTCCCACTCCCCCTGCTTATGTTTCCTCTCTCGCTGTGTTTCTCTGTCAAATAAATAAATAAAAATCTTTTAAAAATTTTTAAAAATTAAAAACTTTTTATTACACAAAAAATTTAAACCTATACATAAACTGGAATAGTTCAATGTACCTAGGTACCAAGCTTCAAACTATGGCGCTTTCTTGCTTCATCTATACATCCACGCTTCCCTCCCTCCTATATCACAATCATCACCATTGATTTTTTTTTAAAGATTTTATTTATTTATTTGACAGAGAGAGATCACAGTAGACAGAGGCAGGCAGAGAGAGAGAGAGAGAGAGGGAAGCAGGCTCCCTGCTGAGCAGAGAGCCCGATGCGGGACTCGATCCCAGGACCCTGAGATCATGACCTGAGCCGAAGGCAGTGGCTTAACCCACTGAACCACCCAGGCGCTCCCCCCCCACTTTTTTAAAGATTTTATTTCACCATTGATTTTTTATTGAGATAAAGATGCAAAGATGACCCTCAACAATTCCTCCCATCCCTGTACTCCCATACTACCTCTCCCATGAAAGGAAATACAAATGTCCTACAATTAGATTGTAATGATGGTCTCACAGCTTTGTGAATATGCCAAACACCACTGAGGTGTACACTTCAAATGGGTGAATTGTATCATATGTGACATAGCTCAATGAAGTTATTTTTAAAAAGTAGAGAAAGAAAATGTATTGAAAAGGAAAAAAAAAGAGGTGGGATCTTATTCCCATCCCAGTTGAAACTGGCCTGGCCCTGTGACTTGCTTTGACCATAATAGGCAACAGAAGTGACACGATGTGACTCCTGGGCATTTCCCTGAGTAAGTTTCCAGGCCTGAGGCACCCCAATTACCCTCTTAGGGAAGGAGGCCCAGGCAGAACTCAGCTGTTCATTTCAGCCAGCCCGGCTGAGATGCCACAGAGATGAAGGAGGAGGTTTTGGTATTGCCAACTCCTGTTGAGCTGCCCCAGCCAACACCTCGTGGAGCAGAGACCCGCTGTCCCTGCCAAGCCCAACTATTAGGTCTTGGGATGGTGGAGGCCTGGCTGTGCCAAGTCTCCAGAAGGGGCTGAGTATTTGCCTGTTCCCATCTCAGCCAGCAGGGACCTCATGAACTTTACACTCTCTGGCCTGCCACTGATTCTCCCGCTTCCTCAGACCCGCAGGCAGGCTCATAAGGCCCTTCACCTCACAGCTCTCTCCTCCTTGGCTTGTCACCTCCCAGGGCTCTATTTATCCACCTTTAGGCACGCTGGCTTTCCTTGAGCAGACCAAGCACCCACCCAACGGGGCCTTTGGAGTTAATAACCTCTGCTCTTCCCTCAGGGGTCCACAAAACCATTTCTTTACCACCTTTTGATTTTCACTCAAAGGTCACCTTCTTTTTTGAGGGCTTCCTCCTTACCTAGTTGGTATCTAAAATGACCACTTTCTTAGTCCCTATTTCTGTCCCGTGCTTTGATTTTTCTCTATCATTCAGCACTGCCTAACACAGTATCTAATTTTTCTAATCTATCTCATTTATTTTCTGTCCCTCCTGCTCGCACTTAAGCTGCATGAGGGATTTTTGTCTGTCTTGATTATCTGGTGTATCTCCGGTGTCTAGAAAACAGCCTGGCCCATAATAGCTAATTTCACAAATTATCTGTAGAAAGAACGGATGAAATGTCCCCTGGTCACAAAGGATCTCCTTGACCATGCTATATTAAACAGAAATCTATTTCCCGTTCTTTTTTTTTCTTCATCATAGCACTATTTAATACGTATTTGTTACCGTCTTCCTCCCCACTACAATGAAAAAGTTCCTCTAACGACAGGGCACTAAAGATTTGCTTAATGAATTTTCTCGAACGAGTGAGTAAATGAATCTAGCAGCGCCTGACTCTGGGCTCAGACAGGACTAAACTACCTTTGGGATGGGACTAATCTGGGGGCTCTCCGCGGGCGTGTACCCCCTCCCAAGGAGGAGTCTGATAGCCAGAGCTGGATTTCGGCAGCGTCCCTTTAAACCAGCCCGGGACGCCGGGCCTCTCGCAGTGGTAGCAGATTCAGCAGCGCCTGCCATCGCCTGTTTAACGGGAGTCTCACCCAGCCGGGCGATTTCCGGGGCGGTGTCATTGCCCATTTAAGAGCAGAGCGCCCCGCCCCCGGAGGGCGGAGCCTAGAGGGGGCTTTAAGGGGCGGGCCGGCGGACGGCCGGGGTCCTTCAGAGGATTAACGCAGGGTGGGCGCGCGCCTCAGGCCGCCATTTCTTGGCCTCTCCAGAGGAGCCGCCCCCTTTTCAGTCGCTCACAGGACTTTCACACTCGCGTTGCCGGCTATCCGCGCTGTCTTTGCCACCGCGCCTCGGTCCCCAGCCCAGGTAAGCGCGAGGCCCAGTGTCCCCGGCCGCACTGCCCGTATCGGGCTCGGTCCACACCCCGTTTCCCCTCACCGCTTCGCGGGCCCATTCTGGCTCGCGCCGAAGGTCTGTTCTCGCGGCCTCGCTTCGGGACGCTCCAGCCCCAGCTGCTTCCTTGGCGGACCGGCAAAATATTAAACCTGCCGGGAGGGGAGGGGCGGCGGCGGCCAATGGGGCCGGGCCGCAGAGTTTCGGGCGATACTGGGCGGCGCGGCCGGAGCAGAGAGCCGGGGGTGAGGCGGGTTAATGTGTGCCCGCCCGACCCCTACCCAGTCCCGGCCCCCTCCGGAGCAGCCGGGGGTCGCCCTTCTCTAAGAGGTCTCGACTTAGCTGTCCGGCTGGCGAGGGGGATGTGGCAGGTCAAAGGAAAAAAACCGCCGCGATTCGTGACACGATCTTAGAACAAAAACCCAGGTGGACGTCTGGGGTTGGTTTGCGTAAGACTGCAAGTTCGGCCACTTGGAAATTGTGAGAGGCAGGTGGGTTACCAGCAATGGCGCGATCCAGAGGACCCTCCCCCGCCCCTCCCCTGACTCGGCGTGTTCGGGTTGGGGTTTTTCGGTGTGTAAACATTAATTGTTCCTGTCACTATCTTTATGGACTAAGTCTCATGAATTTTAGCTACGAGCGAGAAGACCCAAGTCTTTTAACCCCCCCTCCCATTTTAAAAAAGATTTTATTTATTTGGAAGAGAGAGAGAGGAGCAGGGGGAGAGGCAGAGGGTGACGCTGACTCCCTGCTGAGCTGGGAGCTAGAGGTGGGGGCTTGATCCTGGGATTCCAGGATCATGACCTGAGCCTAAGGCAGATGCCTCACCGACTGAGCCATCCAGGCGCCCCTCTTTTAAACCTTCTGACAACATTTTAAGTTAATATCAGGAGTATTTTGTTAAGAATTAGGGGAAAAATTACCTATAACTCCATTTCTGACATTGCTAAAACGAGCTGAACCTTACTTAACATAGTGAATTATTCGTACAGGTAAGCTAGTTTGCAGGTTTGTTTTCTTTTTATAGGTGAGCTTCATTAAAAAATGATATGTGGGGCGCCTGGGTGGCTTAGTGGTTTAAAGCCTCTGCGTTCAGCTCAGGTAATAATCCCAGGGTCCAGGGATCGAGCCCCACATCGGACTCTCTGCTCAGCGGGGAGCCTGCTTCCTCCTCTCTCTCTGCCTGCCTCTCTGCCTACTTGTGATCTCTGTCTGTCAAATGAATAAATAAAATCTTAAAAAAGAAATTCATATGTATTCTGTTGAATTACTGTCTTGCAGGCATTTTCTGTGTTGGGACTAGTGGGATTAAAGATATATCTATGGCAGTTGCTGTAAATTGGTATATTGCTTTATCAAAAAGCAAATGCCTACCAAAGAATGTGGCCACCAGTCACATTTGACAATACACACATTTCACGACAAACTTGAGTTTTAGATACATATTTAAAAACAACTTCAGTTAATTTAGGTAGTAAATGGATTACTTCAGTTTGTATTTTTATGATAGTAATCACAGATTAAAATGCATTTAAAAAAATGTAAATCTACTTTTTGAGAATTCCACTGTATCATTTTAGTGTCAGACAAGTTCTTTATTGAATGCCTGATATTCTGATTGTTGTGCTAGCTAGGTCATCTTGCTGACTGAGTCAGACCAGATCCTTGAGTCTTTAGTTGGGAAGTACCCAGTAAAAAAGATAATTAAGCAATTGGGTATTTAATTACAGTTTTGGTAAAAGTTATAAATAAGAGTCTAAGGGTACTAAAAGGAGCACTTAATTTAGACTCAGGAGTCAGGGAATGCTTTTCTGAAGAAATGGGAGAGGTGAAGTAGAAAGAGAGCATTCCAGAAAGATGGAACAGCCAAAACAAAACAAAAAAGGTCTAGAGTTAAAAAGATCGTTGGATTGAGCAGCTGGGATACCAGGGCAGAGTGAACAGCTGGGGGGGGGGGGCTGCCTGAAAGGTGAGGCAGGAGGAAGAGCTGGATCCAGAGCAAGACCATTAATGACTTTTTAACTGGGATCAGATTTGTGGTTGCTAAAAACCCACTGCTGTAGCATTTAGAATGAAAGTGGTAGTGGGGGATGGAGAAAGAGTGAATATGGGAAAACTTTCCTCCTTTTAACAATTTTGTTTTTACGTGGGCTTCATGTCTATTGTAGAGCCCAATGCTGGGCTTAAAACTCAGAACCCTGAGATCAAGACCTGAGCTGAAATCAAACAAGAGTCGGATGCTCAACTGACTGAGCCATCCAGGTGTCACTTAACAATTTTTTAAGAACTCTGTTGAGGGGCACCTGACTGGTTCAGTTCGCTAAGCATTTGCCTTCGGCCCAGGTCATGATCCCCAGATCCTGGAGTCAGCCCCACATCCTGCTCCTTGCTCAGTGGCGAGCCTGCTTCTCCCTCCCCCTCTGCCTGCAGCTTCCCCTGGTTCTGTACTTGTTATCTCTCTCTCGCTCTCTCACACACTCTCTCTCTCTGTCAAAGAAAATCTTAAAGAAAATAAACTCTTTTGACACAGTCATATATTCTTATTATAGAGGACTTCAGTACCTCCACATGACCCTCTCCAGAGATAACCTCACTTAACAGTTTGCATGTCTTAGTCCTTTTGTGAATATGTAGGTATCCCACCTTAGAGTGGGATAAAACTTACCACTTTCCTGATTTCATTTTTCACTTAGAAATTTTGTCTATGTCTAAGTCAGTTGTATTTAAAAAACAGCTGAGTTGTATAACATTAATTTGTTTAACTACAGCATGTTGATGGACATATTTAAAATTATGCCGTGAAAATCCTTAACTTCTACAATTTGGATCACATCCCATTTCTTAGGATATCCTATCAGCAATATAATTGCTGAGTAAAAGTGGGGGCACATTGTGATAGTATGGTTAAATGCTCCGAAGAGGACAGTGTATGAAGGTGATTGTTTTTCCCATATCCTTTTCAACACTGGCTATCTTGAGTCTTAAATGACAGATAGTATCTCATTTTTTAGTTTAGATTTTGTTTGTTATTGTTGAGGTCAAATTTTTTTATACATATTTTCATTTCGTATCATCTTTTAGAACTGAGCTTGTTTCTTCATATCTTGCCCATTTTTTTGTGTTGCATTATCTTAATGGTTTGTGATAATTCTTCATTAACCTGAATATTAATCATTTAAATTTAGAAGCTCTTTAATATATTCTTTCCTTCTAGTACTTTATCATTTCTTTGATTTTAAATTCTTAGTCCATCTGGAATTTATTTTCATATAACTTGCTTTTATATTTTGTAAAAATAAGTTGTTTGTGGCATTGGGTTTTATGGTTCAAAATACTAGATATTAAGTCTTAAAGAAGCTTTGTTTTTCCTTAGCAGGTTAACTGTACTTGAATAATGAATTTTTGTTTTCAAGGTAGAAGATAAGGTGAAAGTCAGAAAACTTGTTTTATAGTTCATTTGCTTCCTAGGACTCACACAGTTATAGTGCATTGTGAACATGATTTTCCCTTAGAAAAACTTTTGTTTTGTTGTTGTTTTTCTGTTGTGTGTGTGTGTGTGTGTTTTAAAGATCTTATTTATTTATTTATTTGACAGAGATCACAAGTGGGCAGAGAGTGAGAGGGGGAAGCAGGCTCCCCACTGAGAGCAGAGAGTGTGATGCGGGGCTTGATCCCAGGACCCTGAGATCATGACCTGAGCTGAAGGCAGAGGCTTAACCTACTGACCCACCCAGGTGCCCTGAAAACCTTTTATTTTGGAAAAATTCAAGTAGTCAGAAGAGTATAATGAGCCCCCATGTATCCATGATGCTGCAACAGTGGCCACTTATCTGGGAAGTTTCTTCAGTTTCTATCCCCACTTTACTTTAATACCACTATTTTATATAAAAGAAAAATGGCAGCAATTCCTTGGTTATCATAAACAGTCTAGTCAGTGTTCAAATGTGTGCCTGTATAATTTATGTCCTTAGGAAGTTCAAATGACAACTATCTTGGCTTTGCTAACTTACCTAGTTACATAGCAATATGCATACTTGTAAAATGAGGCTATAATCCTTAATTTATAGCAGTTGAATTTTTTTATTACATTGGTGTTATCCCAGTATTTCATCTTTTATTTTCTTCATGTTTATAAATGCATCGAATTTAAATTTTATTATTATTGTCTTTTTTTCTTTCTCTTTTTTGATTGAAATAGAAAGAAAACAGGTGACCAGGGTGAGATGGGGAGGGAGAGCCTCCTAAGCAGTCTCCATGCCTAGAGCAGAGCTGATGTGGGTCTTGATCTCACCATCTCAAGATCATGACCTGAGCCAAAATCATGAGTTAGAAGCTTAACCAGTTGAGCCACCCAAGTACCCCACAAACGCATCTAGTTTAAAGTATCAACTGGTTATGCAAGACTTCTTATAAATTATATGTGTAACAGCAAATGTGTGACTTTAAAAAAAAGATTCTATTTATTTATTTGAGAGAGAGAGAGACAGCATGAGCAGGAGGGGCAGAGGGAGAGAGAGAGAATCCTAAACAGACTCTGTGCTGAGTACAGAGCGACACAGAGTTCAGTCCCAGGACCCCAAGATTGTGACCTGAGCTGAGACCAGTAGTCGGACACTCATCCCACTGCACCACCTGGGCACCCTAACAAATTTGTGACTTTAAAATTTCCTATATTTTGAAATTAAATTAGACTTATGCGGGAGTTACAATAGTAGAGTTCCCATATACCTTTTTTTTTTTTTTTTAAAGATTTTATTTGAGACACAGAGAGCACAAGCAGGCGGAACAGCAGGCAGAGGGAGAGAGAGAAGCAGGCTCCCCACCGAGCAGGGAGCCTGATGTGGGGTTTGATCTCAGGACCCCGGAATCATGACCCAAGCTGAAGGCAGCCCATCAACGGACAGAGCCACCCAGGCGCCCCTCCCATTTTTCTTTGACCTAGCTTTCCCTAATGATAACATCCTATAACTTTAAAAAAAAAAAAGTTTATTTAAATTAGGATCTAATGTATGTGCATTGTGATTGATGGATTTGTATTTTAAGTCCTTTTTTTTTTTAAAGATTTTATTTATATATTTGACAGACAGAGATCACAAGTAGGCAGAGAGGCAGGCAGAGAGGGGGAGCAGGCTCCCCGCTGAGCAGAGAGCCGGATGGGGGGGGCACCACCCCAGGACCGTGGGATCATGATCTAAGCCAAAGGCAGAGGCTCATCCCACTGAGCTACCCAGGCCCCCCTAGTCTGTTTTAATCTGTAGTTCTCTTTGCATTTCTTTTTTCCCCTTGCAATTTGTTTGTCGAATAAGCTGAAGTAAGTTTTTAAAAACCCAAAATTTGTTTGTATGTTTTTGCTTATATTTTCATTCAGACTCTTTTTAGCTATGATCTTTGATTATTTCTTACCTTCTAAAATACAAGTTTTACATGCATTGTTCTGTGATGTAGTAGAAAGACCAAGAATTTGGAATGAGAAAAATCAGAGTTTGATTTTTACTAAATTTGAGTTTGATATTTACTAAATAATGGATGTGGCCAGTGGTTTCATTTATTGGACCCTTAGTTTACTCATCAAAATAAGAAAATTTGGGGAGTTTTTCTGAGACGCAAGTAAGATTATTTACTAACCATTTGTTGTACTTAATGAGATGTTCTGGGTGGCTGGCTATTCAAAATAGGAATTATGTCTTCAGGAGTTTATAATAAATGAGACAGACATGTTAATAAATAATTAAAATCTGATTAGTGATACAGTAAAATATTTTCATGTTTCAGTGGAAGTGTGATGATGGGAGTGACTAACTCTTTGGTTATCAGAGAATGTCTCTCAGGGGAGATATAGGTAGAATTGAATTAAAAAATAGGTAGGGAGTCTCTGACAATGGGCTTTCCACATCTGGGATAACAAGTACCTTTCTTAGGCAGCTGAAACAAGAATGGATAGCAAAGTGCAAAAGGAGCAATGTCTGAAGAGAAATCTGAAGAGGAAGAGACTGCAGCCAGATGTTATATATGAGTGCTTTGTAAATTGAAAACTTATCTAGTTTTATTTTCTTGGAATTTAAGTAGGTGAACATACAAAGGACAAGTCTCATGGCTTTGCCAGTTTACTCAGTTATGTAGGACTATTCATATGTGTGATATGTGTATGATAATCTTCAGTTTATAGAGACTTGTTTTTTAATGTGCTTGTATTTACTTTTAAATTAGCTTTCTTTTAATCAAGTTTATAAATGTATAAACTACATTGGAGTCCCCTAACCTGAAGGCTTCTTTTTAAAAATAGCACTCTGCTGAGTTCTATTCTGTCCTCAAGGAAAACACTTTCACATTTTAAGTAACATGCTTTTATTTCACTTCTTGATATTTGGTTTCAGGAATTATCTGTTGAATTCCAACTTGGAAAAATGAGGAATTGGCTCTCTGCATCTCCTTGTTACGTATCTCTTCTTAGAGTTACTTTACAGTTATGCTTAGATCAATACTTAGTGTTTATAGTATTATGAATATTTAAACATTAGCTAAGTCATGTAGTATACTGTGATTACCTTCCCTTTTCTGCTCAACTTCTTTTCTCTGGAGTTAATCATTGTCTTTAACTTATTTTTCTCATTCTCTTATTTGCATAAATTAAACATTAGGTTAGCAAGATGGTCTTTATGGTATTACCATTTGTGTTTGCTGCATTATTTATTTATTTATTTATTTATTTATTTATTTATTTATTTATTTTAAAGATTTTATTTATTTGTCAGAGAGAGAGAGGGAGAGAGAGCGAGCACAGGCAGACAGAATGGCAGGCAGAGGCAGAGGGAGAAGCAGGCTCCCCGATGAGCAGAGAGCCCGATGTGGGACTCGATCCCAGGACGCCGGGATCATGACCCGAGCCGAAGGCAGCTGCTTAACCAACTGAGCCACCCAGGTGTCCCTTTATTTATTTATTTTTAAAGATTTTATTTATTTATTTGTCAGAGAGAGAGGAGCTAGAGAGAGCACAGGCAGAGTGGCAGGCAGAGGCAGAGGGAGAAGCAGGCTCCCCGCCAATCAAGGAGCCCAATGTGGGACTCGATCCCAGGACGCTGGGATCATGACCCGAGCCGAAGGCAGCTGCTTAACCAACTGAGCCACCCAGGCATCCCTATTTTTTTTTTTTTAAAGATTTTATTTATTTATTTGACAGAGATCACAAGCAGGCAGAGAGGCAGGCAGAGAGGAGGAAGCAGGCTCCCCGCTGAGCAAAGAGCCCGACGTGGGGCTCAATCCCAGGACCCTGGAATCATGACCTGAGCCAAAGGCAGAGACCTTAACCCACTGAGCCACCCAGGCGCCCTGTGTTTGCTTTTAAAATTACTAACCAGGGGCACCGGGATGGCTCAGTTGGTTAAGTGTCTGCCTTCAGCTCAGGTTATGATCTTGAGGTCCTGGAATCGAGTGCCACATTGGGCTCCTGCTAGTAGGAAGCCTGCTTCCCCCTCTTCCTCTGCCTGCTGTTCCTCCTGCTTATGTGCTCTCTCTCTCTCTGTCAAATAAATAAATAAAATCTTTAAAAAATTAAAAAAAAATTACTAAACTTGTTTTATTTTGATTAAACTTAGCATTCTTAATAAAGATGAGAAAAGTGGCGCCTGGGTGGCTCCGTGGGTTAAAGCCTCTGCCTTCAGCTCAGGTCATGATCCCAGGGTCCTGGGATCGAGCCCCGCATCGGGCTCTCTGCTTAGCGGGGGACCTGCTTTCTTCCTTCCTTCTCTGCCTGCCTCTCTGCCTACTTGTGATCTCTGTCAAATAAATAAATAAAATCTTAAAAAAAAAATAAGAAAAGTGGCCTTAAAATAATTTAACATTATAAAGAGTTGATTATTAAATAGTAATTTAAAATCTTTAAATAGTAGACTATTTAACAAAAATGTATTTGAATTATATTGTATATTAGCTGAACTAGGTTATTATTTATTTGTTTTTTAAGATTTTATTTTTAAGTAATCTCCACAACCTACAACCTACAACCCTGAGATCAAGAGTCGAGTGTTTCATCCACTGAGTGAGGCAGGTGCCCGTTTTTGTGTTTTTATTGTGATTGCTCAGAAAAGAAATGGAACTTTTTAGAATTGTTAATGGTCATCAAAGGATAGTGTGTGGATTGTCTCCTAATGTTTGTAGAGTTATATGGCAATTGTACATAAAATTCATTGACTCGGAAGACCTGATAAACTTCATAAATATTTGTTGTCTCCTGTCAGCTCCTTATAAAACAGACCAGTAAATTTAGAAATGCTGTGAGTCATAACTCTATTTTATATAAAAGTTTTCAAGAACTTTGAGGTAAGTAGCTAGTTTTAATTATGTTTTTCAGATTTCCTTGCTGCTTTTAACAGTATGTTCGTAGTGGTCACAAGATTTTACTAAATAACACCGTTTGTCTTACTGTACATTGTGGGTAGTCAGCTAATACCTTTTTCTCTCTGGTTTTATTAGTGACAAAAATGCTGAGCTTCTTCCGTAGAACACTTGGGCGTCGGTCAATGCGTAAACATGCAGAAAAGGAACGACTCCGAGAAGCTCAACGAGCTGCCACACACATTCCTGCAGCTGGAGACTCTAAGTCTGTCATCACATGTCGGGTGTCTCTTCTGGATGGTACTGATGTTAGTGTGGACTTGCCGGTATGTAGGTTCTGCTGACCATTTGTAGATTCTATATGAGACCACTTTCTTCATTTGAACTTTCTCTTGGTAACTTCCTGGGGAAATTAGGTAATATGGGTTAGTGTGGATCAGGCAGTGTAACATTGAGGTACATGGATCAGGTAACCTTAGATACCTAGCCTGATAATATTTTTCTGGGATTGTGGACGTCACTGAAATATTTATGATAGGGCATTTATTGGCATAGATCATTTGTGAATTCTTTTTTCTTTTTTAAAGATTTTATTTATTTATTTGACAGACAGAGATCACAAGTAGGCAGAGAGGCAGGCAGAGAGAGAGTGGGGGAAGCAGGCTTCCTGCCGAGCAGAGAGCCCGATGCGCGGCTCGATCCCAGGACCCTGGGATCATGACCTGAGCTCAAAGCAGAGGCTTTAACCCACTGAGCCACCCAGGCGCCCCCATTTGTGAATTCTTTATGTGTGTTCTTTATGATGGCAATACATAGGGTACTCTAGTGGATTTCTCACTATCCTTGTTGAGCAGTTATTAAAACAATGAGAGTAATAATGATACATGTGTACTATAAGACTTTTAATTCTCTATATTTTTCTCTAATTTTCAAAACACTTCTCACTTTTCCTCAAAACAAATGCTTCTTCAGCAGTTTGTTGTGCTTGCCTAAATTTTAAGGAAATAGAGTAAAAGAAATTCATACTTCTCAGCTCTGTTTATGTCTTTTCTCCCAAAGTAGTTTGCAGAGGAGTTTTTTTATTCACTGTCATCTTCATTTCAAGACAGGATGTTTTGATTTTATTAAAAATTTAGATGGTTTCTTTTTACAGTTATGAATGTATAAAATATAGCTCACGATGTGAAACAGTCTGATGTATTTGAAAGGGGTTAACTTAGGCATTTTTGAGGGGCAAGAGAGGTAGCTGTATGGTTCGGAGGGCAGTTGAGTTTCTTTCTGAGGTATTTATTAACACAAATGTCTTTGTTCTGTGTCAAAAGATTTGTTAATGGGGCACCTAGGTGGCTAAGTCAGTTAAGCCTCTGACTCTTGGTTTCCGCTCAGGTTTCCTCTGGGTTGTGGGATCGAGCTCCACATCAGGCTCCGCACTCAGCGCAGGGGTCTGGTTTAGATTCTTTCTCTCTTCCTCTTCCTTCCTCTCTGCTCCTTCCCTTGTATACTTTTTCTCTCTCTCTCAAATAAATAAATCAAATCTTAAAAAAAGATTTATGTAACTAAGCTATAAAATACATGATTTGATGTGTCACTGGATGTTCAGTCTTCCCTCCCTGCACATCCGTTTTAGTATACACCTTATATACCCAAAATACAATAAAAAACGTCTTTGTGCAAGGTGATAGCCTAAATGCTGCTACAGTATACAGTTGAATAAACGCTGAAAGACCTTTAACTTAACCTTTAACTGTGACCTTTAACTCACAGAGTCAGATGAAGGAATTAGTTTATTTAAATGAATATTCTGAGTAATAGGATAATTTAGAATATACTAGGTATATACCTTACACATTTAAAAAATAATGGAATATAAAAATAAACAATGGAATGTGATAAAATTAAACATAAGATTTCTTCAAGTGTTTGAAGTCATCATCATGGGTATGTTTTATTATCTTTGTACATTAGACTGGACATCTTAAGGGTTTTTGAATCTGGAGGACTTGAAGGCATTTACATTTTCTTCCTATAAGGGCTTTTTAAGGGTTTGTCAAGCATTCCAATATGTGATATCTCTTTGAGGAGTTTTCATATTCATTTTTTTCTTGATAAGTATCTTATGGGTTTTGTGTAATATTCTGTTAAAATACATTAGATAGGGGCGCCTGGGTGGCTCAGTGGGTTAAGCCGCTGCCTTTGGCTCAGGTCATGATCTCAGGGTCCTGGGATCGAGTCCCGCATTGGGCTCTTTGCTCAGCTGGGAGCCTGCTTCCCTCTCTCTCTCTCTCTCTCTCTGCCTGCCTCTCCATCTACTTGTGATCTCTCTCTGTCAAATAAATAAATAAAATCTTTAAAAAAAAATACATTAGATATGTGATAAAAAGTTCGAGATTGCTGTGTGAGAAACTGGAAAGAAGTTTCTTATTACCTAATGTTTGAAGTATGAAGTCTTCTGGATTGTGGATGGAGAGGCTAGGAAATACTAGGAAAGTAGACTTGGTAAAGGATCTTTTTAAAGAGGCAGTGTTTTGTGGAGAAGAAACAGCATGAGGTTGTAAGCAGTGGAACTAATGACTAGTGACTGCTATAGAGTGGTTTCCTATGCCTGATATGCTCAGTAGGGTGGATGGCCAGAAATGTTAGCTGACCTCTCATGTAGACGGTTGTAGTGGAAAAAGCCAAGAGTTTTAAATTAGACTTTTTGTGGGAGTAGAACAATTGCCTTTTCAGCTCTACAGGTGAAATCCTAGAGTTAAGATCTAATTCTAGATGCTTGCGTGAGTTTAAAATGGGCATTGGCCTGCCAGCTAAATTGTTGTACTGAAAGAAAAAAAATAGACCAGAGGAATATTAATTTCTAAAAAGAAAGTTTTCCATTTTTTTTTTTGATTTAGCTTCTCAGCCAGTCTAGTATGATTCCAAAAGAGGATTTAAAATTGATTTTGAAAATTGGATGAAGCAGATACTCCTTTTCCACTAGGATTAAGGTCACTAGTGATAATAACAAGCCATAGTGGAACTAAGATGATTGCCCAGGCAATATGTAAGTGATTATCAGTGATTAAATAGATAATTTAATAGATTAAAATTTAATAGATTAAAATATACCAATAGTAATTGTCGTTTTCCTCCTTCTGCTGTCTTCATCTCAAAACTGGGAGAGGAATTTAAGTACCTTCTACCTGGGCTCCCCCACCCCCTTTTTAAGGAACTAATTACAGTGAGAATGCCTAATGCCTTTCAGTGAATGATAAAAGCATCAGGTAGAAATTTCTTTTCTTTTCTTTTCTTTTTTTTTTTTTTTTTAAAGATTTTATTTATTTATTTGACAGAGAGAGATCACAAGCAGGCAGAGAGGCAGGCAGAGAGAGAGGAGGAAGCAGGCTCCCCGCCGAGCAGAGAGCCCGATGCGGGGCTCGATCCCAGGACTCTGAGATCATGACCTGAGCCGAAGGCAGCAGCCTAACCCACTGAGCCACCCAGGCGCCCCATGAAATTTCTAACTTTGAAATGGAAATGCCACAGAAACTTTGATTTATGAACTTAGTATTGTTTAGTAGTCTGTCTTTTATCATTCTGCATCTCCCAAGTTTTAAATTAATAAAAAATGATTAATCAGTTGATAATAATTTAATATATCTACTTTGCTGATACAGGCACTGAAGGCTTTAATTATATAGCCCTTGTGTAGTTAAACCTTTTTAGATAAATAACATTTATAGGTATCCTGTGTTTATGAAAACTTAATATTGTTAAGATGCAGTGTACCCCAAATTGATCTATAGATTCAACATAATCCCCTCCAGAATACCAGTTGATTTATTTGTAGAAATTGACAAGCTTACTTTAAAATTCATGTGGGGATGCAAGGGACTTATTATAGCCAAAATAATACTGAAAAAGAACAAAGTAGTAGGATTCACACTTAATTTTAAGACTCAGTGTAAAGCAATGGTAATCAAGATTGTGTGCTACTGGCACAAGAATAGACACATAGGGGTGCCTGGCTGGCTCTGGAGCATGTGACTCTTGATCTCAGGGTTGTGAGTTCAAGCCACACACTGGGTGTAGAGATTACTTAAAAATAAAATCTTAAAAAAAAAAAGAATAGACACATAAATTATTGCAACAGAATAGAGAATCCAGATGTAAAGCCATACATCTGTGGTCAGTTGTTTCTTTGGGGGGGGATGTTTCTTAAGATGTTTTTTAATGAATAATTATTCTTGAAGAAAAGTTGCTATAAAATAAAATTAACCATTTTATTTATTTTTTTTAAAGGTTTTATTTGTTAGAGAGCAAGCTAGAGAGCACAGGATGGGGGGGGGTTAGAAAAGGAGAGAGAAGCAGACTCCCTGCTGATCAGGGAGCCCAACATGGGGCTCAATCCCAGGGCCGGGCTCAATCTCAGGACCCTGGGTTCATGACCTGAGCAGAAGACAAATGCTTCACTGACTGAGCAACCCAGGCACCCCATAAAATTACCTATTTTAAAGTTCAGGGAGCCTGTCTGGCTCAGTTGGAGGAGTGTGTGACTGTTGATCTTGGGGTCATGAGTTCAAGCCTCATGTTGGGTGTACAGATTACCTCAATAAATAAAACTTTCCAAAAAGTGCATAATTCATTGGTGTTTAGTACAATCACTATGTTGTACAACCATCACCTCTGTTTAGTTCTAAGATATTTTTGTCATCCCAGATGGAAACTCTGTAACTCCCATTAGCCCCTGATAACTGCTAGTTGGTTTTCTTTCTCTAAGGATTTGCCTGTTTTGGATGTTTTATATAAATGGAATATTATCCAATCTGTGACCTTTCTTTAACTTAGCCTAATATTTTTGAGGTTCATCTGTACTGTGACATTTATCAGTACTTAATTCTTTTTTATGTTGACTAATACTCCATTGTATCATATTTTGTTTATCCATTCATCAGTTGATGGACGTTGGGTTCTCTCCATCTTTTAGCAACTGTGAATAGTAATGCTGTGAATATTCATGTTCAAGTGTTTGTTGTAGTACCTGTTTTTAATTCTTTGGGATATGATACCTGAGGATGGAATTGCTGGGTCATATGATAGTTCCAGGTTTAATTTTTTCTGGAACTGTTTTCCATAGCAACTGTATCATTTTACATTCCCATCAGCAATGTAGGACAGTTCCAGGTTCTCTACATCCTCAACACTTGTTATTTTCCATTTTTTAAATTATAGTCATCCTAGTAGGTATGAAGTGATACCTCATTTGTGGTTTTGATTTGTAGTTTCCTAATGATTACTGATGAGCATCTTCTTACATGTGTATTTGTTATTTGTACATCTTCTTTGGAAAATGTCTATAGTTTCTTACCTGGTTTTTAAAGTTTTTTAAAAATTAAAAAATTTAATTGAAATATAGTTGACATACAGTATTTTTTTAAAGATATTTATTTATTTATTTATTTTTATTATTTTTTATTATTTTTTAATTTTTTTATTTTTATTTTATTTTTTTTTAAAGATTTTATTTATTTATCTGACAGACAGAGATCACAAGCAGACAGAGAGGCAGGCAGAGAGAGAGAGGGAAGCAGGCTCCCTGCTGAGCAGAGAGCCCGATGTGGGACTCGATCCCAGGACCCTGAGATCGTGACCTGAGCCGAAGGCAGCGGCTTAACCCACTGAGCCACCCAGGCGCCCCTTATTATTTTTTTAAAAGATTTTATTTATCTATTTGACAGAGAGATCACAAGTAGGCAGAGAGGCAGGCAGAGAGAGAGAGGAGGAAGCAGGCTCCCTGCTGAGCAGAGAGCCCGATGCGGGACTCGATCCCAGGACCCCGAGATCATGACCCGAGCCGAAGGCAGTGGCTTAATCCACTGAGCCACCCGGGTGCCCCAAGATATTTATTTATTTAATGAAGATTATTTATTTGACAGAGATCACAAGTAGGCAGAGAAGCAGGCAGAGAGGGAGGAAGGGAAGCAGACAGAGAGCCTGATGCAGGGCTCGATCCCAGGACCCTGGGATCATGACCTGAGCCGAAGGCAGAGGCTTTAACCCACTGAGCCACCCAGGCACCCCAACATACAGTATTATATTGTGTATAACACAGTGTGGACAGTTACATACACATTATGAAATGCTCACCATGATAAGAAGTTACCATCTGTCACCGTACAGAGATGTTATTCTTTATATATGTTTATTCTATTATTTATTTTTATTTATCTGTTTATCTATATATTTATTCTATTATATATTTGTTCTTTATATATATTTATTCTATTATTGACTATATTCCCGATGCTGTATTTTCATCACCATGACTTATTTATTTTATAGCTGGAAGTTTGTACCTCTTAATCCCCTTCATCTGTTTGGCCTATCCCCCCACCTACCTTTCTGGCAATCATCAGTTTATTCTCTTTACTCATGAATCTGTTTTTTTGTGTGTTTTGTTCATTTGTGTTTTAGATTCTGCATATAGGAAAGTCACATGGTATTTGTCTTTGTCTGTCTGACTAATTTTCCTTAGTTTAATACCTCCTAGGTCCATCCATTTTGTTGCAAATGGCAGGATTTCATTCCTTTTTTCTGGCTGAGTAATATTCCATCGTATATATACACCACATATTTATTGATTCATCTATCGGTGGACGTTTAAGTTGCGTCCGTATTTTGGCTGTTGTAAATAATGCCGCAGTAAACATAGTGGTGCATTTCTCTTTTTGAATTAGTGTTTTTGTTTTCTTTGTGTAAATACTTAGCAGTGGAATTATTGGATCATCTGGTATTTCTGTTTTTAATTTTTTGAGGAAGCTTTCTACTGTTTCCCATTATGACTGCCAGTTTACATTCCTGCCAGCAGTGCATGAAGGTTCCCTTTTCTCTGCATCCTCCACAGTACTTATTTCTTGTCCTTTAGATACTAGCCATTCTGGTTGGTGTGAGGTGATATCTCACTGTGGTTTTGATTTGCATTTCCCTGATGATGAGTGATGTTGAGCATCTTTTCATGTGTCTTTTGGCCATCTGTATGTCTTTGGAAAAGTGTCTATTGTAGGTCCTCTCCCCGTTTTTTTAATTGAATTATTTGTGGGGTTTTTTTGTTTTTTTTTGTTTTTTGTTTTGGTATTTAGTTCTGTGAGTTCTTAATATATTTTGGATATTAACCTCTTACCGGAATATCATTTGTAAATGTCTTTTACCATTCAGTAGGTTGCCTTTTCATCTTGTTGATGGTTTTCCTTGTTTGTGCAAAAGTTTTTCAGTTTGTTGTAGTTTTATTAGTTTATTTTTGTTTTGCTTCCCTTGCCTGAGGAGACTTAAACCGGAAAAATATTGCCAGGGCCAGGGTCCAAGAGATTACTGCCTACATTTTCTTTTGGGAGTTTTATGGTTTTAGGTCTTATAGTTAAATTTTAATCCAGGTTGAGTTAATTTTTGTATATAGTGTAAGATACTGGTCCACTTTCAGTCTTTTGCATGTAGCTATCCAGTTTTCCCAATGCCATGTATTGAGGAGACTGTCTTTTCCGTGGTGTGCATTTTTGCTTCCTTTATTGTAGATTAATTGGCCATATAAGAGTGAATTTATTTCTGGGCTCTCTGTCCTCTTCCATTGATTTATGTGTCTGTTTTTGTGCCGGTACCATACTGTTTTTATTAACATTAACTTTGTAGTATAGTTTGAAACCTGGGATCGTGAGATCTCCAGCTTTGTTCTTCCTTAAGATTGCTTTGGTTATAGTCAGTTGATTTATGACAGGGGTGCCAGAGCCATTCAGTGAGGGAAAGAATGGTCTTTTCAACAAGTGGTGCTAGGAGAACTGGATAGCCATATGCAAAAGAATGAAGTGAAGTGGGAACTTTAGGTCATGCCATATACAAAAATTAACTCAAAATGGATCAAAGACCTAAACATAAGTGCTAAGACCATAAAACTCATGGAACAAAAAAATAGGGATAAATCTTCATGACCTTGGATTTGGCACCAGTTTTTAGATATGATACCAAAAACATGAATAACGAAATAAGAAAAAGTAAGTTGGATTTTTATCAAAATTAAAAACTTTCATGTCACAAAGGCCATTATCAAGAAAGTGAAAAGATCCTCCCATAGAAAGGGAGAGAATACTTGTAGGTTACATATTTGATAAGCACTTGTTTCTAGAATATATAAAGAACCGTTACAACCCGGGGTGCCTGGGTGGCTCAGTGGGTTAAGCCTCTGCCTTCAGCTCAGGTCATGGTCTCATGGTCCTGGGATTGATCCCCACATCGGGCTCTCTGCTCAGCAGGGAACCTGCTTCCCTCTGTCTCTCGTCTGCCTCTCTGCTTACTTGTGATCTCTCTCTCTTAAAATCTTTTTTTTTTTAAAGCTTTTATTTATTTATTTATTAGGGAGAGAGAGAGCATGAGTGGAGAAAGGTCAGCGGGAGAAGCAGACTCCCCACTGAGCAGGGAGCCCAATGTGGACTCGATCCTGGGACTCCAGGATCATGACCTGAGCCGAAGGCAGTTGCTTAACCAACTAAGCCACCCAGGCGTCCCTCTCTCTCTTAAAATCTTAAAAAAAAAAAAAAAAAACCATACTGTTACAACCCAATAATAAAAAGACAACCCAATTTAAAAATGGGCAAAGGATCTGCAGATATGCAGATAGCCGATAAGTACATGAAAAGATGCTTGACATCCTTAGTTACCAGAGAAATGCAAATCAAAACCACAATGAGATACTACATATCAATTAGGAAGGTTAAAATAAAAATGTCAGCTAATATTAAGTGTTGGTGAGAATGTGGAGAAATCTGAACCTTCTTACATTTTTTGGCAGGAATATAAAATTGTGCGGCTGCTTTGGGAATATAGCCTGGCAGTTCCTCAAGTGATTAAACATAGTTACCATATGTTCCAGCAATTCTACTTTTAGGTATATATCTAAGAGAATTGAAAACGCACATTTAGGGACGCCTGGGTGGCTCAGTTGGTTAAGCAGCTGCCTTCAGCTCAGGTCATGATCCCAGCGTCCTGGGATCGAGTTCCGCATCGGGCTCCTTGCTCGTCAGGGAACCTGCTTCTCCCTCTGCCTCTGCCTGCCATTCTGTCTGCCTGTGCTCGCTCTCTCTCCCTCGCTCTCTCTGACAAATAAATAAATAAAATCTTTAAAAAAAAAAAAAGAAAACGCACATTTAGACAAAAATAGTCATACAGTTAGATAGTCATAACAGTGTTATTTTTACTATCTTAAAGATAAAAAACCCCAATTGTTTGTCAGAAGATGTATGTATAAACAAGATGTGCTATATCCATATAATGGGATATTATTTGGCCATGAAAGAAATGAAGTACTGATACATGCTACATGGGTGAAATTTGACAACATTGTGCTAGGTGAAAGCAGCCGGTGATATGATTTCATTCATATGAAAATCCAGAATAAAGAAATCTGTAGGAAAAAAAAAAGATAAGTGGTTTAGTGGTTGCTAAGGGCAGATGGGTAGGGACTTGAGGGGGTAGTAGGAATGGTGGTTGGGCAATAACTAAAAGATAACAAGGTTTCTTTTTTGAGGTATGAAGATGTTCCAAAATTGTGATGGTTGTACATATCTGTGAATATAACTTTGGATTTTGTATGTTTAAATGGTGAATGGTATAATATGTAAATTATATCTCAAAGCTGTTTAAAACAATGTGTGGATTTTTACATACTTGTGTTTTATTCCATTGGTTTCTTAGTACTCAAGAGACATGATTTAGAGTTGATTTTGTTGGTTCTTTATAGGAAAAAAATCCCGGAGACTGTATAATAAGTAACACAGGTACAAGACAGTGGGCCTATAGACAAATAGTGGCGTGGAGACTGCACCAGAAGGAATGCTTAGTATGTGGATATGGTGGAGGGAGACTTCTAATAAACATTAGAACTGAGTAAAATACAGTTCAGCTCTAGTGGAGGGGGTGATATTGTTTATGGAAGATGATGACAGCATAGTCAGCTGTCATTGAGAGAGGAGTAATAGAATGAAGTGGAAAAAGGAACTTCAGTGGAATGGTGTGTTCAGAAGCCAGATTTAGAGGGTTTAAAGGAATTATTGGGGACAGTCCTTTATTTTTTAGACTTCCCATAGTCCCTTGTACCTAAGGACTTAATAAATATTGTTAATTATTATATTGTTTAATAACAAATATTGTTTAGGGGTGCCTGGGTGGCTCAGTGGGTTAAAGCCTCTGCCTTCGGCTCAGGTCATGATCCCAGGGTCCTGGGATCGAGCCCCGAATCAGGCTCTCTGCTCAGCAGGGAGCCTGCTTCCCTTCTTCTCTCTCTGCCTGCCTCTCTGCCTACTTGTGATCTCTGTTTGTCAAATAAATAAAATCTTAAAAAAATAATAAATATTGTTTAGTTTTTGGGGAAGGGCATGAAGGGAAGTTGGGGGATGCCATGAGATTTGGTAGTAAAAAGAAGGAAGGAAACAATAGCAGCTAGAGAATGGCTGGATAGGGAGATTTGAGTTTGTCAAATGAATAGGAAAAATGTATCTTAGGAATTGGTTTTATATATACAGGTAGATAATGTAGGATGAATATTCTGGAAAGGACCACCATCTTAGGCTGGGAAAGATGGAAGGCTGATGAAAAGGTAATATCTTGTTGGTCCTAATCTTCAGAAAACAGGATGTGAAGTGAGAACTGGGTTTGAAAGAGGTGGTGACCTGGAATAATTTGTTAGGAGAAAGGAAAAGAAGAATATAAGTAGCAAGTGATGGTCTAGATACAGCTGAAAACTGAATTTATAATGGGGTAAGCAGGGAAGCAAAATAGGTAAAGGGGAGTAAGAGGTACAAATTTGCTGTTATGCTGTTATTATGAAATAAATAAGTTAGGGTGATAAAAAGTACAACAGAGAGAATATAGTCAGTAATATTGGAATAATTATGTATGGTGACAGATGGTAACTACACTTACTGTGGTGAGCATTTTGCACTTTATATACTTGTTGAATCGCTATAGTGTACACCTGAAACTAATATTATATGTTAGCTATACCTCAATAAAATTTTTCTTTTTAATGTGTGAAGGACTTGAATAGATTCTTCTCCAAAGAAAATATGCAAATGCTCAGGACACCTGGGTGGCTCAGTTGGTTAAGCGTCTGCCTTTGGCTCAGGTCATGATCTCGGTGTCCTGGGATTGAGCCCCACTCAGGCTCCCTACTCTGTTGGGAGCCTGCTTTCTCCCTCTGCCTGCCACTCCCCCTTCTGTGCATTTGCTCTCTCTCTCTCTCTCTCTCTGACAAATAAAATCTTTATTTGAAAAGGGGTGGAGGGTGCCTGGGTGGCTCAGATGGTTAATTTTCTGTCTTCAGCTTAACTCATGAGCTCTGGGTCCTGGGACCAGGCCCCACATTGGGGCTTCAAATGATGAATGAATAAAATCTTCAAAAAAAATCTTAAAAAAAAAAAAAAAGAGAAGCAGATGTTTAATAAGCACATGAAAGTATGCTCAACATTACTGGCATTAGGGAAATGCAAATCAAAATCACATGAGATACCCTTTCACACTTACTAGGATGGTTGTATCAAGCAAAATAAACCAAAACAGCCCCAGAAAATAACAAATGTTGGGGAGGATGTGGAGAAATTGGAAGCTTATGTGTTGCTGGTGGGATTGCAAAATGGTGCAGCTACTATGGAAAACAGTTGGGTGGTTTCTCAAAAGTTAAACATAGAATTATCATATTCCACTCTTATATATCCAAAGAATTGAAAGCAGGGACTCGAAACAGATACTTGTATATCATTATTCATAATAGTATTCACAATAGCCAAAAAGTGGAAGCAACTCAGATGTTCATCAACAGATGAATGGATGAACTACATGGTATATGTATTATATGAAATATTATGAGTTTTAAAAAGGAATGAAATTTTGGAGCCTGCTACAGCATGGATGAACTTTGAAAACATTATGCTAAATGAATAAGCCAGTCACAAAAAAGACATAGATTGTATGATTCTACTTATGTAACATATATAGAATAGGCAAATTCACAAGCCACGGAAAGTAGGAAAGAGGTTACTAGGGATTGAAGGGAAAGAGTGTGAGGAATGGTTGTTTTATGGGTACCAAGTTTCTGGTTGGTTTGATGAAAAGTTCTGGAAATCAAAATGGTGATGGTTGTACACGCTGGGAATGTATTTAATGGCATTGAGTTGCATATCTTAAAATGGCATATTTTGTATTATGTTAAAAAAAAAAAAAAAGAAGGGGAAATGGAGGCTGATGAATGTTAATAAGTGGGGTCAGTGTACCAGAAGTTTCCATGTAGTTGGAGAACCTAGGCATTGAGAGTAACTTTAGAGACAAGGTTTTGATAAGAAGTTGGGGGTATCTAATTGATCTGAGAGGTGACATTCCAAGTCAAATCTCTTTGTGGTGTGTAATCCTTAGGGAATTGGAGCTTGGGAGACAGCAAAATTCAAATTCTAGACTGTCATTTTTTAGCTGTGCAATTTTCTCATTACTAGAACTTTCTGAACCTTTTCTATGTTAAGTATTTGTTAAGTGGACAAATAAACCATAATCGTCAGAGTAAATGTGAATATTAAATGAACATATGTTTAAGAAAAAAGAAAGTAGAAGTGCCAGCACTTAGGAAATTTAAAATGAGAAAAATAGAGGAAAAATACTTGAGAAAATAGATTGTTTTCTCAGAATTAAAGGGAGATGAAAGATTGCAGATTTAAAAGCCCGATAGAGGGGCGCCTGGGTGGCTCAGTGGGTTGGGCCGCTGCCTTCGGCTCAGGTCATGATCTCAGGGTCCTGGGATCGAGCCCCGCATCGGGCTCTCTGCTCAGCCGGGAGTCTGCTTCCCTCTCTCTCTCTGCCTGCCTCTCTGCCTACTTGTGATCTCTGTCTGTCAAATAAATAAATAAAATCTTTAAAAAAAAAAAATAAAAGCCCGATAGAATACCAAATACTAAGTTACAGTTAAGGAAAAAAAAAACCACACCTAATCACATTATACTGAAATCTAAGACTGTCAAAAATAGAGAAGCCTAAAGCTTACCAAGAAAATTAATAACATTATTAAGGACCAGAATTCAGATTGTCACCATACTTTCAACAACAGCATAAGCTGCAAGAAAAAGAGTAATACATTTGGAATATTGAAGAGAGTATTGAAAGGAAATAACTTTGAACCTTGAATTTTATAAGGAGACAGTTGTCATTCAAGTGTAAGAGTATGATTAAAATATTCTCAAACATAGAAGAGCTTTAAAGATTATTCATACAAAGTCCTACATGGGGGACATTTCTGTAGGAAGAACTCAAGTGAGCAGAGAAACAAATCTAGCAGATGCTATTAGATCTATGTGGTGTATACATTAAAGAGTGTAAAGAATGCTCAAAATACTAAAAGATTGTTGTCTTAAACAAATTAGCCACAACCAGAGAAAAGAAATAAGAGAAAGCATGTTCATAAACATGAGGATTGGCTGAGATCATGGGAATGAGGGCATGGTAAAATTCTTCTCTTGGTAAAGGGATACATGGATAGCACTTTATCAGAAAGAAAGGTGGTAAAAAGTGCAGGAAAAGCAAAAATAGAAGTTGAAATAAAGATCCATTAAAAGGCAGAGATTGATGATTTAGTAAAAAAATTGTGTATGTTTGGTATGTGTATGTGCATGTATATATATTTTACAAGAAATACCCTAAATCATAATTTAAAGTTACATAGGAGAAGGGGCATGGATAGGATGTGTATGAAAATCATTGAAAATTGAGATCCCAATAATGCTTTTGCTTATGTGGGTTGTATCTATTGATAGTTACCTTATTTTTTTTGAACATGGTAATTTATTTTATGTGGTTGTTTAAATCCATTGCTTAAAAAATGTTCAAAAGGCACTTTAAAAAACATATTTAAAAGTACAGTTTTTTTTCTGACTTATTGGTGTATCACTTAAAATACCACATTTAAAAATTTTTTTTATTTTATTTTATCAGTGTTCCAAGATTCATTGTTTATGCACCACACCCACTGCTCCATGCATACATGCCCTTCATAATACTCACCACCAGGCCCTCCGAACCCCTCACCCTTTTCCCCTCCAAAACCCTCAGTTTGTTTCTCAGAGTCCACAGTCTGTCTCAGTCACCCCCTCTAATTTCCCCCAACTCACTTCTCTCCACCTAATGTTCTCTGGTCATTACACATTGTTAAACCATTCATAATACTATTACCTTACATAATTTTTAAATTCTAAACCACAAGTATACACTGTGTAATATAACACACTGCTTAGCCAGTAAGATTAGTTTCTCTCTAATACATACTTTATATGGATTATTAATTGGTAGGGCCCTGAAAAGTTATTTATTTATTTATTTATTTATTTATAAAAAATATTTTATTTATTTATTTGACAGACAGAGATCACAAGTAGGCAGAGAAGCAGGCAGAGAGAGAGGATGAAGCAAGCTCCCTGCTGAGCAGAGAGCCCGATGCGGGGCTCGATCCCAGGACCCGGGGACCACGACCTAAGCCAAAGGCAGAGGCCTTAACCCACTGAGCCACCCAGGTGCCCCCTGAAAAGTTATTTAAACTGAACTGATATAAACTAAAAACTAGAGAGGTAAAAGGAGTTGAAACAGCACTATTCACTTCTGAAACTACTTTTAAGAATTGATTTCTCTAGAGAAAACTTGTAAAGTTTTTTACTCTAATCTGTATTAAAACTTCTATTTCAACTCCAATATATAAATGTAAGTCATATTTTTAAATCAGTAGAGATTACATAGCGTAAAATAAACCGCAGTTTGTCCCCCAGATTGCTTAAGAATGTTTCTATCAAGCCTATAATAGAGAAATGAGGCAGATGAGTTTTTTGGTTTGTTTTTGAGAAAAGAGGGTCAAGGGACTGGAATCCAAATAACTTTAGTTCATTAGTAATTGTATATCCAGAATTAGTTTAAAACTGTAGACTTCTAAGTAGGGCAAGTATCCTGAGAGCCAGCAGGCATTACTCTCAGACTTTTCACTTACAATCTCATAGGGAAATCTAAAGTTAATAGGCATAAAATTATTAGTAAATTACTGATAATTACCTTACTAGAAATTAAAACTGAAAAATTAAGGAAATTTATCTGTTGGTTAATTTTAAGTAGTAATCTACCCCTTGTGTTATAAGTAACATACAAGTGTTTTTTTTAAAGATTTTATTTATTTTATTTGACAGAAAGTAGGGAGGTGCGTGCAAGAGCATCAGGTGGGGGGAGGGCAGAGAGAGGGAAAAGCTGACTCCCCAGTCAGTGGGGAGCTTGATGCAGGGCTGGGTCCCAGGACTCTGAGATCATGACCTGAATCAAAGTTAGACACTTAACCCACTGAGCCATCCAGGTGCCCTAGTAACATACAAGTATTTTTTTTTTTAACATACAAGTATTTTTGTGAAAAACAGCTATTTTACTAAACAAAGAATTTAGTGAGAAGAGTAGCATTGTCTTATGCATTTTTGTGTATCTCTTTAATGTCTGGTCTAAGAGAACATACTTAGGTCCTCTTTTCTGCTTCTGCATTTATTCTGTTGCAATATATTGTTTTAATTGAGTTTCTACATGAGGAGAATCCTAGGGACCTTATGGATCTTTGAAAGTATTTGGGGAAACCTTTGGGTCCTGAGACCACACTCTTGAGAACTGCTTTTTCCAAACAAGTTTCTTTGCTTATTGCTGACCCTCCCTCCCCACTTGGTATATTCTCCATTGATGTCTGTATTTTTTCATTGTCCCATAATTCCTCCCACCTTCCATTTTTTATCTGCTCTTTTCTACCTTATATGGTTTTCCATTTAAGGCTGATCTCCAAGTTTTCACTGATGATTCTAATCTCTGTGACTATCTTGTCTCTAAATCTGTTGGCAAGTATGTAGTTAGTTCCACATGATTCATACTTCAGTGTTCTAAGTTTTCTTGTGTTTCTCTTTCCAATCACATTATAAAGCATCTTTGAATTAGGGACTCTTAAAAATTGGCAAGACAAAATAAGAGTTTCTCCTTACAGTGTTTAGTACAAGGTGATGTTTGTTGGTTGATAGGAAGTAACACTTTCTGCAAAAGTGCATATACATCACAAATTCTCTTTTGGACTTAAGTAGTTTACTTGGAAATTATAGTATCTTACATGCTACCTGATATATGGCAGTATTTTTGGTATTCGAAGTAATTTTTTTAAAAATAGATTTTGTAAAGATTTGTTTTTTTGAGAGAAAGAGAGAGAGAAAGAAGCATGTGCACAAGCCAGGGGAGGGGCAGAGAGAGAATCTCAAGTAGACTTCCCATTGAGTGTGGAGTCCAGTGTGGGGCTTGATCTCAGGACCCTGAGATCGTGACCTAAGCTGAAATCAAGAGTCGGATGCCCAACTGACTGAGCCACCTAGAGCCCTGAAACCTTGTATAACTAAAACTATCTCCAGTTCAGGCTTGTTGATCTTGTGAGTCGTTTGTTGATTAATTTATTTTCTTACCATTTCAGAAAAAAGCCAAAGGACAAGAGCTCTTTGATCAGATAATGTACCATTTGGACCTTATTGAAAGTGACTATTTTGGACTGAGATTTATGGATTCTGCACAAGTAGCAGTGAGTAGCTGTTTTTTGGAAGTTCCATTGTGGGAGCAAAAATGGAAAATTTCAGATGACATGCTAAGTGCTACAAGGCTGTATATTCTTACTGCATTCTCTTTTTCTTCTGATTTTCTTATTATGGTCTGAAGTTTTGACCATTTCAAAATAACCTGAAGTGTTTGTTAAAAAAATATGAGTCCTGGCCCTAGCCCATATCATTAGAGCATGATCTTTCCAGCCGAGCCCCAGAAATCTGTCTTTTTAATAACCACTGGGTTGGTTGTTGGGCATACTAAAGTTTGAGAACCACTGCGAATGGAAAGGGAGCTAAAATAGGAGATTTGTGGGTTCTTGCGTAAGTGATAGAAGTTACTAATTTGCAAATTAAGGTGAGTAAGTTAGGTTATCTTTAAAATCCCTTCCCGATCTTTGATTGTATAAATGTTCTTTGACCATGTGCTTTTCACATGAGAGGAATGTGTATATGATAGGTAGGAAGTTGGAAGCTTTTCAGAGATCTGTTATACTAGGATTTGACTGGAGAGTGTTTGAGACAAAGTACTAGATGATAAGATTAGAAGGTGGTTTAGTGGCCTTATCATCCAAACTGAATACCAAGAGTATTAAATAATAGATGGGCAATATTCTCTAATAATTGGGATTAGGGTTTTTTTTTTTTTTTGAGCAAGGAGGTCATATTTTGCTTCAGGAAGTATTCTATAGAAAAACTGTATAAGATTATTTGGAATGGGCAGAGATTGAAGTCAGAAAGAGTCATTGCAGATCCCGGGGATAAAAGTAATATTAAGGCCTGGAATAGGACATTCACAGTAGCAGGGAGGGGGTGGGGCAGGAGTAGAGATAAGGGTATTAAGACACCAAGCTCTGTGTTCTGGAAGTCTGTGATGGAGGAGTGTATATGTATGTGTATGTGTTTAGTGACACAATTGTAGTATCTAGGACTCACAGGAACAATATATAAGAAATCTCAAGTTCTTTTTGGAGTGGAGCATTCATTCATACATTCATTTGGTGTGATTAATAAATAAACTAGAATACCTCTGTAAGATAATATTAAAAACTCACACCTTTTGGAGATGAACTCCTTTGTTGGCTTTATAGAACATCTTGGCTAAATTTACTGCTGTTAATAATGCTAGCTACAATTTTTTTTTTCTCTGATTTCCATACCCTTAGTACCCCTTCCTGAGTTAAAAGAAATTAAGCATGAACATTTTGTAACAAGAGTACTGGTTACATTTTGGCACACCCATACAATGGAATACTCTGCAGCTCATTAAAAATGGTGATTTTTAAAGTGTACTAATTGACATAGAACAATGTAGGAAAAAAAGGGTTACAGAACAGTATATTTGAGTATTTTTATTTAAAAAAAAAGAGGGGCGCCTGGGTGGCTTAGTCCTTAGGCGTCTGCCTTCGGCTCAGGTCATGATCCCAGGGTTCTGGGATCGAGCCACACATTGGGCTCCCTGGGGAGGCCTGCTTCTCCCTCTCCCACTCTGCCTGCTTATATTCTCTCTCTTGCTGTTTCTCTGTCAAATAAATAAGTAAATCTTTAAAAAAAAAAAAAAGTGGCTATATGTACACGTATATGCATGAAAATATTTGCAAAGCTATTTCCCATAGTTTCAGAGTTCTCATCTCTGGATGGAGTTTGTAGAGGAGGTCTTTCTTTTATTTTTCATTTTAATGTTATTTCTCTCCAGTTGGACTAAATCCATTGAGGGCAGGGGATGAGTCTTACTTACCTCTGTTGCCCAGCATGTAGTGGACATATAAAACATTTATCAAATTAAATTCTGGTGCACTATTTTGATCTAAAGGCTTGGTTGACTGTTGAGTTTAATATAATTCATCAGTCATCTTACAAATAATGGAATTACAGTCTTGCAATCAGTGAAAAAATAAATGATGTTAGGGATAAATAATTCAAAACTTCCCTTTTTTTTGAGGGGTTGTGAAGGAAAAGAGGTAGAAATATGCCAGCATTAAGTTTCAGGTACCTTCTTTCCTTAGGGTACATAAATACAGTAGTCTCTATCCATGGTTTCACTTTCCATGGTTTCAGTTACCCATGTTCAACCCCAGTCTGGAAGCAGATGATCTTCCTTCTGACAGAAGGTCATTGGTAGCCTAAAGCTACATCACAGTGCCTACACCATTCACCTCACTTCATCTCATCATGTAGGTGTTTTATCATCTCATGGCATCATGAGAAGAAGGGTGAATACAGTACAATAAGATACTGTCAGAGAGAGAGAGACCACATTCACAAAATTTTATTATGGTATATAGTTATAATTGTTCTATTTTATTACTAGTTATTGTTATTAATATCTTACTGTACCTAATTTATACATTAAACTCTAAAAGTATATATAGGAAAAAATATAGTATATATTGGGTTTGGTACTATCTGTGGTTTCAGGCATCCACCAGGGGTCTTGGAATGTATCTTCCACAGATAAGTGGTGGTGGCGGGGGGTTGGGGAGCTATTGTAATTGGGGGAAAGAAATAGACATGCAGCTTTTGGTAAGTTGTATTATTTACTCTTTGTTAATATCAGTAATTACTGAATTACTAGATCCATTAATTCTTTCTCCCTCATTTGATACACATATAGTGCCTTACTTTTGGTCATAATAAGTTTTTAGTAAAGCCAGTATTAGAACTCTTCTTTTTTTAAGGTTTTATTTCTTTAACTATTTCTACACCCCACATGGGTCTTGAACTCATGACCCTGAGATCAAGAATGCAACCACATGCTCCTCTAACTGAGCCAGCCAGGCGCCCTAGAACTTTTAATCCCTACTCATTTTAGTTGTAACTTATCCTTTCCAAACCCAGAAATCTAGGCATTAAGATTAAATTTTAGTAAGATTTACTTTATGTTTTTGCTGTTACTGAAATACACTATGTGCGTTGAATTGGAAAAACAACAGCTGGTAGATGAAAGCTATTCAAAATGACCTCTAGATAAAATTTTACATGTTCTTGGGGCTCCTGGGTGACTCAGTGGGTTAAAGGCTCTGCCTTCGGCTCAGGTGATGATCCCAGAGTCCTGGGATCGAGCCACATCGGGCTCTCTGCTCAGTGGGGAGTCTGCTTCCCTTCCTCTCTCTTTGCCTGCCTCTCTGCCTGCTTGTGATCTCTGTCTGTCAAATAAATAAATGAAATCTTCAAAAAAAAAAAACACAAAAAAACCAACTTCACATGTTCTTAAAGTGCTGACTCACACAATTCTACAATTTTATGACATCAGTAAGCATAGAAAAGACCAGGTATTTGTCATGTGGCCAGATTTAACCCCAGAATAAAACAAAATTGATACTTTGCAAACAGGTCAGTTTATTGGTGAAGATAGTAAACTCGATCAAGTGAAGTTTTTGGCTAGGGTCATCTGTGTAAACTAAGTTAGCCCTATGATTTTAGTGTCTGTTTGTCTTATTTAGTGTAAGGGTAGAATCCAAAGAATGTTGAGGCAGGGTAAAAAAATGAGCAAAACCAGATTAAGACACTACATAAAAAGAGAACTATGGGCCAACATCTCTGATGAACAGAGATGCAGAAATCCTCAACAAAGTGTTAGCAAACCAAATCCAACATCATTCACCACAATCACTTGGAATTTATTCCTGGGATGCAAAGGTAGTTCAGTATTGGCATATCAGTCAGTGTGATTCATATCAGTAAGTAAAAGGATAAAAACCATTTGATCATTTCAGTAGATGCAGAAAAAACGTCTGACAAAGTACTACATCCATTCATGATAAAAGCCCTCAACAAGGTAGATTTAGAAGGAACATACCTCAACATATAAAGGCCATGTGTGAAAAACTGACAGCTAACCTCATACTCAATGTTGACAAACTGAGAGCTTTTCTCCAAAATCAGGAACAAGACAAGGATGTTCACTCTCAACACTATTATTCACCATAGTACTGGAAGTCCTAGCAATCAGGTAAGAAAAAGGATTAAAAGGCATTCAAATTGGTGGGGTTTTTTTTTTTTTTTGCTTGTTTGTTTTTTAAAGATTTATTTATTTATTTGAGATAGAAAGAGCAAAAGAGAAAGCACGAACAGGAGGGAGAGGGAGAAGCAGGCTCCCCACTGAGCAGGGAACCTGATTCGGGGCTCAGTCCCACGACTTTGAGATCATGACCTGAGCCAAAGTCCTATACTTAACCGACTGAGCCACTCAGGTGCCCCAAAGACATCCAGGTGAGTAAGGAAGAAGTAAAACTTCCAACTATTTGCAGATGCATGATATTATATATAGAAAGCCATAAAGACTCCACCAGAAAACTGTTAGTGCATTTCTATACACTAATAATGAAGCAGTAGCAGGAGAAATTAAGAAAGCAATCTCAGGTACAGTTGTACCAATACCTGGGAATAAACTTAACCAAGGGAGCGAAAGACCTGTAACTATAAAACATAAAACTGTAAAACATTGATGATAGAATTTGAAAAACACAAAGAAATAGATTATTCCATGCTTATGAATTGGGAGAACAAATTCTGTTAAAATGTCCGTACTACCCAAAGTAATCTGTAGATTTAATGCAATCTCTATCAAAATATCAATAGCATCTTTTACAGAGCTAGAACAAATAATCCTGAAATTTGTACGGAACCACAAAAGACCCCAAATAGCTAAAACAGTCTTGAAAACGAAAGAGCTGGAGGTACCACAATCCCAGATTTCAAGTTACACTACAAAGCTACAGTAATCAACACAGCATGGCACTGGCGCAAAAATAAACACATAGGTCAATGGAACGGGATAAAAAGCTCAGAAACAAGCCCACAATTACATGGTCTTTGGCAAAAGCAGCAAGAATATACAATGGGGAAATCAGCCTCTTCAACAAATGGTGTTGGGAAGATTGGACAGCTACATGCAAAATAATGAAACTGGATCACTTTTTTTTTCTTTTAATTAAATTTTCTATTTTTTAAAAACATATAATATATTTTTATCCCCAGGGGTACAGGTCTGTGAATTGCCAGGTTTACACACTTCACAGCACTCACCATAGCACATACCCTCCCCAATGTCCATAATCCCATCCCCCCTCCCAAAACCCCTCCCCCCAGCAACGCTCAGTTCGTTTTGTGAGATTGAGTCACTTATGGTTTGTCTCCCTCCCAATCCCATCTGGTTTCATTTACTCTTCTCCTACCCCCTTAACCCCCCATGTTGCATCTCTTCACCCTCATATCAGGGAGATCATATGGTAGTTGTCTTTCTCCGATTGACTTATTTCGCTAAGCATGATACCCTCTAGTTCCACCCACGTCGTCGCAAATGGCAAGATTTCATTTCTTTTGATGGCTGCATAGTATTCCATTGTGTATATATACCACATCTTCTTTATCCATTCGTCTGTTGATGGACATCTAGGTTTTTTCCATAGTTTGGCTATTGTACACATTGCTGCTATAAACATTCGGGTGCACGTGCCCCTTTGGATCACTACGCTTGTATCTTTAAGGTAAATACCTGGTAGGGCAATTGCTGGGTCATAGGGTAGCTCTATTTTCAACATTTTGAGGAACCTCCATGCTGTTTTCCAGAGTGGTTGCACCAGCTTGCATTCCCACCAACAGTGTAGGAGGGTTTCCCTTTCTCCGCATCCTCGCCAGCATCTGTCATTTCCTGACTTGTTAATTTTAGCCATTCTGACTGGTGTGAGGTGAGATCTCATTGTGGTTTTGATTTGTATTTCCCTGATGCCGAGAGATATGGAGCACTTTTTCATATGTCTGTTGGCCATCTGGATGTCTTCTTTGCAGAAATGTCTGTTCATGTCTTCAGCCCATTTCTTGATTGGATTATTTGTTCTTTGGGTGTTGACTTTCCTAAGTTCTTTATAGATTTTGGACACTAGCCCTTTATCTGATATGTTGTTTGCAAATATCTTCTCCCATTCTGTCAGTTGTCTTTTGGTTTTGTTCACTGTTTCCTTTGCTGTGCAAAAGCTTTAGATCTTGATAAAATCCCAATAGTTCATTTTTGCCCTTGCTTCCCTTGCCTTTGGCGATATTCCTAGGAAGATGTTGCTGCAGCTGAGGTCGAAGAGGTTGCTGCGTGTGTTCTCCTCAAGGATTTTGATGGATTCCTTTCTCACATTGAGATCCTTCATCCATTTTGAGTCTATTTTCGTGTGTGGTGTAAGGAAATGATCCAATTTCATTTTTCTGCATGTGGCTGTCCAATTTTCCCAACACCATTTGTTGAAGAGGCTGTCTTTTTTCCATTGGACATTCTTTCCTGCTTTGTCAAAGATTAGTTGACCATAGAGTTGAGGGTCTATTTCTGGGCTCTATATTCTGTTCCATTGATCTATGTGTCTGTTTTTGTGCCAGTACCATGCTGTCTTGATGATGACAGCTTTGTAATAGAGCTTGAAGTCCGGAATTGTGATGCCACCAATTTTGGCTTTCTTTTTCAATATTCCTTTGGCTATTTGAGGTCTTTGCTGGTTCCATATAAATTTTAGGATTATTTGTTCCATTTCTTTGAAAAAAATGGATGGTACTTTGATAGGAATTGCATTAAATGTGTAGATTGCTTTAGGTAGCATAGACATTTTCACAATATTTATTCTTCCAATCCAGGAGCATGGAACATTTTTCCATTTCTTTGTGTCTTCCTCAATTTCTTTCATGAGTACTTTATAGTTTTCTGAGTATAGATTCTTAGTCTCTTTGGTTAGGTTTATTCCTAGGTATCTTATAGTTTTGGGTGCAATTGTAAATGGGATGGACTCCTTAATTTCTCTTTCTTCTGTCTTGTTGGTGTAGAGAAATGCAACTGATTTCTGTGCATTGATTTTATATCCTGTCACTTACTGAATTCCTGTACAAGTTCTAGCAGTTTTGGAGTGGAGTCTTTTGGGTTTTCCACATGTAGTATCATATCATCTGCGAAGAGTGATAGTTTGACTTCTTCTTTGCCGATTTGGATGCCTTTAATTTCCTTTTGTTGTCTGATTGCTGAGGCTAGGACTTCTAGTACTATGTTGAATAGTAGTGGTGATAACAGACATCCCTGCCGTGTTCCTGACCTTAGCGGAAAAGCTTTCAGTTTTTCTCCATTGAGAATGCTATTTGTGGTGGGTTTTTCATAGATGGCTTTGATAATAATGAGGTATGTGCTCTCTATCCCTACACTTTGAAGAGTTTTGATCAGGAAGGGATGCTGTACTTTGTCAAATGCTTTTTCAGCATCTATGGAGAGTATCATTTGGTTCTTGTTCTTTCTTTTATTAATGTGTTGTATCACATTGATTGATTTGCGGATGTTAAACCAACCTTGCAGCCCTGGAATAAATCCCACTTGGTCGTGGTGAATAATCCTTTTAATGTACTGTTGAATCCTATTGGCTAGTATTTTGGCGAGAATTTTCGCATCTGTGTTCATCAAGGATATTGGTCTGTAGTTCTCTTTTTTGATGGGATCCTTGTCTGGTTTTGGGATCAAGGTGATGCTGGCCTCATAAAATGAGTTAGGAAGTTTTCCTTCCATTTCTATTTTTTGGAACAGTTTCAGGAGAATAGGAATTAGTTCTTCTTTAAATGTTTGGTAGAATTCCTCTGGGAAGCCGTCTGGCCCTGGGCTTTTGTTTGTTTGGAGATTTTTGATGACTGTTTCAATCTCCTTACTGGTTATGGGTCTGTTCAGGCTTTCTATTTCTTCCTGGTTCAGTTGTGATAGTTTATATGTCTCTAGGAATGCATCCATTTCTTCCAGATTGTCAAATTTGTTGGCGTAGAGTTGCTCATAGTATATTCTTATAATTGTCTGTATTTCTTTGGTGTTAGTTGTGATCTCTCCTCTTTCATTCATGATTTTATTTATTTGGGTCCTTTCTCTTTTCTTTTTGATAAGTCAGGCCAGGGGTTTATCAATCTTATTAATTCTTTCAAAGAACCAGCTCCTAGTTTCGTTCATTTGTTCTATTGTTTTTTTGGTTTCTATTTCATTGATTTCTGCTCTGATTTCTCTTGTCCTGCTGGGTTTAGGGTTTCTTTCTTGTTCTTTCTCCAGCTCCTTTAGGTGTAAGGTTAGGTTGTGTACCTGAGACCTTTCTTGTTTCTTGAGAAAGGCTTGTACCGCTATATATTTTCCTCTCAGGACTGCCTTTGTTGTGTCCCACAGATTCTGAACCATTGTGTTTTCATTATCATTTGTTTCCATGAATTTTTTCAATTCTTCTTTAATTTCCTGGTTGACCCATTCATTCTTTAGAAGGATGCTGTTTAGTCTCCATGTATTTGGGTTCTTTCCAAATTTCCTCTTGTGATTGAGTTCTAGCTTCAGAGCATTATGGTCTGAAAATATGCAGGGAATGATTCCAATCATTTGATGCCGGTTGAGACCTGATTTAGGACCGAGAATTTGATCTATTCTGGAGAATGTTCCATGTGTACTAGAGAAGAATGTGTATTCTGTTGCTTTGGGATGAAATGTTCTGAATATATCTGTGATGTCCATCTGGTCCAGTGTGTCATTTAAGGCCTTTATTTCCTCGTTGATCTTTTGCTTGGATGATCTGTCCATTTCAGTGAGGGGAGTGTTAAATTCCCCTACTGTTATTGTATTATTGTCGATGTGTTTCTTTGATTTTGTTATTAATTGGTTTATATAGTTGGCTGTTCCCACGTTAGGGGCATAGATATTTAAAATTGTTAGATCTTCTTGTTGGACAGTTCCTTTGAGTATGATATAGTGTCCTCCCTCATCTCTTATTATAGTCTTTGGCTTAAAATCTAATTGATCTGATATAAGGATTGCCACTCCTGCTTTCTTCTGATGTCCATTAGCATGGTAAATTGTTTTCCACCCCCTCACTTTAAACCTGGAGGTGTCTTCGGGTTTAAGATGAGTTTCTTGTAGGCAACATATAGATGGGTTTTGTTTTTTATCCATTCTGATACCCTGTGTCTTTTGATTGGGGCATTTAGCCCATTAGCATTCAGGGTAAGTATTGAGAGATATGAATTTAGTGCCATTGTATTGCCTGTAAGATGACTGTGATTGTATATTGTCTCTGTTTCTTTCTGATCTACTACTTTTAGGGTCTCTCTTTGCTTAGAGGACCCCTTTCAATATTTCCTGTAGAGCTGGTTTGGTATTTGCAAATTCTTTCAGTTTTTGTTTGTCCTGGAAGCTTTTTATCTCTCCTTCTATTTTCAGTGATAACCTAGCTGGATATAGTATTCTTGGCTGCATGTTTTTCTCATTTAGTACTCTGAATATATCATGCCAGCTCTTTCTGGCCTGCCAGGTCTCTGTGTATAAGTCTGCTGCCAATCTAATATTTTTACCATTGTACGTTACAGACTTCTTTTCCTGTGCTGCTTTCAGGATTTTCTCTTTGTCACTAAGACTTGTAAATTTTACTATTAGGTGATGGCGTGTGGACCTATTCTTATTTATTTTGAGAGGGGTTCTCTGAACCTCCTGGATTTTGATGCTTGTTCCCTTTGCCATATTGGGTAAATTCTCTCCAATAATTCTCTCCAATATACCTTCTGCTCCCCTCTCTGTTTCCTCTTCTTCTGGAATCCCAATTATTCTAATGATGTTTCGTCTTATGGTGTCACTTATCTCTCGAATTCTCCCCTCGTGGTCCAGTAGCTGTTTGTCCCTCTTTTGCTCAGCTTCTTTATTCTCTGTCATTTGGTCTTCTATATTGCTAATTCTCTTTTCTGCCTCATTTATTCTAGCAGTGAGAGCCTCCATTTTTGATTGCACCTCATTAATAGCTTTTTTGATTTCAACTTGGTTAGATTTTAATTCTTTTATTTCTCCAGAAAGGGCTTTTATCTCTCCGGAGAGGGTTTCTCTAATATCTTCCATGCCTTTTTCGAGCCCGGCTAGAACCTTGAGAATCGTCATTCTTAATTCTAGATCTGTCATATTACCAATGTTTGTGTTGATTAGGTCCGTAGCCTTTGGTACTGCCCCTTGTTCTTTTTTTTGTGGTGAATTTTTCTGCCTTGTCATTTTGTCCAGATAAGAGTATATGAAGGAGCAAGTAAAATACTAAAAGGGTGGCAACAACCCCAGGAAAATATGCTTTAACCAAATCAGAATAGATCCCAAATCATGAGGGGGGAGAAAGGGGATAAAAAGAGGTTCAGAAAGAAAAGAAAAGAAAAGAAAAGAAAAGAAAAGAAACAATTAAAAAAAGAAAACGAATAAAGAAAAAATATTAAAAAAAATATATATATATTAGATAAACTAGTTAAAAAACGTTAAAAAAGAAAAGGGTAAAAGTTAAAAAAAATAGCAGAAGAAGTGAAAAAAAATTGAAAAAGAAAAAAAAATTAAATTAACTGCAAGGCTAAAGAATCATGGGGAGAAAGCCAGGAGTTCTGTGCTTTGCTTTCTCCTCCTCTGAAATTCCGCGGCTGTCCTTGGTATTGAAACTGCACTCCTTGGTAGGTGAACTTGGTCCTGGCTGCAGTTGTTGTTGTTCTTCTGGGGGAGGGGCCTGTTGTAGTGATTCTCAAGTGTCTTTGCCCCAGGCAGAGTTGCACCGCCCTTACCAGAGGCCAGGCTGAGTAATCCGCTCGGGTTTGCTTTTGGGAGCTTTTGTTCCCTGAGCGCTGTCCGTAGAGTTCCGGAGGATGGGAATGAGGATGGCGGCCTCCCAGTCTCCGGCCCGCAGGAGCCGATAGCCCAGGTCCCCACTCCTCAGTGCACCCTCAGAGAACAGCGCCCAAATATTCCTGTCTGCCTGGCCAACGGCCGCGCTCCGAGCTGACCGAGCCTGCGACCAGTTCAAGGTAACCCCGAGCTGTGAGCTCACTCCTCGGCTCCGTCTCTGTAGCCGGCTTCCCCATTCTAATACCTGTAAGCTCTGCGACCCTCAGACACCTCCGATCCTTCTGTGACCCTGCGGGACCTGAGGCCACGCTGACCCCGTGTGGGCTTCACCCCGGTTAAGCCTCTGGAGCGATGTCCCTCAGTGGAACAGAGTTTTAAAAGTCCTGATTTTGTGCTCCGTTGCTCCGCCGCTTCCGGGAGCCAGCCCCTCCCCCAATGGTCTGTCTTCCCGTCACTTTGGATTCACTTCTCCGCCATTCCTACCTTTCAGAAAGTGGTTGATTTTCTGTTTGTAGAATTGCTGTTCTTCTCTTCGATCTCCCTTTGGATTTGTAGGTGTTTGCAATCTTTAGATAAGCTATCTAGCTGATCTCCTGCTACCTGAAGTAGTCTCAGCCTGATACTTCTCCGCCATCTTGACTCCTCCCCCCATTTTTTGGCTTGGATCACTTTCTTAAGCCATACACAAAACTAAACTCAAAATGGATTTTCGAGACTTATATGTGAAAACTGAAACCATAAAAATCCTAGAAGAGAGCATAAGTAGTAGTTTTTTTGTCATCAGCCATAGCAGCATTACGGGAAATAAAAGCAAAGATAAACTATTGGGACTACATGCAAATAAAATGTAACCTACTGAATGGAAGAATATATTTGCAAATGACATATCCGATAAAAGGTTAGTATCTAAAATATATAAAGAACTTATACAACTCAGATCTTAAAAAAACAAATTATCCAATTAAAAAATGGGCAGAAGACATGAGCAGACATTTCTGCAAAGAAGACCTCCAGATAACCAACAGACACATGAAAAGATGCTCATCCTCACTTATATCAGGGAAATGCAGATCAAACCGACAATGAGATACCTGTCACACCTGTCAGAATGGCTGAAGTAAAAAATAAGGAACAAGTGTTGGTGAGGATGTGGAGAAAAAGGAGCTTTATATACTGTTAGTGGGAATGCGAACTGATGTAGTCATCGTGGAAAACAGTATAGAGGTTCCTCAAAAAAATAAAAATAGAACTACCCTATGATTCAGGAATTGCACTATTGGGTATTTACCCAAAGAATACAAGAACACTCACTCAGAGGATATATACACCTCTGTGTTTATTGCAGCATCATTAATTTGACAATAGTGAAATTAGGGAAGCAGCCCAGATGTCCAGTGATAGATGAATGGATAAAGAAGAGGTGGTATATATCTCCAGTGGAATATTATTCAGCCATAAAAAGAATGATACTATGCCATTTGCAACAACATGGATGGAGCCAGAAGGTATAACGCTAAAGCAAAATAAGAGAAAGACAAATACATTTGATTATTTCACTCATATGTGGAATTTAAGAAGCAAAACAAATCAACAAAGGGGAAAAAAGAGAGAGAAGCCTACAGACTCTTAATTATAGAGAACAGGGCACCTGTGTGGCTCATTCAGTTAAGCATCTGCTTTTGGCTCAGGTCAGGATCCCAGGTTCTGGGATCGAGTCCTGCATAGGGCTCTCCGCTCAGTGGGCAGCCTGCTTCTCCTCCTACCTGCCCCCCCCCCCCCCGCTTGTGATCTCTCTCCTTCTCTCTCACTTTCTCTCTCTCAAATAAATAAAATCTTTAACAAAAAATTAATAGGGAACAAAACTGATGGTTACCGGAGGGGAGGTGGGTGGGCAAAATAGGTGATAGGAATTAATGAGTACACTTAAGCACTAAGTAATGTACAGAATTGTTGAATCACTATATATCACCTGAAACTAATATAACACTGTATGGTAACTATACTGTAATTAAAATAAAAACCTTGAAAAATGATCAAGGAATTACGTGTTACATTTCAATCTTAAATATATTGTATGTATTCCTATATATGTAAAATCATTGTGTTAAAGTTTAGTTTATTGGTCATTTCAGATAAGTCTGAAATATGTACGACTGGAGTTATGCATTTACTTTTCTTCCTATGAGTATGTAAAATCTTGAGTTTGCTCTTGTTTACTTTTGCTTATACCAGCTCATTTTATGTTCACAGACACATTTAATGTGTAGTTGAAATAATGTCATATTTACAGAAAAGTTGTAAGAACAGTGTAAATAAATATTTTTGTGGAACCATTTGAGAAAGAGTTGCAGATGTCTCGTCACCCCTGAATTCTTTAGTGTATTTTTCCCACAAGTATATTCTATATAGCTTAGTGCAGCCATCAAAACCAGGAAGTTGACATTGTGACATTACCACCATCTAATCCTTAGACTCCATTCATATTCTCCAGTTGTCTGTACAGTGTCCTTTCTAGCCAAAGGGTCTAGTTCAGAATCATGTTTTACATTCAGTTGTTAGATTTCTTTAGTTGCCTTCATCTTGGAATACTGTGGTCCCTCAGTCTTACCTTGACTTTTACACTTTTGAAGATACAGGTCAGTTATTTTATGGGCTGTACCTCAATTTGAGTTTGTCTGGTGTTTCCTCATGAAGTAGGTTAATCTTAGATACTTTGGCAGGAAAATAGGTGAAGTGATGTTGTGTTTCCTTATTCTATCAAGTGACGTTTAATTTTATTTTGTCCCATTACTGGTGATCTTAACTTTTAACTTTGAGTCTTTTTTTTTTTTAACAGACAGGATGGAGAGGGGCCTTGGCGGTAGAGAGACAGAGAGAGAGAGAATGAGAGAGAATATCTTTCTTTTTTAAAAAAAAATTTTATTGTGTTATGTTAGTCACCATATATACATCATTAGTTTTTGATGTAGTGTTCCAAGAGTCATTGTTTACATATAACACCCAGTGCTTCATGCAATGCATGTCCTCCTTAATACCCACTACCAGGCTTACCCATTCCCCCATGCCCTCCCCTGTAAAACCCTCAGTTTGTTTCTCAGAGTCCACAGTCTCTCATGCTTCATCTCCCCCTCTGATTTCCCCCTCTTCACTTTTCCTTTCCTTCTCCTAATGTCCTCCATGTTATTCCTTATGTTCCACAAGTAAGTGAAACCATATAATGATTGACTTTGAGAGAGAATATCTTAAGCAGGCTCCAGGCTCAGTGTGGAGCCTAACATGGGGTCTGATCTCACAACCTTGAGATAATGACCTGAGCCAAAATCTCTTAACCAACAGAGCCACCCCAAGTGTTGTCCTGATACTAACTTTGATCCTTTGATTAAGGTAGTATAATTTTTTCTTTTTTTTCTTTGTCTCTTTTTTCTTTCTTTTTTTTCTTTTGTGTACAGTTATGTTGACAAGACTTTCTTATCAAACTTTATTTATTTTTTATTTATTTACTTGACAGACATCACAAGCAGGCAGAGAGGCAGGCAGAGAGAGAGGGGGAAGCAGACTCCCTGTTGAGCTCAGAGCCTGACTTGGGGCTCAATCCCAGGACCCCGAGGTCATGACCTGAGCTGAAACTAAGAGTTGGCCACCCAACTGACTGTGCCACCCAGGTGCCCCAAGATTCAGACCTTCTGCTCTGAGAAAGACTCTGTTAAGAGGGTAAAAAGCCAGATTACACACCGGGAGAAGATACTTGCAAACTACATATCTGACAAGGAACTCAATATGTAAAGAACTCCTAAACTCAACAGTTAGAAAACGGAAGACATGAAGAGTCGTTTAACTGAAGAGAATATATAGATGGTAGACAAATACATGAAAAGATGTCAGGCATCAGTAGGTATCAGGGAAATGCAAATTAAGACCTTGGTGAGGCATCAGAACCACACATGTTTTAGAATAGCTAAAATAAAAATAGTGACAATTTCCAAATGCTAACTGAGGATGTGGAGAAACTGGGCCTCTCATATATTGGTATCAAGAATATAAAAATGTTACAGCCATTATGGAAAATAATCTGTCAGTTTCCTAAAATAGTAAATACACATTAACCATATAATTCAGCATTTGTATGCATGACCATTTATCCCAGAGAAGTGAAGACTTATTTCCTTACAAAACCTGTGCATGATTATTCGTAGCAGCTATATTTGTAATAGAAAAAATCTTGGGAAAAAAAAAAGGTCATGTAGTTGTTTGATTAAATCAACTGTGAACACTGTTCAACAATAGAAAAATACCTATTCTTTGGATACTCAGAACAACTTGGTTGGATTTCAGGGGCATTATGATGAGTGAAAAAAGCCAATCTCAAAAGGTCATATACTGTATAATTCCACTTATATAACGTTCTTGAAAAGACAAAATTGTGAAGATCATATTAATGTTGCTAAGGTTTAAGGAAGTTAGAGGTGGGGGGGCGAGTGTGTATTACTATATCACATGAACTATCGAGTCATGTGAGCATTTTTTTTTGTTGTTAATAGAATATTTCTTTACAGTGATAGTGGTATTAGTTACAGAAGTCCAGACTTGTAGTAAAATGACATATAACATAGTACTAAGGTCAGTTTCCTGATTTTAATTTGTACTATGGTAATGTTAGATGTAACCATTGGGGGAAGGTGGGGATGGGACACAGGACCTCTCACTATTATCATTGTAACTTTCTGTGAATATTTCATAATAAATTTTTTTAAAGAATAAGAAAAATAGGGGTGCCTGGGTGGCTCAGTCATAAAGTGTCTGCCTTCAGCTTAGGTCATGATTTCAGGGTCCTGGGATCGAGCCCCACATCGGGCATCCTCTCCGGGAGCCTGCTTCTCCCTCTCCCTCTGCTGCTCCCCCTGCTTGTGCTCTCTTTGTGTCTGTCTCTCTCTCTCTCCCTCTCCCTGTCAAATGAAAAATAAAATCTTAAAAAAAAAAAAAATAGAGTCTGGGCCAAACAAATTAAGTGTCAGGGCCAAGATTTAACCCTCTGGCCTATGTTAGTGCCCTCTGTTTGGTGAAGTTTTTCAAGTTTTAAATTTAGAGCTTAGAATTTTAACTGGTCCATCAAGGTTTTTTTGTTCTGTTTTGTTCTTCATTTATTTTGAGAGGGAGTAAGGGACGGAAGAGAGGGGAAAGAATCTTCCTTAAGCAGATTCTGTGCTGAGTGCAGAGCCCAACTCAGGGCTCAGTCTTAGGACTCTGAGATCATGACGAGAGCCGAAATCAAGAGTTGCCACTTGGAATGCCTGGGTGGCTCAGTCAGTTAAGCATCTGCCTTGGGCTCGGGTCATGATCTCAGGTCTTGGGATTGAGTCCTGCATCAGGTTCCTTGCTAGGCAGGGAGCCTGCTTCTCCCTCTGCCTCCAGGTCCCCTGCTTGTGTGTGCGTGCACGCTTGTGTGTGCGTGCACGCTTGCATGCGCTCTCTCTCTCTCTCTCCCCCCCTTCTGACAAATAAATGAATAAAATCTTTTTTTTTTTAAAGATTTTATTTGTTTATTTGACAGAGATCACAAGTAGATGGAGAGGCAGGCAGAGAGAGAGAGAGAGGGAAGCAGGCTTTCTGCTGAGCAGAGAGCCTGACGCGGGACTCGATCCGAGGACCCTGAGATCATGACCTGAGCCGAAGGCAACGGCCCAACCCACTGAGCCACCCAGGCGCTCAAATGAATAAAATCTTTAAAAAAAAAAAAAAAAAAAAAAGTTGGTGCTTAAGCAGCTGAGCCATCCAGGTGCCCCTGGTCCATTAACTTCTTAGAGTTATCTAGAGTATAGACACTTCTGTCATGTTTCAGGAAAGGGAAACAAAAGATAGCATTTCCCCTTTACTTGGGAAAGAAGGAAAATTAACAGGTCGGTAGTACTTTTTTTTTTTTTTTTTTGCCTTTTTAAAAAGTTGATAGCTTGTATTGGTTCTGTATATATTGTTTAAACTCCCCTTGTTCTCTGTGTAAAAATCCCAAGTAAATTATCAGCACACAGTATTCAGCAGCTTATTAAAAGTATAAGTAACACATTTTGATCAGGTTGAGTTTATTCTCAGAAATGCAAGGATGAGGGGCAGCTGGGTGGCTCCGTGGTTAAGCATGTGCCTTTGACTCAGGTCATGATCCTGGGGTCTTGGATTTGAGTCCCACATTGGGCTGCTTGCTCAGCGGGAAGCCTGCTTCTCCCTCTCCCACTCCCCTGCTCGTGTTCCCTCTCTCTCTGTGTCTCTTTCTGTCAAATAAATAAATAAAATCTTTAATTAAAAAAAAAAAAAAAGAGAGGCGCCTGGGTGGCTCAGTGGGTTAAAGCCTCTGCCTTCAGCTCAGGTCATGATCTCAGGGTCCAGGGATTGAGTCCTGCACGGGCTCTCAGCTCAGCAGGGAGCCTACTTTCTACCCCCCAACCCCCCACCCCTGCCTCTCTGCCTACTTGTGATCTCTGTCTGTCAAATACATAAAATCTTTGGAAAAAAAAATGCGAGGATGATTCAGTATCAATTGTGATAATTTGTCATATATGGTTTTTCATGCCATTTGTTTCCTGCCTTTGTTTTAAGAGGATTGTACTTTTTTGCTCAGTTGATATCAGGCTCGGCTATGTGTCTTGCCTCTGGCAGTGGAATCTGAGTTGATGTGCTGCGTGCCAGTTCTGAACAGTTTAACCCTTCATTGATGCTTGTTATTGCTTTGGCATAAACGTAATTGAAACTACATTAAAAAATGATTAAAACAAATCTTTATCACAAAGAAAATAAAGTAACTTGATTAGTTGAAGTTTATGGCATTTAAAGACAACACTGTATGGAAATGGAAGTGGAGAGGTTAGATCCAAAGCTGAAGGCTAGAAAACACTTAATTGTCTAGTGGAACACAGGGTAAATGTGTTAACAGGTGCATACCTGGAGGCTGCAGCAGTCCTTTTGCTTGATAGTAGATCCAAGCTCATTGAGTTAAAGAGGCTATTTTCCTTCCAGTTTTGGAATTCAGCTATTTCAGGTACTGTAGGCAAAATGTGTGAGATGTGTTTGTCTTGCTGACCTTCACTTATCTTAGGTTGTGCAGATAACACTTTAGAATTCTTATCAAGTGGTATTTTGGTGAACCTTTAAGCCTCTTCTTTCTAGCCCCAGAATTCCTGGACTAAATATAATGGACTTTGGCCGGTATGGAATTGACCTTTCAGTCTGTGTAGCTCTATTCAACTTTAGAGGCGTGCTTTTTTCCCATTTTAGGTGCTGAGTGGACATGTGGCACAACCTGTGTAGATGGCACGTGTAGAGAACAGACCTGGTGAATACTCAGTCACTTTACTCTCCTTCTATGCAGATACCTCATTATTAACAGTGACAACAGTAACAACAACCACCCTAGATTAATAGAGGAGTGATAGAAGCATTTCTATTAACGACAAGATGATAATTTGCCTATTATTACCAGTGCTATTTAATTTGATAACAGAAGTGCCAGCAATGCAGTTACAGAAGTTTTATTATAAAGGCTGGAAAGGAGGAGGTAAAATTATCATTGTTGGCAGGTGATTGGATTATACATTAAGAACCTAACACAAACAATAGGATTCAATAAATAGTGGGGAGTGAAAAATATGTAGAAATAAATAGTGCATGTTAAATATATGTCCATATTATAACACACAGGCACACATATATATGTTAAATAAGGAGCAACTGTAAAAAGTATATTTCCAAAGTAGATTACATGGTCTCTCTGGAGAGTGAATATAAAACCTGCCTCACCTACATTTCCATTATGAATTTGACTTTAAAGAATTTTAAGAGGGCATATTAATAATATGAAGAAAGGCACAGTGGGAAATATATCTTAATGGCTTATCTAACTCTTCTTTTGAAATGTCTTCTAACACAGACTGTTAACACCAAGAAAGTAATCACCCAGGAAGAATTTATAATGAATTTAGACTAAATTGAAGTGTTTTCAGTTAGATTACAGCAATGCACTGTATTGGTTCTCCATTTTTATTGCATAGATTTTTTAACATTTTGTTAATTGTTTAAAATTTTCTTTAAAACAATCTTTTTTTTTTTTTTTTAAAGATTTTTTTATTTATTCATTTGACAGATCACAAGGAGGCAGAGAGGCAGGCAGAGAGAGAGGGAGGAAGCAGGCTCCCTGCCGAACAGAGAGCCTGATGTGGGGCTCAATCCCAGGACCCTGAGACCATGACCTGAGCCAAAGGCAGAGGCTTTAACCCACTGAGCCACCCAGGCGCCCCTCTTTAAAACAATCTTAATTCAGAGCATAAACCTCTACTTTTCAAAGCAGAAATATTTTTTGCAGATGTAGTTGCTTTGAAAGGTGGTTAACATTTCTCTGTTTTAAAGTCTTTGCTCTTTGAGCAAAAGTAGTAGGGCATTTCTTTAGTAGAGCTGTGTAGGTGGTTAGAAATCAGGAATCATTCATTTATTTGAAGAGCTGTTTACAGACGGGCTTAGGGACCGGGATGAAGGTGTGTGTGCATGTCAGTGTTTTGGAAGCTCCCTAGGTGATTCTTTGTTTGATTTAGTTATGTCTGTTGTTTGTGATTACATACTGTTTATAATTTCAGACCCATGCAGGTAATAATTCTTCTTTCATGCCCAGCTCAATAGGATGGCTTCCCACATCCTTTGATGGCTAAGTTTATCAACCAGACTTTAAAATTAGGAAATTAGAAGGGAGTTTGTTTCCTTTTTAAGGTATAATGGGGAAAGAGGACTGTATTAGTTTTACCTAGGCATGCAAGAATCTATATCTGCATGCTCTCACTTTTATCTTCTAATGTAATATAAATTCAACTCCTAAAGACCCTGATTGACGAAAATCCTATCAGTGCCTGTCTCTGAGTTCTGAATTTTCCAGTCCCTGGGCTTGGAATGTGGAGGAGATGAAAGAAAACAGACTTGAGAATATGCAAACATGAACTCAGACCTTCCAGAAGAACATCACCCAGAACTCCCCAGCTCCTAAGTTTCACTTTAAAATGTGCTTGATGCGTTATCTGAGTTTGGGTCATCTTAAGGGAGTGCAGATGTTAAAGCTCTTATTATATGCAGGTAAAGAAGAGACTAAAATGCCTGCTTGGAAGAAAACTCTGATCCTTTATCTCACTGGGATGATTTTATGTTTAATGTGCTTCTTAGAATAGTAGGGTACAAATTAAAGATTAAAGGTGTATTTTTTTTTTAATTAAAAAATTCTTTTTAAAAGATTTTTATTTATTTATTTGACAGAGATCACAAGTAGGCAGAGAGAGAGAGAGAGAGGAGGAAGCAGGGCTTGATCCCAGCACCCTGGGATCAGGACGGGAGCTGAAGGCAGAGGCTTTAACCCCCTGAGCCATCCAGGTGCCCCAAAGGTGTATTTTTGAGACTAGCCCTTATATGTTCTTAAACAGGAACAAATTTAAGTTATAACCATCTAAGAAAGACTATAGATTGTTCTTGAAATAGCATGTGATCTTACATTGTTTCCATCCTTACATTCCTCAAAGTTTATTCTGTCAAAATTTATAGTTAGCCTGTTGATGTTCAGTCCATTATTAATGTTCCCTAGGTTTTACCAACATGTATAAACATTTTTTTTTCCTCCTTCCCTGTTTGAAGAAACTCTGAAAGGAGTCAGAAACCAGTAACATCTTGTTGGAGGGTACATGTGGTGATAGAAATTGGGTATTTGGGGGGTGGCCTATTACAGGGAGTAGAGGGACTGTTGACCATATACTTTTTAATGCTACCCCCATATTAAACCTATATATAAGTAAATTTTTTTTTTAAGATTTTATTTATTTGTCAGAGAGAGAGGGAGAGAGAGTGAGCACAGGCAGACAGAATGGCAGGCAGAGGCAGAGGGAGAAGCAGGCTCCCCGCCAAGCAAGGAGCCTGATGTGGGACTCTATCCCAGGACGCTGGAATCATGACCTGAGCCGAAGGCAGCTGCTTAACCAACTGAGCCACCCAGGCGTCCCAAGTAAATTATTTTTATAAAATACTAAAATAAAGGTTCTGTGAGTATTTTAAATAATATGTGCTCCTCGTAGAGTAAGTTGAAAATAGAGGAAAGCACAAAGAAGAAAAATTATCACCAGCAGTATGCACTCCCTAGAGATAACATCTGTTATTGTTTTGTTATAGATGATCTCAATCTAAAAGAAAAAAAGCATGTTTTTATATATACACTTGTACATTTTGACAAAACAATTATATTTTGTAACCTGCTTTTTAAAATTTAACAATATATTATAAATAGTTTTCCAGATCCTTAAATATTTGCTTTCCTTGTTTTTAATTGATGCATGGTGTTCTATCATATTGAAATACTTTATTTAACCAGTTCATTCTTGTTGAATATATATATATATATATATATATATATATATCGTCTTAACTTTCTCTCACATAATTCCTTTTAAGTAAATCTGTACACATCCATAATTATTTCTAGGTATAGAATTGTTGAGTCAAAGACAGGTATTTTATTTTTTATTTGTTTCAGGGGTACAGGTCTATGATTTATCAGTCTTACACAATTTACAGTGCTCACCATAGCACATAACCTCCCCAGTGTACAAAACTGAGCCACCCTATCCCTCCCACCCACCTCTACTCCAGCATCCCTCAGTCTGTTTCCTGAGATTATGGTTTGTCTCCCTCTCTGGTTTCGTCCTGTTTCAATTTTTTTCCCTCTCTTTCCCTATGATCCTCTGCCTTGTCTCTCAAATTCCATGTATCAGTGAGATCATATGATAATTGCCTTTCTCTGATTGACTTATTTCACTTAGCATAATAGCATCTAGTTCCATCCACCTTGTTGCAAATGGCAAGATTCCATTTTTTGATAGATGCATAATATACTACTCCTCCCCCCTCCACGCACTTATGTGTGTGTGTTGTGTGTGTAAGTATTGTGTGTGTTAAGTATGTTATGGATGTGTGTATCTTGCCTCTTCTTTATCCATTCTTCCGTCAGTGGACAGCTAGGCTCTTTTCATGGTTTGGCTATTGTGGACATTGTTGCTATAAACATTGGGGTGCATGTGCCCCTTCAGATCACTATGGTTTGTGTCTTTGGGGTAAATACCCAGTAGTGCAGTTGCTGGGTCATAGGGTAGCTCTGTTTTCAACTTTTTGAGGAACCTCATACTGTTTTCCAGAGTGGCTGCACCTGCTTGCATTCCCACCAGCAGCATAGAAAGGTTCCCCTTTCTCCGCATTCTCACCAACAGCTGTCATTTCCTGACTTGTGAATTTTAGCCATTCTGACTGGTATGAGGTGGTATCTCATTGTGGTTTTGATTTGTACTTCCCTGATGCCAAGTGATTTGGAGCACTTTTTCATGTGTCTGTTGGCCATTTGGATGTCTTCTTTGCAGAAATGTCTGTTCTTCTGCCCATTTCTTGATTGGATTATTTGTTCTTTGGCCCATTTCTTGATTGGATTATTTGTTCTTTGGGTGTTGAGTTTGATAAGTTCTTTGTAGATTTTGGGTACTAGCCCTTTATCTTTTGCAAGTAACTTCTCCCATTCTGTCAGTTGTTGTTTTTTGGTTTTGTTGACTGTTTCTTTGGCTGTGCTGAAGCTTTTTATCTTGATGAGGTCCATTTTTGCCCTTGCTTCCCTTGCCTTTGGGGATGTGTCTGGGGGAAGTTGCTGTGGCTGAGGTCAAAGAGGTTGCTGCCTGTGTTCTCAAGGATTTTGATGCATTCCTGTCTTACATTTAGGTCTGTCATCCATTTTGAGTCTTATTTTTGTGTGTGGTATAAGGAGATGGTCCAGTTTCATTCTGTTGCATGTGGTGGTTCAATTTTCCCAAGACCGTTTGCTGAAGAGACTTTTTTCCAGTGGACATTCTTACCTGCTTTGTTGAAGATTAATTGACCATAGACTTGAGGGTCCATTTCTGGGCAAAGACAGTTATTTTTAGGGCATCCTTAAATTGCCTCCTGGAACAGTTGTGTTCATTTGCATTCATTATGGAGTAGGAGTAACCCTAACCATAGGCATGTGAGATTGCCCAGGCAACCAGCAGACATCTGTTAATTCATTACAGTAGAGTAGATAAAACCTGAAGATAGAGCAACTTCTGGGTTTCATTTTGTGGGTAGAAGACTATCTGGGGTATGAAAACTAATTTTATCTTATACCCAATATGTGATTGGCATCAGGCTTTGGTAGGTATTAATATAATTAAGTTTGGGATTTTTGGATATTGAGTTGCTGGCATTGGCTATGATGAATGGACTTTTTGCTGTATTGGGTTGACCTCTTCTGCTAATAGACTAAATTGTGTTTCTGCTGGCTAGCCTAGGATTCTATTGGAGGGATGTCTAAAACTGAACAGTTGCTAGATTGAAATAGGCTTAAAAGTGGGTGTCCAACTGAATTTATTAAAAGATGGAGAAGTGGCTGGGGCAGGGGGCGCTCCTGGCTGGCTCGGTCAGTAGAGCATGCAACTCTAATTCTTCTTCTTCTTCTTCTTCTTCTTTTTTTTTTTTTTTTAAGATTTTATTTATTTGAGAGAGAAAAACAGAGAGAGAGGCAGAGCCTGAGCAGGGGGAAGGAGGCAGAGGGAGAGGGAGAAGCAGACTACCTGTTGAGTAGGGAGCCCTGATGTGGGGCTCGATTCTAGGACCTTGAAATCGTGACCTGAGCTGAAGGCAGACACTTGACTGTCTGAGCCACCCAGGCACCCCAAGCACGCAACTCTTGATCTCAGGGTTATGAGTTTGAGCCCAGCGTTGGGTGTAGAGATTACTTAAAAATAAAATCTTAAAAAAAAAAAAATATGAGAAATGGCTAAATAGCCTATACCCTTGGAATCCAGAGAAAATATTGCATAATATTTAATTGCCTTTTGAAATGTTAACTGAGCATCTTATTTCAATATGAAGAGGTACTTTGCTTGTACACTAGTAGTTCTGTGAATTTCACTTTCAGATCTTGGGGGAGAATGGAGAGAAGAGGCTCTGCAAATAGTTACAAGTCTGTTAACAATGTAGCCTTGTTTACCCAGTCTTTGCCTATCTGGATTTCTGAAACTGGATTCTTTAGCTCTGTGAACTAGTTAGCACAAGAGCACTCCTTTCGTTTTTAGGGTGCTTGGAATTGTAAGCATGCTGGAGAAAACACAATCATGTATATCTTAGTTGGATGAGTGTACCCTGCCACTGTTAGGATTTGGTGTTGTAAAGGGATTAATAGAAGTGAGCTAGGAATGGTTTATCTGTGGAAGCCTCTGGAATTGCCCCTTAATGTCTGTCTGTGTTACGGACATTTCATAGTGGGAAGGTTACAGAAATCAAAAGGCTATTAGTTTTGAAACCAGAAGCCTGCTAGTCACAATGTTAACATTTTTTATTTGTAAAGCGAAGGAGCCAAGATTGCTTCATTTAATAGGTGGGGCCTTAGCTATGAGATAGATCTATACAGTGTAGGCTCTTTCAAAGAGTACTACTTCTGAGTATTATCTGTTTTGTAAAATTTAAGTGACACTGTTATTTCCCCTCATTTTTGGTTTTGATCTCTTAGTAAATCTTATATTTTTATCACAAGAATGAACCAGACAATGGAATATGAGAATACTTTCCTTTTAATTTTAACATTTTTATAAGAGTCATTTTGGGGGAGGGGGATATAAAAACTAAGGGCAGAATTAAAAATGCCATCCTTGTTACTATGAGGGAGCAGAGGAAATGTTTTAAGAAGTCCTTTATCTGAGGGGCACCTGGGTGACTCAGTTGACTGGCCGGCTCTTGATTTCAGCTTAGGTCATGATCTCAGGGTCCTGGGATTGAGCCCCACATAGAGCTCTGTGTTCAACGTGGAGTCTGCTTGTCTCTCTCCCTCTGTTCCTCCTCCCTACCCCCATGCTCTTGCTTGCTTACTCTCTCAAAATCGTAAAAAAAAAAAAAATCCTATATCTGGTTTTAAGTCACTTTTTGCTTGTGTGTTGTAAGTTTGCTGTAGATATTGGGGGCAGATAATCCTCCCCCATTTTCATTCTCACTTTTGTTTTTCTCTTTGTGAGATATTTTTAATGATCACTGAAGCATGATGAAAATTAACTTTTATTAATGAAAATGTTGAGTTCTGTCATCTGCTTCACATCTGATTTTTGCTTTTGTTTTCAGCACTGGCTAGATGGTACCAAGAGCATCAAAAAGCAAGTAAAAAGTAAGTGTTCAAAACATTGTGAAAAAGTGAATTTAATTATATGTAATTATATACTAGAAGCTCTGATTCCTAATAAAGAGATCATATTTCAGATGAATTTCTTAGCATTTCTACTTTCTAAAGATAATTTCAATTTGATACGTTGACCTACCTGCTAAGTTAATATAGGGTTAATAGTAATCTAGAGTCAAGTGCTTTATAGTTTATTTCTTGGAGGATTTGCAACTTGCAAAGGAGATTAAATTCTCATGAGATGCTTAACTTTTAGTAGTTTACTTATGTTGGAATTTTCCTGTTTGGCATTTCCCCTGCTCTATAAAATATTTTGAGACTTTAAAGATGTAACTTTTAAAAATTAAGAGTAATGAAGCGAAACAATTCACATAACATGTTATTATTCCTAGCAATAGTCAGGGGAGAATACCAATGTCCGATTTGTAATCCCGTTTGTCCTTTGTCATAAGAGGTTTTAGAGCATGTCAACTTTTGTCTTTACAAAATAATGGAACCATTGAGAATTTAGAAGTTAGTGAGGTAGGTGAAATGAATTAGAAAGTGAGGGGGGAACTTGCCATCAGCAGTTAATAACCTAGGCATTACTCAGTACTCAAAAGAAATATAGCTTCTCAGGTTTTTTTAGGGCTGTTAGATTGCACAGTCAAAACTTTTATTTGATGCATTTGGCCCAGAACTGTTAGAATTAATCTAGAACTCTCTATTCTTGGGAGGACAGCTAATTATGATAGTATTGTATGATGGTTGGTACATTTAAAAAATCTGCTGATTGATCTTTTTGTGTTAGTCAGGCTTTAATTAAGCTGTACAATATTTTGGTGTGTGAAATATTGCCATAATAACCTGTTATCTTCTGACTCTACTTCAGTAGACTGTTTAACAAATTTACTGACTGAAAATTCTTACTTGTTGAGTAGTTATATAAAAAGTTAAAAAGTATTTTTTTGTTTGTTTTTTGTTTTTTCATCACAGTTGGTTCGCCTTATTGTCTGCATCTTCGAGTTAAATTTTATTCCTCAGAACCAAATAATCTTCGTGAAGAGCTAACACGGTAAGATCATTCTAGAGCTATACAGGGTGAAGTTTTGGTCAGCTAGCTAAAGGTGCTAGAAGATTGTCTTTATAATTCTTTCCAGCTTGTAGACCACTAATGAAATGAATCTCTTGCCTTTGGTTAAGACCTCAGACAATAGAATTTCATTTTAGGGGCGCCTGGGTGGCTCAGTGGGTTAAAGCCTCTGCCTTTGGCTCAGGTCATGATCTCAGGGTCCTGGGATCGAGCCCCCCATCGGGCTCTCTGCTCGGCAGGGAGCCTGCTTTCTCCTGTTTCTCCGCCTGCCTCTCTGCCTACTTGTGGTGTCTGTCTGTCAAATAAATAAATAAAATCTTTTAAAAAAAATAGAATTTCATTTTAGGACAGTTTTTTTTTTTTTTTAAGATTTTTATTTATTCATTTGAGAGAGATACCGAGATAGGGACGGTGGTGGCAGGGAGAGACAGAGAGTGCAAGCAGGGGAGAGGGAGAAGCAGACTCCCTTCTGAGCTGGGAGCTCAACAGGGGGCTCTATCCCAAGACCTGGAGATCATGACCTGACCCAAAGGCAGATGCTTAACCATGTGAGCCACCCAGGTGCCCCAGGACAGTGTTTTTAAGTGTATAATTTTTTTTTTTCCTTTATCAATTTTCCAAATAAAGAGTTGGTTCTCTAGCATCCTGTAAAGGTAACTAGTAAGTTTTTTTTTTTTTTAAGTATCATTATCAACTCATGGGTTTTAAACAGGACTGGTATGGTTGACTATATTGCCATATTATATTTATTGATGTTGTGTTTATTGATGTTCAGAATGATCTATCTTTGGCCACTGAGAGTTTATTCAAGTTGGCTCATGACTTTACCAATTGAAATGTCATTGACTGATGGAAAATATTAGATCCTGATTTGGTTTGAATAGTTTTAAACAAACTTTAAGTAGGTTATATACAATTATTTTTATTTTGTCTTCCATATTTTTTCACTGACTCTATGTGGTAAATCCATGATTAATACACACATATTGTTTATTAAGTAAAAACTGAGTTAGTTGCTGAGTCCCTTTAGAAGGGTTTCCTCTTGAATACTCTGCCAGTGAGATTATAGCTAATCTCCATAGTTACATACATGCCCATATCCTTTCACATATGAGGGGACTTGTATTGTGAGAGTAAAGTTAAATGAGATCACAGAGCTTGTTCTCAAAAATTTGCTTAAAACCTTTATCCTTAAAGTGGTTGTACTGTAGTCTGTGGCCTTTTCTTTTCCTTGCTATTATGAACATGCTACCATCCTCCTGATGCTCATTGTCCCCGTTTTTTTGTAGTTGTTTTGTTTTGTTTTTCTTTTTTTTTCTTTTATAGGGTCTATTGCAGATAAAATTCTATAATTAAGATGTTTCTTCTTACGTTAGAAGAGTTGAATTATCTTTCAAAGTAGATTTTTCTGGTTAGTTAAATATGTGCTTTTTATTTTCCTTAGGTATTTATTTGTTCTTCAGTTAAAACAAGATATTCTCAGTGGAAAGTGAGTATTATTTAAGGTAAACCACATTTTAGGTAATTGAAAATGATTTTGAAAAATAAATTCATAGTTAATTATGAAAAAGAAATGGTCAACGTAAAGTGTGTATTATTTCCACTTACCTTAAAATGAAGCTTATGAAATTGACTTGTCTAACAAATTCGTGTTTTGGTCTCAGATTAGAGTGTCCCTTTGATACAGCAGTTCAGCTGGCAGCTTATAATCTGCAAGGTAAGCAATTCTTATGTTGACTGTTAAGAATAAAGTATAATTTTTTGGGTATATTTTTAGTTAAGAATTTTAAAAGAGTCAAAAAGATGCGCAAGAAAAGTAACACTGCTGTTGTTATGTAAACTTATGTCAATATCCAACCCTAACTATTACTTTCACTTGTTTTAGAATATTACCTTCTGTTTCTTCCTTTCATTTTATTTGCTCCCTTTCCATCTGTACATTATTTTCAAACAAAAACTGCAGTCGACTTGATCATTCAATAAGTATAACGCTATTTTTTTTTTTCCTTGAAAAGAATGCAGGGATATAGGAGTAAATTTTTGCAATAGTCGCATGTTTTGCTTTCTTTAGGTTTATTCTTAAAAATGAATCTATGGAAGAAATGCTTAGAGCATATTTTAAAGTTCCTGATGGTAATTTTAACAATAAAAAAAAGTATTTTCCAGTAAATGAGATTAATGAAAAACTCAGTTTTGTACCTTGTTAAACTGACTATACACTGTTAAGCTTAGGTTTTTTGTGGTGTGTGTGTGAAAAACTGGCAGTTTAAGAAAACTATAACTTTGGCCCTCATTCACAAAACAGAAATAAATATTCTATTGGAGTATTTGTATATACTAGAATACAAATAAAATTTAGTGATTATTAAGGCATTTATACTTTTTTGGTGATTATATATTTATACCTAATCCCTCCAGGATCAGTAGTATTTATTTGCAATTATATGGATAATAATAAGACTAAGTTCTTATGTTTTTATGGTAAACCTAATATTTTTACTTATTTTGTGCTTCCACTGTTTAAGAAAGCATATTTTCTTGTTGATAGAGGGATTGGTGACCAGAAGAAATTTCTGTACTTCAAAAACTTGCCACTAGTGTAAATTATCTACCTGCCTCCATCTACTATCCTAGTCTGTCTACAAGTTAAAATTTGCTTTCTCATCTGCAAAAAGTCAGATACTAGTGTGGAAATGCTATATCTCTAGCACTGTAATAATCAGAAATGTATAATTGCATGCATTTTTTTCTTGAAAGCACATTTTTTACATTTTACTAATTCCTGTATGAGGTTGATAATTCTAAAACTTTCATCTGCTGAAAAGCTCTCTTTGTCAGTGTATGTATTCTGCCACTTACAGCCTCATATATTTTTTCTGGGTCTCATTGTGTAACTGTCAGGATAGCCAAGGTATGTGCTTCTTGAAAATGTGATTTTCTACATTTTTGTGTATTTAACAAAACACTATGCAAAGTAGTGCTTACTGAGTACTTACTGTTTGATTAATGCATTATGGTTCTATTTTGTTATCTCTTAACTCTACTTATCACATTTTTTCCTGAGTAAAAGCTCTTTCCTGCTTTCTCTTTCATCCAGGGCACCATTATTTACATGATTCCTTCATACTTCATCATATCTTCTATATCTCTTTGTCCTGTGTCTAATATTTTGCCAAATCCTGTCTTAAGGCCCTTCAGAGTAAATTTGCTGAAGTGCTACTCCCATCTCCATAAAATGAGTTCTTTGTTTCTCATTTATGATTTTATATTTTATCAGAATAATTTTTGTTAGTAACTTTTTCTCATACTTTCAGTTTTTCCTTGCCATTTTAGTATGTATCCTGAACATTAGGTAGCAGATTTTGTTTTGTGTTTTTTAAAAAACATTATGGTCCAGGGTGGCTCCTGGGTGGCTCAGTGGGTTAAGCCTCTGCTTTCGGCTCATGTCATGATCTCAGGGTCCTGGGATCGAGTCCCTCGTCAGGGAGCCTGCTTCCTTTTTCAAAATCTTGAAAAAAAAATCATGGTCCAGACAAAAGAGCAGTTTTTTTAGTAATAAAGTTGGCATGATAATATTTTGTAAGGTTGTGGAGAAAATAGATGACAATATATTTCTAATATGTCTAATGTGTAGAGTCAGTGTTCAATAGATGAGGTATTATCAATTTTATTTTTAGCTCAAGATCTATGTATTCCTACACAGCTGGATTTTTAAAAAAAATTTTATTTATTTATTTGACAGAGATCACAGGTAGGCAGAGAGGCAGCAAGAGAGAGAGGAAGGGAAGCAGGCTCCCCGCTGAGCAGAGAGCCTGACGCGGGGCTCGATCCCAGGACCCGAGGATCATGACCTGAGCCAAAGGCAGAGTCTTTAACCCACTGAGCCACCCAGGCACCCCACAGCTGGATTTTTTTAATAAACGTGGAAATAATTTAATTTTTAAATATGAGTAAAATATTCTTTTAAAGAAAAAATGTCTAAAGTATAGAAAATTAGAATCACCTACCCTGCTTCCCAAACCCACAGTTCAGAAATAACCACAGATGGGTATACATAAATGTTTGTACTTTGTCCAGGTTTTTTCCTACTGCCTCCCTTCCCCAAATATTTTTTACTAATTTTCCTTGAAGGTTTTTTTTTAATTTAAAATACATTTTTTTAAAGATTTCATTTATTTGTGAGAGAGTGAGCATGAGCGAGGGGGAGGGGCAGAAGGAGAAGCAGACTCCCTGCTGGGCTAGATCCCAGGACCCTGGGGTCATGACCTGAATGGAAGGCAGATACTTAACCAACTAAGCCACCCAAATGCCCTTCTCTCAGTTACTTCTTTAGGATTAACAATTTATAATTCCAGGATAGAGACTGTATCTTTTTTTTTTTTTAAAGACTTATTTAAATATTTATGTGAGAGAGAGAAAAGAGAATATGCAAATAGGGGGAGGAACAGAGGGAAAGGGATAAGGCAGACTCCGTGCTCACCAAGGAAACCGACCCAGGACTGGATCCCATGACCCTGAGATCATTATCTGAACTGAAATCAAGAGTGGACGCTAGGGGCACCTGGGTGGCTCAGTGAGTTAAGCCTCTGCCTTTGGCTCAGGTCATATCTCAGGGTCTTGGAATCGAGCCCCACATCAGGCTATCTGCTCAGCAGGGAGCCTGCTTCCCCGTCTCACTGTTTGGTGCTCTGCCTACTTGTGATCTCTTTCTGTCTGTTAAATAAATAAATTAAAATCTTAAAAAAAAAAAAAAGTTGGACTCTTAACCAGTTGAGCCCCCCCTGGCACCCGAGACTGTATCTTTTAGTGGTGTGTGATGTCATGTTCTCTGCACATTAGATTCTTTTTGTTTTGTTTTGTTTTTTTAAAGAGAGAGCATGTGTACAAGCTGGGGGTGGGAAGGGGGAGAGGGAGAGAGAGTCTTAAGCAGGCTTACGCCCAGTGCAGAGCCTGACATGGGGCTTAGTCTCACAACTCTGAGATTATGACCTGACTCAAAATTAAGAGTCTGGGTGCACGTGGGTGGCTCAGTGGGTTAAGCCCCTGCCTTTGGCTCAGGTCATGTTCTCAGGGTCCTGGGATCAAGCCCCACATCTGGCTCTCTGCTCAGCAGAGAGCTTCTCCCTTCTCCCTCTTCTCCCTCTCTCTCTCTGCCTGCCTCTCTGCTACTTGTGATCTCTCTCTCTGTCAAATAAATAAATAAAACGTTTTTAAAAAAATCAAGAGTCTGATACTTAACCAACCGAACCACCTTAGGTATTCCTCTGCATATTAGATTCTTAGTAGATGCCTAGCGCTAATGGCTTTTTTAAAGGTTGCTAAGTATTTTTGTTTATTTATTATAAGGCCAAAATGTATTTCTCTAAGGAATTCTTGAAAGTTTTCAAAAGCTAAGCATTATAAGATATGAAATAAATGAACAGAAACCCATTTATTTGAAAATATACCACCAACCACAAGTATGTGATTGTGTGTATAGACATTGACAGGTTGTTAGTCTGAGCTAGATTTATTTTTGGAATGATCTGGTGTTATGACTTACTTGTAGTTTAAGAAAAGAATCTAATTTTAACAATTTTTATTAACAAAATGAGTTTTGAAGGAAGATTCAGCAGGAAATAAACTTTTTAACAAAATAAAACTTTGTGGAATTTATGTTTATAGCTGAACTTGGTGACTATGATCTTGCTGAACATAGTCCTGAACTTGTATCTGAGTTCCGGTTTGTGCCCATTCAGACTGAAGAGATGGAGCTGGCTATTTTTGAGAAATGGAAGGAATACAGGTACTTGACATTTGATCACACTTTTCTTTAACATGGCCACACTGATTTTATATTTGTTTTCTTCTCTTTCTGTTCTTGGTATAAAATTTATATTTATTATTATTTTAAACATTATTATTTTCTAAATTTTCAGAGGTCAAACACCAGCACAAGCTGAAACCAATTACCTGAATAAAGCCAAGTGGTTAGAAATGTATGGGGTTGATATGCATGTGGTCAAGGTAAGAACTGTGTTATGATGCTTTTTAAAAAGTTTTTTCCTTCAAGATTCAAGATAACTATGGCATTTTTCAGTATGAGGGAATGCACGGAGATGGCATAGCACTGGGTACTTTGGATGTATTATAAAGGTTGAGGTTAAATATGAGAATCTGACATGAAGGTTCATTATAAGAAAGAAGAGAAACAACCAAAAATCTCCAAAAAGATACATGTGTGCTTTTAAGGTGTTATTATTGTATTTTTTAGATTTTTAAACCATTTTTAATTCTTTCACCTCATATTCATAGCATCTTGTATCACTTAAGCTAAGTAGACTGTTTAAAACTTAAAATAATTTAGGAAGCAAATTTGAAAATTACAGCTTGAGAGGACTTTGAGAAGATGTATGGTGATTTAAGTTATTTCTGGTTTAAATAGCTAAATTTTTCCTGAAAGGCAGTCTTTTTAAAAATTTGTAATTTAAGTGTTAAATAGAATATGGACAGAATCTGCAAAGAGTTTTCTTTGTAGTGGAAATACACCACAGTGTATTTTCAGTGATGACATACCTTAAGACTGGTGTTACAGTAAAGTAAATGCATGTATCAGTTTCCCTGAGAATGTTGTTTTGGCTATGCTGATTGTTTAAAACACTTTGCATATTAATATTAGCCTATATATAGTTAATATAATTCAGTGTGAAAATGAACTGTGAACATGGAAAATCTGTTTTATGCAAATAAAGCTAACACATTTCGTTCTCCTTAAATTAGGCTAGAGATGGGAATGACTATAGCTTGGGACTAACTCCAACAGGAGTCCTTGTTTTTGAAGGAGAGACCAAAATTGGCTTATTTTTTTGGTAAGCAGAGTTAATGTTACAGATATTGTTTTTTTTTTTTTAATTAGTAAAAAACATCTCTGTGAAGTTAGTACATAAAATTGAATTTGACATGGCGATTCACAGACCTGTACTCCTGAGGCTAATAATACATTATATGTTTATATAAAAAAATTTAAAAAATTATTAAAAAATTGAATTTGAAAATCAAATGATTCTGAAAAGATTGTGAATAAAAGCAACTTTCTCCTGTAATACTCCTTACCCATCGTTAGTCCCCCCACCCCTGCAGAAGTAAATTTTAAACTCTTCCATCCATTTTTCCATTATGTATTAAGTGTTCACATGGACACTCTGCTGTCATGTAGTTCCATCACTGTTTTTAGTACTTCTTTTTCCACAAGCAGTCTCATTTCTCCCTACTCGGTGTTGTGTAAAAGGAAGATATTTACCCCTCCCTTTAAGCTGTGCTTCTCTTTTTAGGTCCCAACTTCTATCATTCATATTTTATATTATCAAGAATTGATTTTACTTGGATTTTGTAGCCATGGTTAAGTTCTTCACGTCTTGGCTGGTTTGTTCTAAGAATTGAAATCAGGAGATACTGTTCATATTGTTAACTCTGTGTCAGAATTGGTGTAGAGCTTTTTTGTATGCTGGTGCTATGTACGGGAGCTGAAGATGGGCCCCTGTGGTGTTTACTTCTTCACAGCATGCCAGGATTGTCAGCTCAGAGCCCACCAGTCTAAAACTCAAATTCCTATCTCGCAGTTACTTTGTATATAGCCCAATAGGCATACTTTTAATGACTTAGAGCCTGCCTGCTTTGCATGTCCCCCCAGGCAAATGTACCTGACGTCTGCTAGTCTTAGATAAGACAAATCCTGTAGCTCTCAAAGTCCTCAGACTACTCTGCCCTTCAGAGCTCTCTGACCCATACACTCCCCGCTTGCGGCCGACTGCCGTTGAGTAGAAACCCAAGACCCCTCTCCTACAAGTTGCCTTGCCCACTTCGCCTTCTTTGGTGGTAACTTTGTGCAGCCACCTCTGGAAGGTCTCCCGTTGAAGACTTCCCTTCTCATGCAACCCTGTCCAGACACCTCAGTAAAGTTCGTTGCACAATACTGCTGTCTCATGATCCTCTTTCTTTTGATCAGTCCGAAACTACTTGAGCTCACAACTGGGATTACATTTATTTTTTTTCCTGTATGGGTTTTTGTTTTTCCCAGAGTTCCTGGTTCCCCCCGACCCGCCAGTCTCACACACCCCACACAACCCTTTTTGCATTACCTGCCTTTGTCTTAGCCTTACGTTCTTTCACATCCTCAGAGTTGCACTGAATGATTCTTCTGTTCCAATTGGAACTGTCTGCTCTTCAGGTTACTCTGCAGCTTTAATCTGTTTTCTCAGCTAGGATCCTTAGTCTTATTCCAGTAATTCTTTTTTTTTTTTTTTTTTTTTTTTTTTTTTTTTTTTTTTTATTCCAGTAATTCTGATCTATTTCCTCAAGTACCTGCCTGAGCAAAGTGGGGTGTAGGAGGTAAATTCTTTGAATCCTTGGATACCCTAAAATTGTTTATTTTCTTATGTTTACTTGATAATTGGGCTGAGAATTTTAGGTTGAAAATTACTTTCTTTCAAAAAGTTGAAGATAATATTTCTCTCAAAAAGTTGGAGATAATATTTATTTTTGAATCCAGGTGTCTCTGATAGGGACTTTCTGAGAGACTTCAGTGGAACATCTTCATAATTGTCTCCTGATAGGTCAAGGAGCTCTGGGGTATTTATTTACCCAGTCCTTGATTGTTAATTCTCTGACAGTTCCAGCTTGCTCCTGCGGGCAGACGGAACACACTTCATGACCAGAGAATGCTGTAGGTGGTGAGATAAAGCATCTTTCGTATCACCTCTTAAGGTTGTTGTGAGAATCGTTTGAATTAATACATGTAAAACACTTATAAGAGTATCTGATACTTCATAGGCATTATATAAGTATTTGTTACACTTAAATAAGTGCTAGCTCTTCCCCCCCCCACCTATTATACTTACTGTTTTGGTACAACTTTTGTAAACAAGTTATGTCTTGCAATTATATTTTTTGTATAGGTTATATTTGAAAGTTAGAATGGAAGTTTTGTTTTGAATTCACAGGTCATAGAAGTACAGAGTTCATATGTGGTAGGTTGTTGAGGATTTCAGTACAGGGAGACAGAGTTGGAAAAGGGGCCATAGAGTGAGGCTTTAAAAAAAAATTTTTTTTTAAGATTATAGATGTACTTCTCAAACCAAAATTGATAGAGAAAATAGAGTTGAAGGCCCTAATCAAGAATTTGTTTTCTTTTATGTCTTTTAACAAAGCTTTATAGTCTTTCCTGTATCTAGTTCTTATGTTGGTTAGTGCTTTACACTAGGCCTGGAGACTCTCTTGTACTATAGCTGTATATATATATATATATATATGTATGTATGGATTTCCTCATTTTCTTTTTTTCTTAACATTTTTAATGTCTGATATATGTGCTGCATTGGTTTTATTAGCGATACTGCTTTTGAAATGTTTTTTTCTGTTATCCATAGGAGGCTTTGTTGGTGGGCAGTACAGGTTATGTTTACCCGCTTATCAGTTTTCATTTCAGCAATTAAGATGATTAATGTGTTAGAAGTAACAACAAACATTTTCTTTTTATTTAGAGGACATTTATTTGAAATCTGGCTTTTCTTCTGATATTATTATAGGCCCAAGATAACCAGATTGGATTTTAAGAAGAATAAATTAACCCTTGTGGTTGTAGAAGATGATGATCAGGTAGGAACTTTGCATTACTTTTTTAACAGTGACAATGTTGTGTGGTAACTCAAGTCTAATAATTTTTAATAAAGCCTTCTAAATTAAGAATTACTTTTTTTGTTAGCTCTAGCTCGCTCCTAATTGATACACAGAACATGGATGTATCTTGAATGCATTATGCATGAAAGGAGCCAGACTTGGAACATTATGACTTGTCTGGTTTCATTTATGTGATGATCTGGGAAGGGCAGACCTGTAGTAATAGAACAGATCACTGATTGTTTAGGATTAGGGAGAATGGGGAGGCTTGCCTACAAAGGAACAGCATAGAGAATTTGGGGGCATGAGAGAACTATTCTGTAACCTGATTTTGGTGGTAGTTTGTAGTCTCCCTACATTTGTCAAAATTCACAGAATCGTGAATAAATAAAAGTAACTTTATTGAATGCAAAGAAATAAATTGAAAAACATATATATAGATTAAAAGCAAGTTGGGCAAATGTCAAAAAGACTTGTATGCACAATGATGAGTGAGAAGGACTACTTAGCAGGGAACCTAAAAGAAGATTCTGAAAATTAAATAAAATTGTAATTTTGCAAATTTCAAGTTTTATTACCGAGATACATGCAAAGGATTGCCCTGTCACACAGCTTAGAAGAAAATCATAGAAGCAATAGAGCATTTTAAAAGGAAGTCTTTTGATGATACAGAGGATGATCATTATATTATCAAGAGGTGAATTGATAATGACTCAGAAGAGGCAGTTTTCCCATCTAAAAATTTATTTTAAAAATATTTTCCTTTTTATATAAGCACATGCATGATTCAGTGATATTTGTCTCTAAACCTAAAGGAAGTTCTTCAAGAAGAATAAAATACAATTCTATGTGATAGAGAAATATGGTGATAATTTAATTGGTGACACTAGTTCTTATTTGGGCCATAAGATAATTGTGCATCTTACAATCAATGTCATTTTATTTTATATATATATATATATTTTTTTTTTAATTTTTAATTTTTTTTTTAATTTTTTTTTATAAACATATATTTTTATCCCCAGGGGTATAGGTCTGTGAATCGCCAGGTTTACACACTTCACAGCACTCACCCTAGCACATACCCTCCCCAATGTCCATAACCCCATCCCCCCTCTCCCAAACCCCCTCCCCCATCAACCCTCAGTTTGTTTTGTGAGATTAAGAGTCACTTATGGTTTGTCTCCCTCCCAATCCCATCTGGTTTCATTTACTCTTCTCCTACCCCCTTAACCCCCCATGTTGCATCTCCTCTCCCTCATATCAGGGAGATCATATGATAGTTGTCTTTCTCCGATTGACTTATTTCGCTAAGCATGATACCCTCTAGTTCCATCCACGTCGTCGCAAATGGCAAGATTTCATTTCTTTTGATGGCTGCATAGTATTCCATTGTGTATATATACCACATCTTCTTTATCCATTCACCTGTTGATGGACATCTAGGTTCTTTCCATAGTTTGGCTATTGTAGACATTGCTGCTATAAACATTCGGGTGCACGTGCCCCTTCGGATCACTACGTTTGTATCTTTAGGGTAAATACCCAGCAGTGCAATTGCTGGGTCATAGGGTAGTTCTATTTTCAACATTTTGAGGAACCTCCATGCTGTTTTCCAGAGTGGTTGCGCCAGCTTGCATTCCCACCAACAGTGTAGGAGGGTTCCCCTTTTACCGCATCCTCGCCAGCATCTGTCATTTCCTGACTTGTTAATTTTAGCCATTCTGACTGGTGTGAGGTGATATCTCATGGTGGTTTTGATTTGTATTTCCCTGATGCCGAGTGATATGGAGCACTTTTTCATATGTCTGTTGGCCATCTGGATGTCGTCTTTGCAGAAATGTCTGTTCATGTCTTCTGCCCATTTCTTGATTAGATTATTTGTTCTTTGGGTGTTGAGTTTGCTAAGTTCTTTATAGATTGTGGACACTAGCCCTTTATCTGATATGATATTTTTTAATTTTTAATTTTTTTTTAAAAGATTTTATTTATTTATTTGACAGAGATCACAAGTAGACAGAGAGGCAGGCAGAGAGTGAGGAAGGGAAGCAGGCTCCCTGCTGAGCAGAGAGCCCGACACGGGGCTCGATCCCAGGACCCCGGGATCACAACCCGAGCCGAAGACAGAGGCCTTAACCCACTGAGCCACCCAGGTGCCCCATCAATGTCATTTTAGATTTGATCTTAAATAGTATTAGCTTCTTGGATATCTTTTTTTTTTTAAAGGATTTTATTTATTTATTTGACAGAGAGAGATCACAAGTAGGCAGAGAGGTAGGCAGAGAGTGAGGGGGAAGCAGGCTCCCTGCTGGGCAGAGAGCCGGATGTGGGTCTTGATCCCAGGACTTTGAGATCATGACCTGAGCTGAAGGCAGAGGCTTAACCCACTGAGCCACTCAGGTGCCCCTCTTGGATATCTTTTTGAAGGTATTTTATACACATGCGCATGCACACACAAATGTGTCTATCAATTTTTTTTACACAAAGTTACCATGCTTTTAGACTGTTCTGTACTAATCCTTTTTAAACTGTACATTATAACTTTTGGAATCTTTACCATTTGACTATATAGAATGCTTCTTTGTTCTTGTTTTAAACCAAACTGCGTGATATTCTATATAGATGTGCCCTAATTTGTTTAATAAATTCTCATTAACATTCACTATATATGCAAGAATTTGTACATTGGCATGTATCTGTAAGGATAATTTCCTGGAGGTGAATTTGCTGGTTCAAATGTGCATTCGTCCTGGATACAGAGAGCCTATTAAGGATTAAACCTCTTTCCTCAGAGGGAATTGTCACAGTTTTATCTGAAAGGTGGAAAATGGAATTTCATTATAGGTTTGATTTTTATTTCTGTTATTATGAGTGATGTTGAACATCTTTTCATATATTTGAGTTCTTTGTATTTCCTTTTCTCCAAACTCTGTTCATACATATCCTTGCCCTTTTTGTCATTTGGCCTTTTTCTTACTGGTTTTGCCCTTTGTCATAGAAACTGTAAATATTTTATATAATAGTTGTCTTTTAGCATTACTTATGATTTTTGCCACATAAAAAAATTTTAAGTAGGCAAATTTACTAATCTTTCATGGCAATCTTTCAAGGATTTTTCCTACTTTGAGGTTACATGCTTTCTCATGTTTTTTTCTGTGTGTATTTTCTGTTTGTAAGTTTTATTGAAATGTAACATATATTCAGATAAGTGCAAAAACAAGTGTGCAGCTTGTTGGATTTTCACAAACAACCTATTGTGTTGACCAGCACCCGGATGGAGAAATAAATAGAACACTGCTGTAGGGATATGCTTTCTTTTGTGCCTCCCACCAGGTACAGGCCTCCAAGGATAACAACCATTCTCCTGACTTTAACACCATACATTCGTTTTTGTTTATGTTTTGAACTTTAAGTGAAACTGGACTGACTGTTCCCTTTTTGTCTGACTTCTGTATTTAAACATTGCATTTGTGAGCCACACCCCTCTTGTAGCAGGTTGCTGTAATTGGCTCATTCTTTTACTGTTATATAGTATTCCATTTTACTTATAGACCATGCTTTTTTATCCATCCTGATGTTGATGGACATTTGAGTTGTTAGTTTACAGCCCTTAGGAGTATTGCTCTGAAGGCTAGGATAAGCACATGTTCGGCTTTTGTGGATACTATCAAACTTCAAAAGTGTTTATACATATACATATTATTATTATACATATTCATATTATACATATACATTTTCACCTGCAGTATGAGAGAGTTCCCTTTGTTCTTTTTTTTGGGCTAATGTTTGGTATTCTCTTTTTTCATTTTAGCAATTCATGTGGGTGGTTTTCATGTGCATTCCCCTGATGACTGTTTAGCACTTATTTATATATTTATTGAATATTTGGGTATTTTCTTTTATGAAGTGCCTATTCAAGTCTTTTGCTCAATTTTTTGTTGGGTCATGTGCTTTTTTCCTCATTGAAGTTCTTTATGTATTCTGAACATTAGTTCTTTGCAGATAATATGTGTTGTAAGTATCTTCTCCTTGGCTTCCTTTAACTCCCTTAATATTATGTTTTGGGGGCACCTGGGTGGCTCAGTGGGTTAAGCCTCTGCCTTTGGCTCAGGTCATGATCTCAAGGGCCTCGGATCGAGCCCCCCATTGGGCTCTGTGCCCAGCCGGGAGCCTGCTTCCCTCCCCTCCCAACCCACCTGCCTCTCTGCCTACTTGTGATCTCTTTCTCTCTCTGTCAAATAAATAAATAAAATCTTTTTTAAAAAATAGTATGTTTTGGATAGAGCATTTTTAATTTTAAAGTAATAGAATTCAGAAATTTTCTTCCTTTCTGGTCAATACTTTCTGAGTGTTAAAATTTAAGAATCTTTGCCTATATTGGAGTCATGAAAAAACTACATACAAAGTTTATGTAATGTTTTAAAGTAACAAAATAGTTTAATTTATAAAATACTGAAATTATACTGGAAAGTGCAAAAAATCTTAAATGTAATATCCATGTCACTCATTTAGATTAACATTTTTGTCATTGCTGCTTTAGAATTCTCTCTTAGAAAGGTAAATTAGTAATAGTGTATTCAATACAGCTGAGGTCTAACCCTCTGATTTGTCCCCTTTCTTCTCTGTAGCTGGCCATCATTCTTGGAGGGTATCATTCTCATACTACTTTTTCCAAATATAAAGACATCATAACACATGGTGGAATTGTTTTAAAATTTTCATAAATCATATATATATTTTTTTCTTTTTTGCAGTTTCCTTATTTTACCTAAACAGGTGTAGCCATGTAGATCAGTCCATTCATTTTAACCTATATATATAGTATTCTGTAGTATGAATAAATAATACTACAGTCATCATTTATTCATCTATCTTTTTGTATAGTTTTAAAAGATGTTATTATTTACTTGATAATTTCTCTCATTTTGGACATTTCAGGTTTTATGCCAAGTTTTACTATTATAAATGAGATTGTGAAGAAAATCTTTTGAATATAAATTTTAGTGTTAAAACCTTTTTCCTTAGAGAGGTAGTAAAGCTTAGTTGTTACAGATAGGCTCTGGAGCACAAATGGGTTCAAATTCTGGTTTCTTCTTTGTGACCTTGGACTTTATTTCTTGAACTTCAGTTTCCTTATCTGTAAAACAGAGCTAATTATAGTATCTGCTCATTGAATTAATCCGTATGAAATCCTTGGAAAAGTACCTGTGAATGTTAATTATTTTTTTTTTAAAGATTTTGTTTATTTATTTGACAGAGAGAGAGAGATCACAAGTAGGCAGAGAGAGGAAGGGAAGCAGGCTCCCTGCCTAGCAGAGAGCCCGATGTGGGGCTCGATCCCAGGACCCTGGGATCATGACCTGAGCCGAAGGCAGAGGCTTTAACCCACTGAGCCACCCAGGTGCCCCGTGAATGTTAATTATTATCATTAGATTCCTGTGAGTACGGTTACTGTGATGAATAACATGCACATTTTTAAGTTTATTGATACATATTGCCAGATCTTGTATGATCCTTTATATTATTATATATTATCCCAAAGTGTGGCAAATAAAGCCTCAGTTTTTGTTTCTCTGAGAAATGAGATCACATAAGTAGAAAGGACTCTTTTAAGAATAATTTTATATTGGCTGTGAAAATGGACTGCTTGATTTCAACTCTGCCTTTTAATGTAGGTAGCTATAGAGTGAGTTTCAGGGAGGAAACTAGATGCTTTATTATTTGATTCTTGGTATTGCTGTGGTTGTATTTGTAGCTGAGTAACAAGGAGCAGAAGTGTTGGAGCTAGTAATTACCTCTCTTTAAATCCTCTTCTTTTTCAGGGCAAAGAGCAGGAGCATACGTTTGTCTTTAGATTGGATCATCCAAAAGCATGCAAGCATTTATGGAAATGTGCTGTGGAACATCATGCGTTCTTTCGTCTCCGAGGCCCGGTTCAAAAGAGTTCTCATCGATCGGGATTTATTCGACTAGGATCACGATTTAGATACAGGTGAATGTCAATAGCTGCTTGCTATATCTTGCATTCTTTCATAAAGCCAAAAAGTGTAGGCTAACCTCTCATTTTACAGATGCAGAAACCAAGGTATAGAGAAATAAAGTGGTTCGCCATGTTTTCTCCAGGCCAAAATAAAAGACAAAGTGGTATTGTTATTGGTTGCAATTTCTGAAATAGACAGGAAAGCATTGTACTGGTATCATGGATTTTAGATCTGTCTTGACATGTACTTTATATATTAATTAACCCCCAATTTCAATTCGTATAGTAAGAGTTTTAAGGAGTCTCCATGGAATAGCTGAATGCCATATAGAAAAAGGGTATTTATTGTGCACTGAGAGGAAACTTAATCTGGGTAACATTTCTGGTTTTTTATAAACCTGAAGTTATGTTATTTTTATAGATTCCTTATGTGTTGGCCATAAGTTAAAAATGTTTTGGTTTACCTGAGGGTAGATTATTGATTGAGTTTTAAGCATGCCCTGAGAGTCACTGTGATTTAAAAAACAAATGGATAATAATCAATATTGTGGCAAGTTGATTGTGTGAGTTTCATGAAGTAAGAGTTTCTATTCTACCTATATTACAAGTGAGGAGGCATTTTCTTAACAGAATTTAAGTGAAAATCAAAGAGAGTGGGAAAATAGTTTTAAATATTTCTGGAAAATTACTCTGAAAAATGTATCACAATGAGAAAAAAATAACAAAATCTTGAGTTAATTGCAAACTGTGCATGAGGTGAGTGGAGAGAGGATAGGAGTTACATAAAAACACAGATATTCCAAAGTTATTCAGTACATTCCTAGGCACATGCATGCTTATGTAAAAACAGTATAATTTGCATGTTGTGTATTTCACACAAGCCTGAAGGAAGAAAAATGATGTAGTAAAGAGAGACATCAAGGCTATTAGTAGTAGTTCCTTCAGGATGAAGCTCAGGATGGTTCTTTTAAGAAAAAACTTAATGTAGACTTTCTCTCATGAGTATCTGATTACTGTAGGCCTTACATTGTCTTATTCCTCTTAATATGCCTCATTTATTTTAGTGGGAAAACTGAATATCAGACCACAAAAACCAGTAAACCAAGAAGATCAGCATCCTTTGAAAGAAGACCCAGCAAACGATACTCTAGAAGAACTCTACAAATGAAGGGTAAGATGCAACCTTGTTTCAAAAGACTGTTCTTCCTTAACAGTCCGTCATGTGCTGGTAATGTTTATTTGAAAGGAAGTTATCTGAATTTTGTTAATTCCAGTCAACTGAAGTACTCTTATTTATTAACTTTGGTTATGACAAAATCAGTGTAAGAAAATAGAAGGGGGGCGCCTGGGTGGCTCAGTCATTTAAGTATATGCCTTTGGCTCGGGTCGTGATCTCAGGGTCCTTGGAATTGAGTCCTACATCAGGCTTCCTGCTTCTCTGTCAACCCCTATCCCCTCCTCATGATCCCACTCTCTCTCTTTCTCTCTCAAGTAAATAAATAAATATTTTTTTTTAAAAAAAGAACAAAAGAAAATGGAAGAAAAAATTGCCTGTATTGTTGCTGAGATTAAACTTTATGTGAATCCCAATTCAGATACTATTTTGAGTTTGCATTCAGTTTTGTTCATATTAACATTAGTTTTGTGGAGTAACTTTTTCCATTCTCTTTTTGACTTCCAGATTTCATTAATAGTAGTCTCTCAAATACTCTTAGAACTTAAAAAAAACCCACTTATATATGTTGAATAAATTTTAAGTAAAAATTATTTCATATAGCATTATAATATTAGGGTTCTTTAAAAATAGAGTTTAAATTTAAACATCAGTATATATTTAAGTTGCTTTAATTATGTAATAAAAAATATGATTCACTTGAGAAACTAAAACTTGTGTTCAGTTTTGTCTGAGTTTGTATTAAACTACAGATGGAATTTTAAGTATGTCTGATTAGAGTCATCCCAGTTGTCCAGAAACCTCTGCCATGACCTGATGTTTGGCATAATAAAACTCATTTATATTCATAATTTTTGTTTGGCATACAAATTAAATAATACATACCTTTTAATGAAACCATTTTAGTTCGTGATGATTTGAAACCGTGAGTTAACCCTTATTTTCCATTGACAGTGTTTTGTTTTGTTTTTTTTTAAAGGTTTTATTTATTTATTTGACAGAGATCACAAGTAGGCAGAGATGCAGGCAGAGAGAGAGAGAGGTGGAGGCAGGCTCCCTGCGGGGCAGAGAGCCCGATTTGGGGCTCGATCCCAGGACCCTGGTATCATGACCTGAACTGCTGGCAGAGGCTTAACCCACTGAGCCACCCAGGCGCCCCACCACTGACGGTGTTTTATTGTCACTTATCTCACTCTAGGAGGCTTGCAGGTGGTTCTGTTTTAAAAGAAAATGGTATTTTATTGGCTTATTTTTAAAATGGAAGTAATTGTCATTATTGATTTTTAATGATGTGAATCCTAGAACATTTTGTGAAGTGATGATTTTTAAATCTGTAAGTGGGAAATATGGCTTAAAAACTGCCTAGATACACTTTTATGAATAGTGAAGCAGTTTGTCATGTAAGTGGAAACTAATGGGACATTTTCTTTTTTTTTCCCCTCTGTCAGGAAGTACAGCAAAATCTGAAGAACTCAGGTGAGTTCTATTTAGGAACAGAATTTAGAATTTAGCATTTATGTAGTTGCTGTCATTAATTAAACAAATATTTGTTGAAGACTTGTCAACGTGTTGTTTCCCTGAGCATTGGGAATATAGCAGGGAAAAAAATAAACATAATTCCAGATAAAATTGACACTAAGAAAAATAAAGCAGTTTAAAGAAATAAAGGCAGGGGTGGGAGTGCTATTTATAATGAGAATGACATACTTTTGTTATTGGCCTGTCACTGAAGATTATTTAGGGTTCTTGTACACAGAAGCTCAAAGAACAAAGGTTTATTTGCAGATAAGCAATTAATTTCATTCCTGGGATAATCCCCACTTGGTCATCGTGTATAATTCTTTATATCATATGTTGCTGGATTTGGTTCGCTAGTATTTTGTTGTGGATTTGTATAGTGTATATTTATAAAAGATACTGGTCTATAGTTTTCCTGTAATTCTTCACCTGATTTGGTATCAGGATAATTCTGGCTTCACAGAATGAGTTGGAAGTGTTTCCTTCTTGTTTTGGGGGGAAGAATTTATAAAAGAATTGGCATTCTTCTTTAAGTATATGATAGAATTCACTATTATAAAGGCCATCTTGCCTGGACTTTCTCTTTGTATGAAGTTTTAAAAATTCCTACTTCAGTCTCTTGTTACAGATCCATTCAGATTTATTTTTCATTTTGACTCAGTTTGGGAATTTCTTTCTGGAATTTGTCCATTTCATCTAAGTTATCTGATTGGTGGCGTGCAATTGTTCATGTTTATTTCCTTTTCCTTTTTATTTCTGTAAGGTAGGTAGTGATGTCCCCTCATTCATTTCTAATTTTAGTGATTTGAGGGGTTTCTCCCCCCTTGGTCAGTTGAGGTAAAGGTTTGCCCATTTTCTGGGCCTTTTCAAAGAGCCAGCTTTTGATTCTTATCTATTTTTCAAGTTCATTAATTTCCACTCTGATATATTATTTCTTTTTTAAATATTTTTTTAAAATTTTAATATCTTAAGTAGGGTCCATGCCCAATGTGGGGCTTGAACCCATGACCCCAAGATCAAGAGTTGTATGCTGTACCCACTGATACATTATTTCATTTCTTATACTTACTTTAGGTTTAATTTGCTTTTTTTTTTCTGGTGTCTTAACATGGGAAAGTAGGTTATTTACTTGAGATTTTTATTTTTATTTTTTATTTTTTTCTAAATTATTTGAGAGAGAGAGAGAGAGCATGTTGTTGTTGGGGGGCGGGCAGGGTCAGGGACAAGCAGACTCTGCGCTGAGCTTGCAGCCCGATGCAGGGCTTGCTCTCATGACCCTGACATCATGACTTAAGCCGAAATCGAGTTGGACATTTACCTGACTGATCATCCAGGTGCCCTTATTATTTTTTTTTCTTTTAAAAATTTTATTTATTTATTTATTTATTTATTAATTAGAGAGAGAGAGAGACAGAGCCTGAGCAGTGGGGAGGAGACAGAGGGAGAGGGAGAAGCAGACTCTACTACTGAGCAGGGAGCCCAATGTTGGCTTCCATCTCAGGATCCTGAGATCATGACCTGAGCCAAAGGCAGATACTTAACCACCTGAGCCACCCAGATGCCCCTGATTCTTTTTTCTTTTTTTTATTTAAAAAAAAAAAATTTTTTTTTTTTTAAGATTTTATTTATTTATTTGACAGACAGAGATTACAGGTAGGCAGAGAGGCGGTCAGAGAGAGGAGGAAGCAGGCTCCCTACTGAACAGAGAGCCCGATGTGGGGCTCGATCCCAGGACCCTGGGATCATGACCTGAGCCGAAGGCAGAGGCTTTAACCCACTGAGCCACCCAGGCGCCCCTGATTCTTTTTTTCATACAAAACATTTGTTGCTATAGATTTTCCTCCAGGGACTGCTTTAATAACATTCCATAAATTTGGTATGTTGTATTTTTATTTATCCCAGATTATTTTCCAGTTTCTCTTTTGATTTCTTCCTTCACTCTTTGGTTACTTGGGAATGTGTTGCTTGATTTCCACATATTTGTGACTATCTTAAATTTTCTTCTTATTTTTTGTACTTTTATTCCACATGGTTAGAAAACATACTTTGTATGATGTTGATCCTTATACATTTTAATTGAAACTTTTTTTATGGCTTAACATAAGATGTATCTCAGAAAATTGTATGCCCTTGAGAAGAATGTATATTCTGTTGTTGAGTGTAATGTTCTATAAATGTCTGTTAGATCTGGTTGGTTTTATACTGCTTAGGACTTTTATTTCATTATTAACCTTTTGCTGAGTAATCCATTATTAAGAGCAAGGTTTTAAAGTCTCCAATTACTGTCATTTAGTTGTTTGTTTCTCTCTTTATTCTTTCAGTTTTTGTTTCATGTATTTTGGGGCTTTTTGTTAAGTGCAAATATATTTATAATTGTTTGATTCTTTTATTATGATGAAATGTCACTCTTTTTCTCTAGTAATTTTTTTTGTTGTTGTTTTGAAGTCTATTTTGTTTGATTGGCAGTCCATTTTTATTCTGGTTGCTTCTCCATGGTTTATTACTTTTACCAAATTTGGGAAGTTCTTAGCCATTATTTCTTGAAATGATCTTTCTTTTCTTTTCTTACCCCTCCTTAACTCCCATTACATGCCTGTTGTTACATGTGATGGTGTCTCACAGGTTTCTGAGTCTCTGTTCATTTTTCTTCACTCTTTTTCTTTCTGTTACTCAAGACTAGATAATCTCAGGTGACCTGTCTTCAAGTCATTGATTCTTCCACCTGCTCAAATCTCCTGTTGTGTCCTTTCAGTGAATTTTATATTTCCGTTATTGTATGTTTCAAGTCGAGAATTTCTATTTGAGTCTTATTTATAAATTCTCTGTTTAATGATAAATTCTCTGTTTAATGATAGTTTAAGTATAGGAACCGTGTTCCTATACTTATTTCTTTAGATTTTTTTTTTAAATTTCCTGCATGTATTTAAAATAGCTGATTTAAGTGGATTGCCTAGAGAGAGTTCCATCTTTTTGGCCACACTCATGTGGAGTAAAGCTTTCACCACATTGAACTTGGGGGAATGGGGAATGAGAGCAAATTGTGGCTCAAATGCCAGACTCAGCTATGAGATTTAGTAGATTTTCTTGAATAAATGTTTATTCACTAATGTGTGCTTTTTCATGATTGTTTTTAAAAATAATTTTCAGGGTGCCTGGGTGGCTCAGTTGGTTAAGCAACTGCCTTCAGCTCGGGTCATGATCCCACGGTCCTGGGATCGAGTCCCACATCGGGCTCCTTGCTTCATGGGGAGTCTGCTTCTCCCTCCGACCTTCTTACTTCTCGTGCTCTCTCTCACTGTGTCTCTCTCAAATAAATAAATAAAATCTTTAAAAAAAAATAAAATAAAAATAATTTTCATTAGATAAATGTTTGTTTCACTGGGTAGAGAGTCCTCAAACCACCATTCCAGAAGTTCTACTTCTGGTGACTCAATTAATTTTAATAGTACATATTACAATGTATAGTCTCATATAATGCTTAACTATTGGTATGTGTCAGTTTCCTGGAATGTCTATCAAAGTATCAGATTCAGGACATACTTACAAATCTAGTTAACTCTTGAATTGGTCTACTCTTATATAGTGGATGTATAACTAGAGCTTCTTCAAAAAGAGAAATCGTTTGATTTGAGGTACTGAGTATGGTTAGTGTCTCCTTGAGATGCATTTTTCCCCCAACTTGGAAAACCAGTAAAGTTGGGCTGTGATTAGTGATTCATCACAAAAGCACTTCTCCTGAAGTTTCTTTAGCTGTCAGTAGGCTGTTAAAAATAAATCAATGGATAGAGTATGGAGGAAGTGAGCTATTCTCTCTATTGTGAATTTTTAATTAGGTAAAGTTTTCTATCTTTCCTGAATTGTACACTTTTACTTTCATTGTAGTTACTTTTAGGCTATGCTTTTAAGAAAAATGATGGGAAAATGTTAGAGGTATTTTGTACTTTTTAAACTATTTTTTGTTTTTTGTTTAATGGAGTATGTCTTTCTTACCTGAAAAGAAGACTGGGGCAGAATATTAGAGCTTAAAATAAGGAAGATAACCTGGTGAATTTACCAGAAATGTAAACAGAAATGTAAACATATTATTCAAGCAATAATATGTAGTTGAAAAATTCAGGTTTTTATTTGCAAGGATTTGTCCTTTAAAAATTTTTTGAGGGGTGCCTGGGTGGCTCAATCAGTTAAGTGTCTTGTCTTTGGCTCAGGTCATGATCTCCGGGTCCTCACCCCCAGTTTGGGGCTCCTTGCTCAGTGGGGAGTTTGCTTCTCCCTCCGCCCCTCCCCACCACTCAGGCACACATGTATCCTCTCTCTCTCTGTGTCTCTCTGTCTCAAATAATCTTTAAAAAAGAATCTTTAAAAAATTTTTAAAACTTTTTTTTTTTGAGGTACACATTTCTGACCAAAAACTTAAGTATGACTATATAGTCTCTTTCTTAGAATTAAGATTAATTTAATTTTACTAACGAAGTTTTATTATCTTCACTTGAAAAACGCTTTGGCTCTGGAAAACCCAACAGAAATGGGATATGTAAGCAATGATACTTAGTTATTATTTTTTACAATAAACTTTTAGATATGAAATGTAGAGGGGGACCTAGCTCTCCTGAAGGTTATTTAATACTCTTTATGACACTGCTTGAGAGAACCTGAGTTTGGACTGGCATGAATGCCCTTTCATTCTTGCCCTTGTAGTTCTGTTTGCATGAACAGTTTTGCTCCAATGAACCATGGAAAGCAGTACTGTTTGAAAAAGCACAGCTATTTGACCTAAAAAGCTTCTTGACCTTGTACTGTGCCCATTTGAGTAACAGGTTTTTAAATTGTCTGATGTCAGTGGTTTTCCTTATATTATTTTATCTCCTAACTATTCCCCATGGGTCTTGAGTAATAAAAAATATCCTAAGAAGAGGTGACATTATAAAAAATAGATCACATTTCAGTGATTAGTACTTTTTTTACAGGCTTAGCTGATGGAATCTTGAAGATAGAAAAGAGAGGAGAAAAAGGAATGGAGGAGGAAGTGATGAATACGGAGAGTATAAGAGCAAAGGGGATCAGTTATTACAGATAGTCCTTTGAAAGGGGAAGCTTGAATTAGATCAGTAATGAGAAGTATTCATTCCTCCTTATGTGTTAGCAGAAGTGAAGAATGTGTGTAATTATGAGAAAATAATGCTTCCTACATTTAAAATTATTTGAAAACGGGGCTATGATCTCGTTAAAATCATATATTATAAGCACTTTTTTCATGTTATTATGCATTTATTATTAATGAATAATCATTACTAATTATTCATATAATTATAATTATTCATTATTCATTATTTTATTTATTGCTTGCTAGAGTTATTCTCAGTTAAAGGAAAAGCTTCAAAGGGTAACCAAGGGCCTCATCCAGCAGATTGGATGAGATTTCATAATATCTGGAATCATGGGTTACTTAAACCAGCATAATGTGTTCTGGGAGCAGCAACATTAGCCAAAAGAAATCGTGCCTGACAGGTATATTCTTTGCAATTGTGTTGACAACAGTTATACACTAACCAGTATTTTTTTTTACGTTTGTTTGGTTTTTTTGGTCAATTTTATTATCACTGTTCTTTGTGTTTTGCTAAGGTTAACACGCATTTAATCCTCCTAACAGTTTCATGCAAATAAAGAACCTGAGGTTTAGAGAGTAGAACTAGTGGTAGTGGCACTGCTTGGATTTGAACCCAGGCTACTGCAAGTTCTGGTGACTCAATTTGTAATAGAGATATAGGTAATAAAAAATAATATATAAAATGGGTTCACTTCTCATCACCTAGCCTTTAGCAAGGCCTCTTCATTTTTTTTTTTTTTTAAGATTTTATTTATTTATTTGAGAGAAAGATCATGAGCGGGGGATTGGGTAGTTGAAAAATTCACGGGGGAGCATCAGAGGGAAACAGACTCCCACTGAGCAGGAAGCCTGATGGTGGGGCTTGATCCCGGGACCCTGGGATCATGACCTGAGTTGAAGGCAGACGCTTAACCAACTGAGGCACCCAGGTGCCCCAGCCTCTTCATTCTTGAGTTCTTTCTTAATTGGTTGTCTTTCATCAGATTGTTTTTATTTTGTTCCCACCTCTGTAAGAAAGGCTCCTAGATGCTGTATTCAGAGTTTCGTTTGAGAAGTTTTGCCCATTTCCTTTTCCTTTTATTTTTTTTCAAGATTTTATTTATGTGCGTGAGAGAGAGAGCAGGCACAAGCAGGGAGAGACAAAGGGAGAGGGAGAAGCAGGCTCCCTGGGGTTTGATCCCAGGACCCTGAGATCATGACCTGAGCTGAAGGCAGATACCTAACTAACTGAGCCACCCAGGCACCCCTGCCCATTTCCTTTTACTAGAATGACATCTTGGCTGTTTATAATATTTTTTGCTTATTTGTTTTTGGTTTTTTTAAAATATCTTATTCATTTATTTGACAGAGAGAGAGAGAGATCACAAGTAGGCAGAGAGGCAGGCAGAGAGAGTGGGGGAAGCAGGCTCCCTGCTGAGCAGAGAGCCCCATGCGGGGCTCGATCCCAGGACCCTGAGATCATGACCTGAGCTGAAGGCAGAGGCTTAACCCACTGAGCCACCCAGGCGCCCCTGCTTATTTGTTTTAAAGAGGTATTTATTATTTGTCAGAGAGAGAGCACAGGCAGGGGAAGCTGCAGGCAGAGGGAGAAGCAGGCTCCCTGCTGAGCAAAGAGCCAGATATAGGACTCGATCCCATCACCCTGGGATCATGACCTGAGCCGAAGGCAGGTGCTTAACTGACTGAGCCACTCAGGCGTCCCTGGGTATGATATTCTTAAATACTTCTATGAAGAGATCTGTGCCAGCTAGGTACTGGCAGTGGTTTCCTTTTAATCTCCTTGGGGTGCCTTAAGTGTTCTTTCCTTATCCCTGAAAGACAATAATTTAAAAATAAAGGATTGAATACATTTAATTCCCTATCTCTTTTTCCTGGAACGTAGTGCTCGCATTAAATTAGTAAATTAGTTCCTCACTTTTCAGGAGTGTGTGTGTGTGTGTGTGTGTGTGTGTGTAAAACTTTGAACATATTTTCAGTTATCTTAGTTGAATTTTTTACCCCAGGATGCATGTACGCTTATGTTAGAAGGTCTGAAGTCCATTAACTCTTTTTTCCCATCATTTTGTTGTGATCATATGTGATCTTTGAGTTACTTCATTGAATATTTGTTCTCTTTTTTAGCTGTTATGAGTTTTTTTTAATTTATTTTGTTTTTGACTGAATTTAAGTGCTTTTTTGTGGGAAGGCGATGGAGGAGGGAAATGAATACAGCCTAAACTAAAAATTTAAACACATATTTATAAATCATTTTGAGTGGAAAGTATACAGTCAAAGTTAGAAAACAAGTTTATACTAAGGCCTTTTGAGTTATAAAATGTTGAGCTATTGCTGACATTAGAATATCTTGAGAGGGTAGTAATATACAAAAGAAGTGACACAGGGACGCCTGGGTGGCTCAGTTGGTTAAGCAGCTGCCTTCGGCTCGGGTCATGATCCCAGCGTACTGGGATCGAGTCCCACATTGGGCTCCTTGCTTGGCGGGGAGCCTGCTTCTCCCTCTGCCTCTGCCTGCCATTCTGTCCGCCTGTGCTCGCTCTCTCTCCCTCTCTCTCTGACAAATTAAAAAAAAAAAAAAAAAAAAAAGTGACACAGATAAGTTTATGTGGATATTTGTGCTTAATGCCTTGAATTTAAGGTATCATTTGTGCTTCTCTCCATTTTGCCATCCTTGACAGATACTGTCCAATGAATAAACAAGATTAGTAGTGAACTCCATATTTTAAGCACAATTAAAATATAGGTATATGGAAATCTCAAATGAGCAGATTATAGAAAAACAAGTATTTGTCTATAAAAGCAAATGTTTTCTGGCATACTTAGTTTTAGGTTCCAACAGTAATTTTTTTTTTTTTAAGATTTTATTTATTTATTTGACAGACAGAGATCACAAATAGAGAGACAGGCAGAGAGAGAGGAGGAAGCAGGCTCCCCACTGAGAAGGGAGCTCTATGCGGGGCTCGATCCCAGGACCCTGAGATCATGACCCGAGCTGAAGGCAGAGGCTTTAACCCACTGAGCCACGCAGGCGCCCCCCAACAGTAATTTTCTTTATTTGCAGCAAAACAATTACTTTAAAAATAAAGCTACTTTCATTACTGTATGTATAATTTTACAATGTGAAGCCCTTGAATTTTATATGTAGTTTTTTAATATATATTTTTATCTATTACAGTGTTCACAATAATGTTTCAACCCAGAGTAATGGCTCCCAACAGGTGAGATCATGTTAAGCTTCTAAACACTAGAACATTAGTCAGTTATCACAGATAGTGGTATTATTAATTGAATTTTTAAGTGGTATAACTTTGGGAAAGTTTTGTGCATTTTCTTTTTTTTTAATCTGTAAAGTGGATAATGAAACCCTCTGCTATTATGAGATGTTGTAAATAGTACAGGTGCTCCATAGACCATTTTCCATTCTTGTAAATCCTATATAATGAATAAGATACTAATATTTAGTTAGATTATTATTTATCTATGAGGTAGTGCATAACATTCAAGCATTTGTTTGCACTATGTTCCTAGGTAGTATTCCATTTTAATGTTCTGTTTATTGGTGATGAAATCTTTTGTCAGGCAAAATAGATGATTTTTATAATTTTATAACCCACAGGCTTGGGATGTGAAATCTACTCTGCCTGTGATTCCTTCTGTTCCCTCTGGTCCTGTGCTGGCAGAGAGAGAGAATCTTCCAAGGAATCCTGGAATAGACCAGCATGACAGGAAATGGTTTGTTAACTCTTTAAACCGGAATAAAATGTTGCTTGCTTAGTGGTATTCTAAATTCCCAGCCATAATCTTAGAATATTTTAAATATGATTGAAAGCAAATTATTCATATTTGTAAGCTGAACAGAAACATTACTGAGCAGTCATATTGGGATTGGGAAAATAAGGGATATGTATGAAGAAGGGAATGCAATTATTTAATTGGAGAACATCAGCATCTCTCCTTATTTTGGTTAGCATGATTGGAAGTGGTGGGTTGTTCTCTGTTGAAAAGGACTTTAAATGCTAGTCAGTAGAACCTTTTTTCGGATCAATAAGGAAAATATGTTCATCTGTTTCACACAACATAATGCTAGTGATTTTGGATGTGTTTTTTCATTAAAGACTGAAGATAAGCCAAAGGGAAACTTGATTATAACCTAAAATAAACCAAAGCATTAAAATACTCCATTTTGGGGGATGGAGAGATAATCTGATGACAGAGAAGATACTTTGTTTAGATTTCCAGGGTCTTTTTTTTTTACATTCATAGTTAGTACACAAATATGAATACTTTGTGACTTATTGGAGTATAATCAGTAGGATTCATTTCCCAAATAAATGCATTTGGCTTGGAGGGCTCCTGGGCAATTATTTGGTTGAGTGCATCTGTTCAAGTTGTGTGTCTATGAAATGAACTTTGATAATTCATAGGAATTTTCTCTTTTTCTCTTGCTCTTAGTTTGTTAAGTACCTGAAATCTAATGAGTTTCTGTGGTGATCTCAAGGTTTTGGTCAGCTTTCTGTGCAACCAGTTCTTCCTTCATGGTGGTGGGTCAACAGTGGTTGGTGATTATTTTCAGTCTTTGCTATGTAATTGTTTTTCACTGTTATTTTGGCTTAACTAACTTGCAAGGTGCTTTGCTCTTCATTGTTGGGCATACTTTTACTTCAGTTCCAAATAACTTGATTAATTTCTAAGATTGAAGGAATTTTTTTTCTTTATTTTTTCTTTTCCTTTTACCTGGGATTATGATAGAGGAGTACTTTGTGTGTGTGTGTGCATGTGGGCACACACCTAAAGTATGAACAGTGAGGCTTTTAAATATCAAATTTTAGTCTTTATTTTTATAAGCCATTAAAAAGAGTTTCTTCAATTCTTATTGAAAACACAGCTCCAGTAAGCAGCTATGTTTTATGGCCTTGATGTTACTACCAAGTCCTATTGGCAAGGAAACCAGACTTCAACTATAAAAGAACTCCCTTAATACATGCTTACCCCTTTTATATTAATACAGAATGAGAGTCTGGGGGGTGGGTTTTGCATACTATATTATGATACTAAATCTTTATTGAGTTTTCTAATTTTAATGGGCACATATTTAAATCTATTTAATTTATTAGGCACTATGTAATTCCTTTGACACAGCCTTTAAAAGAGACAATACTGAATCTGAGAGTATTGAATTTTAAGGAAAATGAAAAATTTGGAGCTTCTGTGTCCTTCTGTTATGTATTTGTGCTGAGACCTCATTTACTGAAATGGAGTAAAATGGTGATCCTGAAAACTTAATGAGCCTCAGTGTATGTCAGCAGCAGTGGCATGGAACTGAATATAGAACTGATCTGTCTTGGAGCTAATGGATTCCCCAGCCTGAATTTAAAGTGCATTCTGTATTTCACTTTTTGTTTCTGCATGCTTTTATTGTTATTAATGCTCTTAAATGAATATAAAACAGTCCTCCTTTAGAAAGTGATGTTAATAAAATATGGAAATGCTCCCAAGGTTTGAACAATTGGGCAGAATAACAGACTATTACCAGGTAGATAATTTCTAACCATTTTAATCTAAACCTACTTCATGTTCAGTTCTTTATTCTCTCATTGATATCTTCTAAATGACACCATTATTTCAGGGAATGATTTGGTATATCAGTAATGTAGAATTATCTGATATTCAGAGTATCACCTTTTGAGAAACAATTTATATTAAATCCATTTAACCATTTATTAACAACAACAAAAAGAAAACTGAATAATATTTGGGAAATCTTGCATATATCAGGGAGAACATAAACCTAACTTAATTTCCTAAATTTTCATAGACTGTATATTGAGGGTCATGAATATTATGGGGTAGATTTGGTGAACAAGTTCTATATCTGTTGAAGAAAATACGATTTTATTGTAAAAAAGCATTCAGGCTTGTTCTGAAAAATCCTTTTAGCTAATTTCTGTTTCCTGAAGGAAAAAAACATGAGGGTTCATGTTTTAGTTGTTAGAAAAATACTGTATTTAAAAATTTATCCATAGACATAATTGGGGTGATTTTTTTTGTTGTTGTTTATAATTATCTTAAATATCTACTGCCCTTTTTGCTGTGTTACAAAACCTTGATGTTCTGTGACAGATGTGTCTTTCTACTGGAGGACTCTGTTTCTAACCAGGAACTGCTTCTATGCATGTTTCCATCTCATAGTTTTGTAGGCCTATTCTATAGCACTGTGTGATAAAAGGGTATCTTAATATACTTACTAAACTGTTTCTTGGAGGGGCTTACAATCTTATCACATTATCTGTGCCTGTTAGATATCATTTTGAGGTCCTGTGAACTTTGATTATAGAAGGAACAATGATTCTCCATTGTTAATTGGAAACATTGACGTAAAATTACCTGTTTTTTTTTTGTTTTTTTTTTTAATGTTCTTTCTGAATTTTGTTTCCTGGATTTCAGTTTTGTGAAATCACTTAATTTGGGGAATAATTCTCACAATTACTCTTTTCTATATAAGCTTTTGTTCATAATGTAGAAGTGTCCTTTTAAATATTTGAATTAAGTAGATTATAAATATATTTTCCTTTTCATTAGAACTTCAAACAACATTTTTAACTTTTTTTTTTTTTTTTCATTTTTAACTTTGAATTTGATACCAGCATCAGGGACAGATAGAGTGTTTTGTTCTCTGTGAAATTTCCTCTTTATTTAATTCACTAAACTGACTCTGGTTACTTATTCATATTTGCATATTGAGCTTTTCCACTACATATAACTTTCTGGATTCTACCCCCCTCCTTTATGCTTGAATGTCATTGCATGGAGTAAATGTCAGTAACTACTTACAGCAGTGTTGCATGCAGGTCACACTGCCCTTCTCCTTTGTTACCTCTTACACATCCATTTTCTCCTATTCCTGTTGACTAACTGTGCTCCCCTCCCACTCCCCAACCATCCAGGCTCTCTGCTGCCAGTGACTGCTGTCAACGTGGTGGAAACCAGTGGAACACAAGGGCCTTGTCCCCACCCCAGCCTGCACATAGAAACTACACTGACTTTGTCCATGAGTACAATGTGAAGAATGCAGGAGTCCATCATGATGTTCATTTTCCTGGCCATGCAGCCATGACTGAGATATGAGTGTTAAGCCCATTAGACACTGGGACTCTTTGTCATGCAAGTTGATGGTATACATTTTCTATACATAGAAGATTGATCACATTAGGAGAATTTGGGAAAAATTACTTTATATTGCGTCAGTAGTTGTGTAGTGTTTGTAATGGAGTTCTTCTGTGAAAGGGAAAAGAATGTGAAGAAAGCTATATGCCATCAATGATAATGAGAAATGCTTTGTATTGAAAGGGTATGTATATATATCATTGTAATTTTGGAAAGGTTTCTCATGATTTTAATGTGTTAATACATCACTCAGAAGATGTCTCAGGAGAGAGGTTTGTGTTTGTGTAAAAAGCTTCCTGTTACCTCTCATCCCCACACCATCCAGATAGATTGAGGTGAAAAGAATCAGACACACTAATCACAACTAAGGAGGAGGCATGTCCAGGCACAATATCTCAGTCTTTGGTAAACTTTGATATAGCTGCTTTTCTATACCATTTTTAATACTTCTGTAGTGATCCTTGCCTTAATTTCAGTTAAGTGCCTAAGATTCTACAATCATAATTAATGTAATTTTTAATTAAAAGTACTTTTACTTTTTAACAAATAAGTAATTTACTGAAAGGTCTAGAAATCACATTAATAATGTGATTCATGTAGAGAGATAAACCTGAATGGTTACTTTTGCATGATTAAGTAGTTAACTAGTGGTTAACTAAATTTAGTTACATTACTACTGAATGGTTGTACAAAATGGAAAATGTATTTACTTTTATCTTTTCATTTTCTCTTTTATTTTCCATCTTATGCCTCTGATAGATTTCCCGGATTTGCAGCAGCCTCATAATTTAGCCTCGTACAACCTTTAAAATAAAAATTATAAAGCCCTTTAAAAAAAAAAAAAATTATAAAGCCCAAACCATATCACTTTCAAATGGGTTAGATATATTACTCTTTTGGTCCTTTATGAACTTCGAATGTAATCATCCAAGCTCTTTGATTTAATTCATAAAGGCAGATTATCTGGAAAAAGTGTATTTGTAATGTAATGGGAACTGATACAAGGGAAACATTTTTTTTGCCTTTTTACAGTTTTTAGAAATTTTAACAATTTCCAAATGTTAAAACTGTATATAGTAATTTGAAGATATTTTATAGTTTGAGAATTCATAATACTTCAAGATAATGAAGCTGTATTATAAACAACCTAACCCATATATCATCCTATTTACTTCTGAGATTGGTGTAATCCCTCTCTGCTAGATACAGGTTTCAGAGGGCTTTATTACCGGACTGTTGGTTGCAAATAGAATACAGGTTGTCAATAGAAAATATAAGTAAGCAAAATTAAGATCTAGGAATGAAATTTTTAGGCAGGTTTCAATCTGTGATTTTATCACAAACTTTTTTTTTTTTTTTTAAAGATTTTATTTATTTGACAAAGAGTGTGCTTGTGCATGCCCATGGGCAAGCGCAATCAGGGGGAGTGGCCGGCAGGGGGAGAGGGAGAAGCTGGCTCCCTGCTGAGCAGAGCCACATGGGGGCTCAATCTCAGGATCCTGGGATCATGACCTGAGCCTAAGGCAGATGCTTAACCAACTGAGCTACCCATCACAATCATTTTTTTTTTTAAGAGTTTTAAAAATTTATTTATTTGACAGAGATCACAAGTAGGCAAAGAGAGAGGGGAAAGCAGGCTCTCTGCTAAGCAGAGAGCCTGATGCGGGGCTCAGTCCCAGGACCCCAGGATCATTACCTGAGCCGAAGGCAGAGGTTTTAGCCCACTGAGCTACCCAGGTGCCCCTATCACAATCATTTTAAGGAGATAAGCTCAAAGTATTCTTTAGCACATCCTGTAAGTATGAACAGGTTCATATCTTAAATAACCCACCTCCCTCCCTAAATCTTATCATCATAAAGCATACTTAAAAATGGCCACTAATGTATATCTTTCATAGTTATTTTAGACTTTACATAGCTCAGATTATAATTGTCAGGTATTATTGGTAGTGATTTTTTTCTTTAAAGCAGGGAATTTGAATCATAACATTTTAGCACAGAAACTCTGGTTTGTGTCATTCAGGAAAAGATTTCATGGGTGTGAATATGATTAAGAACTATTTTGGGTGCAGGGGTGGCTCAGTTGTTAAGCATCTGCCTTTGACTCAGGTCATAATCCCAGGGTCCTGGGACCAAGCCCCAAATCAGGCTCCCTGCTCCACTGGAAGCCTGCTTCTCCCCCTCCTTCTCCCCTACTTGAATTCCCTTTCTCGGTGTCTCTGTCTCTGTCAAATAAATAAATAAAATCTTAAAAAAGAAAAAAAAAATGTTTCTATAACAGAAACCAAAGAAGTATAGTAATAAAGCTTTTTAGGTCTTTTAGAAAGTCCTGAGGTTTGACTTTTTGTACTTTAAAATTAATCTTGAAATCTGAAGGTTAGACTGCTGAACAATGCCATATATATATATATATATATATATATATATCTTAGCAGAATCTTAACTTCAGGAAATAGGGAAGGATTGTAATAGAAGAGTACATCTTCAGTTTACATTGAAAGTGGTCATTTCTGTTCTAGAAGTTGAGTTAATCAGTACTGTTACATTTACATGATGGAAGAATCACATCGTGATTATTCTTTCTTTGAAAACCTTGTTATGTTGTAGTTCATTTGTAAAGTTCTGATGATAGAAACTGGATTGGTGGGTTGGTAGGGAGAGAAGGCAGTTCAGGGGGTGGAGAAAGTAAAGGGCTAACATTGAATGGTAGTAGAATCAAATCTGTTTACTTTTACAAGTTTCTATATGATCTAGGATTTCATATCAAATATTGTGAATATTCTTGGTACTGATACTTTAAAGATATACATGTTTCCAGAATTATAAAGAATTTACATGTAGTTCATCCTAAATTAAATAAATTGTCATCAGCTTATTTATATTCTGCATTTTATTATGCCTAAATGTAAGCGGTCATACATTCTAGATTAGGGAACTAATGTCCTCCAGAAGTACCTTACTTGGTCACTATCTTTTTGATCAGAAGGAGCCCCAGCATGTGATTCAACTTCAGTGCTTTGTTTAATTTTATTTAACATAATTAATTTTAACATCTTGAATTAGGTTAGTTATGTTTCATCTATACTTTATGAACAGAGAAACTTACAGAAACACAGCAAAACTACACTTTCACACATAAAAATAAACAAGCTCTTATGATAATTATTTCTTTTGATGGTAAGACCACTTCAAAGGCTTTTACCTGTCCCTGAGTATAGTCTAACCCTTTTGACCTTGATAGGGTAATCATGTATATACTTTTAAATGGATTTACAGAGGAAAACAGAAACTCTACTTGTTGTGTTGGGTATATGTCTATATTTTACTTTATTTATTTTTTTTAAAGATTTTATTTATTTGTTTGTCAGAGAGAGAGAGAGGGAGAGAGAGCAAGCACAGGCAGACAGAGTGGCAGGCAGAGGCAGAGGGAGAAGCAGGCTCCCTGCTGAGCAAGGAGCCCGATGTGGGACTCGATCCCAGGACACTGGGATCATGACCTGAGCCGAAGGCAGCTGCTTAACCAACTGAGCCACCCAGGCGTCCCATATGTCTATATTTTAAAAAATAGTACACAGTCATATTTTTTAAAATTATTTATTTATTTGACAGAGATCACAAGTAGGCAGAGAGGCAGGCAGAGAGAGAGGAGGAAGCAGGCCTCCTGCTGAGCAGAGCCCACTGACATGGGTCTTGATCCCAGGATCCTGGGATCATGAGCTGAGCTGAAGGCAGAGGCTTTAACCCACTGAGCCACGCAGGCGCCCAGTCATTTTTTTTTTTTTTTAAGATTTTATTTATTTATTTGACAGACAGAGATCACAGGTAGGCAGAGAGGCAGGTAGAGAGAGAGGAGGAAGCAGGCTCCCTGCTGAGCAGAGAGCCGGATGTGGGGCTCGATCCCAGGACCCTGAGATCATGACCTGAGCCGAAGGCAGCGGCTTAACCCACTGAGCCACCCAGGCAACCCTCATTTTTTTTTTTTTTAAGATTTTATTTATTTCAGAGAGAGCACGAGTGGGGGAGACAGGATGAAGGAGAGGGAGAAGCAGAATCCCTCTGAGCAGGGAGCCTGATGCTATGCAATACCAGCTGGATCCTAGGACCCTGGGATCATGACCTGAGCCTAAGGCAGACGCTTAACCAAGGATTGAGTCACCCAGGCATCCCTTACACAGACATTCTAATATTGTAATATCGTCATTATAATTTAAATAATTTTTTAGGGGGAATTTTAAAATTTATTTAAAATGCTGACCCAGAAAATATTATTTATAACCCTTGGGTGAATCTTTGTCCAGGATGTAAAAGATGCCATGTAAACATGTCAGAATATAAAACTGAAGTGTATTCTGAATGAAGGGCAGGCAGACATGAGATAAAGCAATGAACTTGACCTTAATTATGGTAGTATCTTTTATTTGCTAGATTTTTGCATATTTACTTGGTTGATATGCTAATAATTATTTTGATTAATAGTCTTGCTTTATCACTTTTATGTATCCTGATGTCATGCATTTCAACTTTCCATCTTACCAAAACAGGAAAATAGATGAAGGGGGTGGTGGAAAGGAGTGGAGGATTATGGTGTCTTGGGTTTCAGGAGGAAGAAAAATATTGTGATGACTGGCCTCACAGGAATGAGAAGGCTAATCCTCAGCTTTGATCCCTTTATTATGTATTCACAGACGTAGACTGAAGAATTGGGGCGATGGTTGTCCATGCTAGTGCAGGATGTACTGATGGTGGAAAGAGTCGTCATTGTCATTATTTGAACCTTGGTACTTTAACTGTTTTGGTTGGGGCATATGCTTCATTTCTAAACCATAGTTCATTGCTTGAAAGGCTGTTATTTTGTGTGTGTTAGGCTTTGAAGATTGGGTCTAGAATAGTAATATTGAGTTGCATTAATTTTATATCCTTGGTATATAGGGCTTATCATATGGATTTGCAAAAATAAAATCCAATAACACTTAATCTCTTTACCATCACGTACTTACTTCCTGTATTTTAACATAAATTATACCACATCATCAGAATTCCAGAATTGTCAATGTTTCCATGTGAGATGCTTATACATAAGGGATAGAATTTGAAGATACTTCTGGGGTGGGGAAACCTCTGTGTATTTCTCTCTCTCTGTGTCTCCTGTGTGTGCCTCTCTCTGTGTGTGCTTTTGTCTCCATATATGATTGGTCAGATTCTTTCTGTTTATTATGAATTGTATAGTATTCTCAGCTCCCCATCCTTTTTTTTTTTTCCAGTTTTATACCTTTATTTGTGACAATCAGGTATTAGTTCTCATCCTCATTAACTGTAGATTTTTTTTTAAAGATTTTATTTATTCATTTGACAGAAATCACAAGTAGGCAGAGAGGCAGACAGAGAGAGAGGGGAAAGCAGGCTCCCTGCTGAGCAGAGAGCTTGATGTGGGCTCGATCCCAGGACCCTGAAATCATCACCCGAGCTGAAGGCAGAGGCTTAACCCACTGAGCGACCCAGGTGCCCTACTGTAGATTTTTGAAAATGGAGACAGGTACAGAAGTGACCAACATGTAGAGCTTGTTTGGGGAATCTTCATCCTTGTGTTTTTGGGACAACTGCACACAGATAAGGTATGGAACATTCCTTATTCCCTTGGCTCAGACAGCTTTGTTGAGCCTGGTGTCAGTGTACACATCTGGAGTTCCCATCTCCTTTATGGCAGATTTACAGATCTGTTCGAGTGCCGGAGGGCCACACTTTTTGAAACCCACCCCATGGATCCACTTGTGAATGTTGGTGTATGCTCTGGTTACTGCCCTATTGATGGCAGAATGGCCTTTCTTCTTTTTGTCCCCCTTCTTTGCGGGAGCCATTTTGCCAGGCCCTGGTTGGAAAGCTCAGCTCCTTTTTTTGAAGAACATAGAAATTTCTCATCTTCTGTCCATATAAATTAGCTTTTTACTTTAGTCATGTGAAATCATTGTGAGAATTTTGTTTCACCCATTTGACATTAACTTTCATGAGAAGTACTAGGCCAATGAAGCATGTCACTTTCACTGGAATATGTGTTATATAACTTCATTTCTTCAGTTCTTGCTGCTGTGTACATTTTAGCTGCTTTAAGCATGTGGGGCTGGTGGAGAATATATTAGCTTTCTTGGAGAATTAGTGAAGAGAAGAGAAAACTTCAAAAGAAATTGGTGAAAGGAAAAAAATTTTGTTTTTTTTTTAAAGATGTATTTTTATTTTTATGCTGAAGCAGAAGAACAAGTGTTCCTGTTTTTACTAAAGGAATTGTTCTCACAGTTTTTTATTAGATAATTACCTAAGCTTTTGTGTCCCTAACAACAAGCTGTGGCCTTAATTCTAGGTGATGGTGCTCGAGTGAACTTTTACATTTTGTTCCTGACAGTTAGCCAACATTTTGTTTATATTGGCACAGAGAAGAGATATCTGACTTGGAGAACAACATTCTCCAGGAGTGTGATTGAAGACTCCCTTAGTGGTGTAATAAATCTATACCTCCTCCTCTTGAAAACAGGTTTAACATCTGTAGTTCTTATTTTTTATTCTTGAAGGAATTCTCATTTGTTTTGTTTTTAAGTAATTTTAATGAAGAAATGAGCTATACCCAGTGTTTGGTTAGTATTTATGAGAAATTGGAGATTCCTTAATAAGGGTCTGGTCTATTGACTAATGACTGATTATTGTTAATATTAATATAAGGGGTGGGTAGAGTAAAAACAAAAAAAAAGGAATGAAAGGTAAGAGATGATAATAGGAAGACAATTGATGGCCTGCTTTTTCTTGTGAAACTGGTTACAGCAGTATGCAGAGAAATTATGAAAAACATCCTAGGATATAAAATGCCACTAGAATGTGTACCATTACATGGAACAGTTCTCTATAACAAAGCTATGTTTGTAGCCCAGCTATTAGCTTCAGGGGTTATTTAATTATAAACTCTCTAGGAGTTTGGAGATAAGAACTATATTTAAAAACTTGCATTAATTCTTTCTGGGAATGCCAACTCCAAACCTTTAGAAGTCTTTAGACTGAGCAGATTAAGGTGCTTTAGAAAATCCTGGTTATCACTTAAGTGGAGCTTAACAGATATGTTAGAGCAATAGCTGTTAGAAGTATTTGTGTTGGGGGTGCCTGGGTGGCTTAGTTGGTTAAGCATCTGCCTTTGGCTCAGGTCATGATCCCAGGGTTGTGGGATTGAGCTCCATGTTGGACTCCCTGCTCAGCGGAGAGCCCACCTCTCTCTCTGCCTGTCACTCTGCCTACTTGTGCTCTCTCTCTATCTCTCTGTCAAATTAAAAAAAAAAAGTATTTGTGTAGTGTGGAAAGGCATTGAAGATTAATACTGAGGAGTTTGGTAAGGAGGCCTGTGGCAATCATTGCAGATTTTTAAGTTAAAGACTGGGGAGGCTTGTATTAATATCTCCTTTTTAAATTCATCTCATTTCTTGTTGAATACCTGCTAGATCACCTTCTTATTTCTCACTTTGTATACACAGTCATTTATAATTATTCCTTTTTACATACCCTCACATTTCTTTTTTTTTTTTTTTAAGATTTTATTTTTATTCATTTGACAGAGAGAGAGATCACAAGTAGGCAGAGAGGCAGGCAGAGAGAGGGGGAAGCAGGCTCACCACTGAGCAGAGAGCCCGATGCGGGGCTTGATCCAAGGACCCTGAGATCATGACCTGAGCTGAAGGCAGAGTCTTAACCCACTGAGCCACCCAGGCGCCCCACCCTCACATTTCTTGACCCTTCTCCTGTTGTACACATCTAATTAAATCCAACTCTGTCTACTGTACATGTAGATGGACAATGTAAAATGCAACATTGTTGAATGGTCTCACTTTAAATTTTGGCCCCTGAACGTAGATCTTCAGTGCTGCCTGAAATCCTATCACATTTCCTTACTCTATACATTCTCACGTGATGCTGGCGGTAATTTCTCTTCTTTCAAACTTCCACCACCTCCTCACTCTTTTTTTTTTTTAAAGATTCTATTTATTTGACAGAGACACAGCGAGAGAGGGAAACAAGCAGGGGGAGTGGGAGAGGGAGAAACAGGCTTCCCACTGAGCAGGGAGCCCGATATGGGGCTTGATCCCAGGACCTCAAGATCATGACCCAAGCCAAAGGCAGAATGCTTAACAACTGAGCCACCCAGGCGCCCCCACTTCCTCACTTCTCACTCCTCACTTTCCATTAGTGATCTTGCTTACTGTTTTACTGAGAAAATAAGCAACTAGAAGAGATCTCTACTGCTCTCACCATTTCTTCCTTTTTTTATATTTTTTATCTTATTCCAGTTAGCTGGGTAGTGTTATATTAGTTTCAGGTGTATAACATCACGATTCATGCTTCTGTACACCACCCACTGCTCATCATGATAAGTGTACTATTTAACCCCTATCACCTGTTTTACCCACCGCCCCTCTGTTCTCTATGATTTAGAGTGTTTCTTGGTTTGCCTCTCTTTTTTCCCCTGTGTTTGTTTCTTGAATTCGACGTGAATGCAGTGATGTGTTATTTGTCTTTCTTTAACTTATTTTGCTTAGCATTATTCTCTGTAGCGCCATCTGTGTGGTTGGAAATGGAAGATTTCATTCTTTTTATGGTTGAATAATATTCTGTTGTGTGTGTGTGTATACATATAAATATATGTCACATCTTTTATCCATTCAGTTGTTGGACATTAGGCTGCTTCCATATCCTAGCTATTGTAAATACTGCTGCTATAAACATAAATGTGCATGTATCTCTTTGAATTACTGTTTTGTATTCTTTGGGTAAATACTCAGTAGTGTGATTGCTGGATTGTAGTATAGTTCTATTTTTAATTTTCTGAGGAACTTCCATACTGTTTTCCACAGTGGCCACACCAGTTTGTATTCCTGCCAACAGTTCATGAGGGTTCGTTTTTCTCCACATCATCGCCAACACCTGTTTTGATTTTAGCTGTTTTGACAGGTGTGAGATGATATGTCATTATAGTATTGATTTGAATTTTCCTGATGGTAAGTGATGATGAGCATCTTCTCATGTGTCTGTTGGCCATCTGGATGTCTTCTTTGGAGAAATGTCTGTTCATGTCTTTTGCCCATTTTTTAATTGGATTATTCGGTTTTTTGGGTGTTGAGTTAGTGTACGTTCTTTATATTTTTTGGATATTAACTCTTTATCAGATACGTCATTTGCAAATATCTTCTCCATTCCATAGGTTGTCTCTTGGTTGCTTGTTTCCTTGCTGTGCAGAAGTTTTTTATTTTGTAGTGCCAATAGTTCGTTTTTGCTTTTGTATCCCTTACCTCAGGAGACATATCTAGAAAAAAGCTGCTATAGCCAGTGTCAAAGAGGTGCTGACCTTGTTCTTTTCTAGGGTTTTTATGATTTCAGGTCTCACATTTAGGTCTTTAATTCATTTTGAATTTTTGTATATGGTATAAGAAAGTAGTCCAAATTCTTTTGCATGTTGCTGTCCAATTTTCCCAACACCATTTGTTGAAAGGACTGTCCTTTTCCCATTGCATGTTCTTTACCTGCTTTGTTGAAGATTAATCGATCATATAGTTGTGGGTTTATTTCTGTTTTTTATTTTGAGCAATTAACTATGTGTCCATTTTTGTGTCATTACCATGCTATTTTGATTACCATCACTTTGTAATATAACTTGAAGTCTTACCCTGTGTCAGTTTATTATCATTATCATTATCATTATCATATTATCACCTTTATTTCTTTTTTCTGGTCTTCCAACCATTGCCTTTGGTCCTCTACTGTTTCATATTGCCCTTAACAGTGATGGTGATTCTAACTTAGATCATGTCATTCCTCTGCTTAGGTGTCCCAGAGGTTCTCATCTCATACAGACGAAAACCCCAAATCCTCATATTGACAAAAATGCGTTTTTTCCTATACTTTGTCATCTTTCAGCCTTGACCTTGTTTGCTGTCTCCAAAGACTTGTTCAGATATACCAGGTGTTTTTCCTCTCTGGATCTTTGTATTTTTACTTCCACATGAATATTCTTCTCTTGAATCTCTTCTGGTTCATTCTCATACCTTAAGTTTCTTATCAGAGAAACCTTTCTCACCTCTCTGTAAAATAATCACACACCACTCTACCTTGTCATTCCCTTTCCCCCTTACCCTGCTTCATTTTTTTTCTCACATCACTTCATCTTACATTATATGTTTACTTGTCATCTCTGTATTTGTTAATAGAATGTAAGCTTCATCAAAGGAGAACATTTATTTTTATTCTTCTGTCCCCACAGCATTGCCTGGCTTGGCACTCAAATAATAGTTGATCAAATGAATGGACGAATGCCAAGCACATCTTGGCATATTTGGTGGTACATTTTGATAGTCAAAATGCTATCCCCGGCTCCAAGAAATTTATATTCAGCTTGTGGAGATAGATAGTTTTATAAATAACTGATATAAGTGCTAAGTCATTTGGCAAGCAAGGTCATGGAAGAGTAAAAGGTTGAAGTTAAGGCTTGCTGACATTTGCATCAGATTTTGAGGGGTACTTGAGAGCATTGGATGAATTAATCATTATGGGCTAAGAGAGCTACAGCAGAAGAAAATTTTAACAGCTGAGTCAAAGGGAATCATTCCTGAATAATGAGTCTTGGTAATGAGTACAGAATTCATGGGGAGGCATAGTAATAATGATAGCTGATATTTGAGAACTTCTTTGCCTCACATTCATTGTTCTGGAGGTATAGCAGTAAAATTACTCCAGCAAAACATTTATTCCTTATAGGACTCTATAAGGTATTTAGGCTAGTGAAGAAATTGAGGCACAGTAAGGATATAACTTCTCCAAAGTTACATTGCCGGTATATGGTAAGGCTGGGCCTCCAGGTCAGCTTGGTCCTAGAACCCAGAATGACACCCATTGTACCAACTCCATACATTGTATAGCTTGATGGGGCCTAGACTGTGGAGAGTAAAAAGGAGCATAATAGTAACTTTCTAAAGAGGCAGTGCAAAGAATGAATGTCAATTGGTGGAAGACTAGATAATTAAAGTATGCTTCATCCGCACTATGTAATTGGTAAAGAATGACGAATATTCTCCATGTGCTTGGTTATTGAATATGTCAGTACTACATTGTTGAATTAGAAATGCAAGAGGAGGATCTGGGGTATGTTTTCATTTTTATAAAAATCATAAAACCATGTATATATTTCTTAAGTGCACAAGAAGTGAACCTGGAAAGATTAATTGAATTTTCAGAGAGTGTCTGATAGGGAGACATTGTTTTTGTTGTTTGTTGTTTGCTTGTTTGTTTGTTTTAGCTAACATCACTATAAATAGGTAAAAACAAATTAAAATGCCCCAAAATGTAGTGGGAAACAAGACAGACTACTTCAGGTAAGTGTCCATGAAAAAAGATGGATAGAGGAGGTAATGTCCTTATATATTTCTTCATACATTCTTAACAAGTGGATGTGTGCTAGGACATTGCCAAAAGCCATAGATTGAAAATAAATGTCTGACTATATTTTTAAAAAACTTTTTGTGTGTACAACCCATCGGTTTTTAGTATATTCACAAAGGTATACAACTATTACCAGTATAATTCCAGAACATATCCATTATCCCCCAAAGAAACCCCTTACCCATTAGCACCTACTCCCTCCCTATTTTCCCCTTCCCTCCAAGTCCTGGCAAACATTGATATTTCTGTCTCCATAAATTTGCTCATCCTGGAAATGTCCCATAAATAGAATCATAGAATTTGTGATGTTTTTCCTCTGCTTTCTTTCACTTAGCATAGTGTTTTTAAGATTTATTCATGTTGGAGTACCTGGCTAGCTCAGTCAGTAGAACATGTGACTTTTTTTTTTTTAGGATTTTATTTTTATTTGAGAGAAAGAGCACAAGCCTGGGTGAGGGTCAGAGAGACCAGCAAGACTCCCTACTGAGCATGGAGCCTGACATGGGGCTCAATCTTAGGACCCTGATATGACCTGAGCTGAAATCAAGAGTCTTACTTCACTGACTGAGCCACCTAGGTGCCCTGATTTAGGGTCATAAGTTCAAGCACTGCATTGGGTGTAGAGCTAACTTAAATTAAAAAAAAATATATGTATATATTGTAGCATTTATAAGTATTTGGTTCCTTTTAATGGTTTAATATATTCACTTATATGGTACATAGTCTTTTATTTGTGCATCAGTTGATGGGTCTTGGGTTTATCCTTTTTGGTTATTGTCAGTACTGCTCTCAGCATTCAGATACAGGTTTTTTTTGTTTTTCATGAACAGATGTTTTCAGTTCTATTGGATATATTGATAGGAGTGTAATTGCTGGGTCTTATGGTAACTGTGTTTAACATCTTAAGGAATGTTAAAATTGTTTTCCAAAGTGGCTACACCATTTTATATTTTATCAGCAACTTTGTTACCTTTTTCATTTTAGTCATCCTGGTTATTTTGAGGGTGGTAGGTAGCTCATTGTGGCTTTGAGTTGCATTTTCAGGGAGCTAATGATATTAGGTATTTTTAATATGCATATTGGTAATTTTCATGTCTTTTTTTGGAGAAATGTCTGTTCACATCCTTTGCCCATTTTGAAAATTGGGTATAAGTCATCTTTTATTTCTTTATCAGTAGTATTTAAAATTCTGTCTTCTTTTTATTTGTGCTCCTTTTTCTCTGGAGGCTTGTCTTTAGTGTTTTCATAGAACATTTTACTTTACTTTTGTGGCACATTATGTTTGTCCCTACTTATGCGAAGCAGATTGTATGGAATGAAAGCAAGGCCCTGTGACAGCTCTTAACACCAGGATGATTAGTTATTTCTCTGTTCTAGAGAAAGTAAAAGGATTAAGTAAATAGAGTTTATGTTTTGTAGTTCACATCTTTATGAGATGGGGTGCTCAGGGTTGAATTATATGCTTTTAGAAATTATACCTTTTTAATTATAATTCTCTTCTGACTTCTCCTTACTTGTAATCCCGTATCTGTTCACAAGTTTCAATGGGGCAGTTACACAAATCTTTCTGTATGAAGGCACAATAAGAATGTTCCATTTAAATCACATACATATTTCTCTAGGGAAGAAAAGAGTGGGTGTAGTAAGTTTATTTAAGCAGTTACTGAGAGCACGGTGTGCCAGGTTCATTAGTGTTTCATTTTTTTCTTGCTGTGTAACAAATACTAGAAAATACAGAGATAAATCCTGAAGTGGCTTTGGCAAACCAGTCGGGAGAAGTATCTTATCTGATGTTACGTATGAAAATTTCAGTAACAGCAGCACACAAGAATGTGGCATAAATGACCTTCAGATACATCACAGCTTGTTCTAAAATGCAGGGGTGTGGTAGTGAGCAAGTAAATGATTGTTCACCATTCAAATCTTTTATAACTTGAATCTGTCAGCCACAGGTTTATTGGAAGATGAGTTTTAATGAATCCCGCTACTTTGGGGGTTTGTTTTGAGATAGAAAGTGGTTGGAAGAGAAACCCTTGCTGGTATCTTCCACAGTAGATGTTCTTTTAATACCTCCCCTCTTGTACACATTCTGTGCTCACCCTCTCTTGTGTGTGCTCTCTCCCCCACTCTTCCAGCCCGTCCCCCCTCACTACCTCTTAAACCCTCTCTTCCTGTCTTCCTCCTTTGTTTAGTTTGAAAAGAAATAATAATATTGAGAGTCAGAATGAATATAATAAGTTGTTTTTGTGTGTCTCCTGACCTGATGATAATGTTTTTATACTAAAAAGTTATCACTCTCTTTTTTTCTTCCCAGTTCTAAGCATGTAAAGTTGCTGAGATTTCCTTAGGATTTTCATCATGCTTAAATGGTAGACTCCCTACTGGGTACATGTCAAAATTAGTAACTCAGTAATTTAGGGACTAGTTGTTAAGTATCTACTGTGTCAGGCACTGTCCTACATTCTGGAAATGCAGTAGTGACCAAGACATAAGTTCCTACTCTTATGACATATATTCTAGTAAAGGAGGCTAATAATAAATACACAGATACAGATGCTGTGATTTCAAATAGTAACATGCTATTAAGGAAGGAAGGTCATGTCATAGTAAGTGACTGCAGGGTGAGGGATAGGCTTTGGAAGAGATAACCTAAGTTGAGATATGAGTGGTATAAGGGAGTCAGCTATAGAAAGGAGGAGGAGTATCTCAGGCAGACCTAACAGCTAATATAGAGGCCTGTCAGTTGGTTTTTGAGGAGTGGAAAAGAAAACCAGTGTGGATGGAGCTTGATTAAGAGGATTGTATGATAAGCATTCTGAGGGTGCTAGGAAGGAGCTTAGTCACGGAGGGCCCTGTAGGCCAGGAGAAAAAAGAATGGATTTTATTCCAGCTACAATAGGGAGTCTATGGTGGATTTTAAGTGAGAGAGGGATACAGAATAACATTCTCTTACATGGCCCCAAGGCTGTTCCCACATTCAGGGAGTCAAATATAGTATACTGCTATTACCTACTCTATACTGTCCACATTCAAATTTCCTGATTGTCCTAAAACTATGTTTTATAGCAACTGCTTTGATCCAGTTCAGAATGACACATTAACATTTTGTTATTTCTTGAGTGTCTTAATCTGCAGCAATTCCTCAGCCTCTCTGCCACAGCATTTGCATTCTTAAATAGTACATGTTCATTGTTTCATATACTGTCCCTAATATGGATTTAACTGATTGATTCTTCATGATTCAATTCCGTTTATGCACTTGACAGCAGAAACATGCGACGTATCTCTATAGATGTCATACATCTTTGGCACATCACATCAGAGGTACTCGATGCTGCTTTGTCCATTACTGATAGTGTTGGTTTTAGATGACTTGGTTTAGGGGTTGTTTATCGGATTTTTCTATTACATTAGTTATCTTTTTTTTTGTAATTAAAAAAATTACTGAATACTTTGTGAAATATTCTGTCTCCCAGCAAACTTTCACCTAATGGTGAAAATTAGTTACTATGGTTGTTACAAAATGGTGATTTGCTGTCATTTTACATTAATTGGTTAGTTGGTAGAACTTTTTCTTATCTATTTATACATGGATTCACAGATTCTTTCATTCAATGTGTTATATAGTTCACTATTTTTATTCCTTTGATAGTCAGACAGTTCTAAATCTGGCCAATGAGAACCCTGTCAAGCTACGTCCTATACCAATTCCTATGTCCCACTCACTTTTTTTAAATTTTATTTTATTTATTTATTTGAGAGAGAGAGAGATCACAAGTAGGCAGAGAAGCAAGCAGAGAGAGAGGGGGAAGCAGGCTCCCTGCCCAGCAGAGAGCCCGATGAGGGGCTCGATCCCAGGACCCTGAGATCATGACCTGGGCCAAAGGCAGAGGCTTAATCCACTGAGCCACCCAGGTGCCCCCCACCTCACTTATTTATTTATTTATTTATTTATTTATTTATTTATTTATTTGAGAGAGACAGTGAGAGAGAGCATGAGCAAGGAGGAGGTCAGAGAGAGAAGCAGACTCCCACGGAGCCGGGAGCCCGATGTGGGACTCGATCCTGGGACTCCAGGATCATGACCTGAGCCGAAGGCAGTCGTCCAACCAACTGAGCCACCCAGGCGTCCCCCCACCTCACTTTTTTAGAACTTTTTTAGTTTTTGATATAAGAGCTTCCACACTCATCTTGTACTTCCCCTGCCTTAGCTTTGAACTCAGCCTTTTTTTTTTTTTTTTAAAGAACCTGATTCCTTTTTGTTAAAATAGTATTTAGCATTCAAGATCTGGGCATTAGATATGTTCATTGCTCCTGTAAATGTCATTGCTTCTAGACTTAGTAGACAGAGTTAAAAAATAGGTATGTTTAAATCATAAATTCATACTGATACTCTAATCCCTATCTAATATCTAGGGTTTTTCTTTGCCTCCCTAGTTCCTTATTTCTGTCTTCCTTATCTCCTAGTTAGAAACACCCTAACTACCAGCAGTATATTGATTCCATATTTGTTTGAGACATGCTTATAAAGCTTCAGAATTGCTGTACTCCTACCACTATCAACCACAAATCTAAGTAAAGTTCAGTATTTCCCCACAGGTCTCTTTAGACGAAGAGTAAATAAAATACTGAGCTTAAAATTTACTTGGATTAGTTCCTTTTTTTCCCTGTGTAATTATGGTATTCCTTTGGTAGTAAATATAAATTTTTCTAGATGTTGCTAGATTCCTTTTCATTGGCGATGAAATGTATTTTTTTTCTCTTATAGCTTTATTGGGGTACATTTGATGCACAGTGAGGTAAATTAATGCAAACTGTTTGATAAATTTTGGCATGTGATATCTGTGATATTAACACCATGATCAAGATTAAGGATGGATATATTCAGTGTAGTTTTTTTTTTTATTCTTTCTATTATGAGTGTATTTTTGTATGTTTAAGAGCTATTCTTTTCTGTGACTTGAGTCTTATTTGTAGTATCTTCTGCCTTTTCAAACAGGGCTGTTCACTTTTTTCTTTATTTTCAAGAAGTTTTTAATGTATATTGGGGATATTAACTGTATAATATCAGTAAGTTATATAATAATGTAATGTCAGTAATGCATCTAATATAATATCAGTAATCTTGGATCCACTTAGAACTACTTTGGTATAAGGTATGAATAATGAATCTAGTTTGTTTCCAAATGGTTCTCCTGTTATGTCAACACTACTTATTAAATTCTGCTGAACAATGGGATGTTCATATAAAAAGTAATGAAATTGGACCCCTGCCTCACACCATGTAAAAAAAAAATGAACTCCAAATTGATCACAGACATAAAATTAATAGTTGGAGCTATAGTAGTCTTAGAGGAATACACAAGAGTAAATTTTCGTGGGCCCAGCAATAGTTTTTTAGATAAAACACCAAAAGCACCTGTGACAAAAGAAAAAATAAATTGGAATTCATCAAACATTAAAACTTTGTGTTCCAAGGATGCAGTCAAGAAAGTGAAAAGAAACCCATGAAAAGAGAGAAAATATTTACAAGTTTTCTCGAGTTCTCTGGAATGATTTAGTTTTTTCCCTATTCCAAAATTAGGTTTTAGCTTTCTATAATTTTACTAATCAATGACAGCTTGTTCATCTCTTCCACTGTCTTCAAATTTCTCTCTCCCCACCTTTTTATTTCTTATAAGTGAATGTGATTTTGTGTCCTTATGGTGTCACTTTAGAGTGATTTTATGAGAAAGTGATTTTATGAGAAATTTAATGATTTCCTTTTCTTTTTTACATGCTTTGTAATTTTTTGTTTGTGAGTTCAACTTGCTTTATTTTTTAAAAAAACTTTTAAAATTTTCAAAATTTCTTTTCAGTGTACCAGAATTCATTGTTTATGTACCACACCCAGTGTACCATGCAATACGTACCCTCTGTAATACCCAGCACCAGGCTCACCCAACCTCCCACCTCTTGCCCCTTCAAAACCCTCAGATTGTTTTTCAGAGTCCATAGTATGGTTCGTCTCCCCCTCCAATTTCCCCCAACTCCCTTCTCTTCTCCATCTCCCCATGTCCTCTGTGTTATTTCTTATGCTCCACTTTCATAAGTGAAACACATTATTTACTCTCATTAATTTTGGCCAGTCTAACTGGTGGTATCTCAATGTGATTTTGATTTGAATCTCCCTGATGGCTAGTGATGATGAACATTTTTTCATGTGTCTGTTAGCCATTTGTATGTCTTCATTGGAGAAGTGTCTGTTCATGTCTTCTGCCCATTTTTTGACATGATTATCTGTTTTGTGTGTTTGAGGAGTTCTTTATAGATCCTGGATATCAGCCCTTTGTCTGTACTGTCATTTGCGAATATCTTCTCCCATTCCGTGGGTTGCCTCTTTGTTTTGTTGACTGTTTCCTTTGCTGTGCAGAAGCTTTTGATTTTGATGAAGTCCCAAAAGTTCATTTTCACTTTTGTTTCCTTTGCCTTTGGAGACATATCTTGAAAGAAGTTGCTGTGGCTGATATTGAAGAGGTTACTGCCTATGTTTTCTATGATTCTGATGAATTCCTGCCTCATGTTGAGGTCTTTTATCCATTTTGAGTTTATCTTTGTGTATGGTGTAAGAGAATGGTTGAGTTTCATTCTTCTATACATAGCTGTCCAGTTTTCCCAGCACCATTTATTGAAGAGACTGTCTTTTTTCCACTGTATATTTTTTCCTGCTTTGTCGAGGATTATTTGACCATAGAGTTGAGGGTCCATATCTGGGCTGTCTACTCTGTTCCACTGGTCTATGTATCTGTTTTTATGCCATCAACTTGCCTTATTTTAAAGAGGTTTTCTTTCTTTCTTTCCTTATCCTTTCTAGTAAGGCAGTTTTGAAATTGCCTCCACCTGAATTTCTGAAATCCTCAGCTCTGAGGAAGGTCTTACAGTAAGATCTTCCAGAAGAGTTTCCTCCCGTCCTTATGCCAGGGTATGGTGGTCTTATTATTGGTTGCACAGATATTTCTAATTCCTTTTTTTTTTTTTTTTTAAGATTTTATTTACTTGAGAGAAAGAGAGAGAGAGAGAGTGCAAGAGCAGGGGGTTGGAGAAGCAGATTCCCTGCTGAGCAGGCAGCCTGACCTGACCTGAGCCAAAGGCAGATAGGCAATCCCCTGAGCCACCCAGGCGCCCCGATATTTCTCATTCTTCCCTTCATTGCAGGCAAGCACTGTCTTTTCATTTGAGACTGGACTTGTGAATTGAGCTTCTTCAGCCTCTTGTTCCTGTCTAGAAGACACAGTACTTTGTTTTAAGTAGTGAGTCTGACTCTTGTTTACAGTCTCATTTGAGGTGTCTTGGGTTTCATTCCTCCCAGGGAGAGTTGTTGTTGTTGTTGTTGTTTTTTCCTTTTACCTCAGTGCCTGTTTCTGCTTTCAGTTTCCTGAGTTCCTCCTGGCTGGAGCCCAAGTTCATTAATGGGAGTTGTTTTTGGAAAAGCCTGATTTCTCTGCTTTATCTTTCTTTTGATTATTCTATTCATCTATGCAAGGTCAACTCTTCTTTTCCCTTCCTAGCTCTTCATTTGTACATAAAAGAATCATCTTTTTTTTTTTTTTTTAAGATTTTATTTATTTATTTGAGATAGAGAATGAGAGCGAGACCATGAGCCTAGCCAGGAGATGGAGGGAGAGGGAGAAGCAGGCTTCCACTGAGCAGGGAGCCCAATGCGAGGCTCCATCTCAGAACCCTGAACCATAGGCAGACGCTGAACTGATTGAGCCACTCAGGCGCCCCTAGAATTATTATTATTTTTAGTAATTGAAACATACTTTAAGTTACAGAAATTCCCGTTTTAATCTTATATCCAATTTAATGATTGCCCCTTCCCTCATTCTCATTTTGATAGGAATTTGGTGGTGGTTTGTTCTTTTAATCTTTACTTTATCCTCTTCACTCTTGTACTTACTGTCAGAAGAAAGAGGAAAGGAGCAGTTTTACTTGCATGATGCTGTTGTAACCCAGCATGGTGTCCTGGCCTGTAAATAGGTGCTGTCTCTTTTGTGCTAGACTCTAATATGTGTGTGTGTTTTGTTTTTTTTTTTCCAAAGGCCCTCATAGAACTGATCACTTCCCCACATAGACAGGATACCTCATATTTCACCTTTGGCAACACTCTTCTTTCCTTTATTCCCTGCTCAGCTCTAGTTCGAGTACACTTGTAGGGGCGCCTGGATGGCTCAGTCGTTTGGGTGACTGCCTTCGGGTCTTGTCGTGAGGCTCCCTCCTTAATGGGGAGCCAGTTTCTCCCTCTGCCTGACACTCCCCCTGCTTGTGCTCGCTCTCTCTCCCTCTGACAAATAAATAAATAAAATCTTAAAAAAAAAAGTAAACTTGTATTGTGTGGGTCATCTTACCTTGGTACATTTTGTCTCATGGGTGGAGTTTCTTTGAATGGGCTTTAAGCAGGACTTCTACCTGGCCCAAGGGAACACAAGCATTTTTTTTTTTCCCTCTCAACTTTTTGTTTTGGAAAACACAAACCCACAGAAAAATTGAAAGAATGGTGGATGAATAGCCATATGCCTTACCCCTAGGTTTTCTACCTGTTAATATTTTGCCTGTTTGCTAACATTTATTTTCTCGGCTGAAGTAATTGAGAGGATCATAATGCGGACATTATTTAGTACATCCCTAAATACTTCAGCATGTATGTCCAAAAATCGGACATTCTTGTACATATTTATCACACTCAAACAATGATTTGGTACTATCATCCAATATATAGGTAATACTCAGATTTTCCCAAATGTTTCAATAAATGCCGTTTATAGCTGTTTCCCTGATTGAAGATCCAATCAAGATTAGTTTTTTTTTTAATTTAATTAATTTATTTATTTTAGGGAGAGGTGGAGAGAGCAGGAGAGAGACACACGCAGACTCCACGATGAGCATAGAGCCCAAAGCAGGGCTCGATCTCATGATCCTGCGATCATAACTCAAGCTGAAATCAAGAGTCAGATTTTTAACTCACTGAGTCACCCAGTTGTACCTTGTCCAACTTCTGGTCTTTTTTCTCCATGTTATTGAGGGTGGCTCCAGTCAACCCACTGAGTTTAGACTGCTCCATGCTGAAGGAAATATATGCCCCGCATGGGAAATATATTTATATATGCTCCTAAACTTACAGATTCATGTATCAGATAAGTCCCCGTGCTTTTGACGTAAGCCTAGTTTCTGATGTTCAGCACTACTACAAAGTAAGATGCCATTCTCTTCTTTCACAGGTTCTTAAAGAGTTTCCATTTACCTGATGTGATTTTCCAAGGCCCTACTCTTTTGGGGAGAAGAAGAGAAAAGTTAGGGTGTACTTGCATCCTTCGAGTTTTCTTACAGAATGTTTTTGTTTATTTGTCTTTTATGGTCTCAATAATGTGGCGTTCTCAGGTTCTTTTTTAGTAAGTCCTGCTCAGATCTTTAGAATGTGAGATGTATTAATTCTCTAGGACTGCCATTACAAGTGGGTGACAACCAGAAATTTTGTCTCACAGTTCTAGAGGCTAGCAGTCCAAGAGATCAAGGTGTAGTAGACAAGATTGCTTGCTTCTGGGAGCTATGAGAAAGAATTTGTTGCATGCCTCTCACTTGTTTCTGGTGGTTGCTGACAGTCCTTGGATTGCAGAAGTATCACCCACTGTATGCTTTCATCTTCGTGTGGTGCTCTCCTTGTGTGGGTATCTGTGTCCCAAGTTTCCTCCTTTTGTAAGGATGTTAGTCCTATTCAGTTAAGTATTTACCCTACTCTGTGGTATGATTTCATCCCAACTTAACTAATTATATCTGCAGTGATCCTGTTCCCAAATAAAATCACATTCTGAGGTACTGGGTGTTAGGACTTTAACAAGAAATTGGGGCTGGGACACATATATTGGGTACTTTTTAATCTCTGTTCTTCAGAAATTCTGTGACAATTCAATATCCTTATATAGATGGGCTTTATTTAATTACATGTGAATGGTTTTTTTTCTTAGTTTTGTATGTCAGACTGAATATTTGTGTCCCCCCCAAAGTCCATATGTTGAGAATTAATCCCCAGTGTGATGGTATTTGGAGGTGAGGTTTTTAGGAGGTGATAAGGTCATGAAGGTGAAGCCCTCATGAATGGGATTAGTGTCCAGAGAGATCCCTCGTGCACTCCTCTTGTATGAGGATATACTAAAAAAAAAAAAAAAAAAAAAAAGTCTCTGAACTAGAAAGCCAGCCAGCCAGCCTTCATTAGACACCAAATCTGCCAGTACCTATTCTTGGATTTCCCAGCTTTTAGAACTGTGAGAAATAAATTTGTTGTTGATAAGCCACACAGTCTATGTTATTTATGTTACAGAAGCCTGAATGGACTAAGGCATATAAGGTGTAGTTAAAAAAACTTCTGTCATGTGTTCATGTTGGAACCATAGGAAATGAATTACCATGAGTTATCACCATCTTTTGTCTAAAAACTTTGCTATCCACATCTTTTAAGTTTTTATTTAGAAAGATTTTTTTTGAGAGTGTGTGTGCACATGAGTGTGGGGAGGGGCAGGAGAAGAGGGAGAGACTCTCAAGTAGTCTCTGCACTGAATGCAGAGCCTGACATGGGGCTCAGTCTCACAACCCTGAGATCATGACCTGAGCTGAAACCAAGAGTCGGATGGTTAACCGACTGAACTATCGAGTGCACCCACGTCTTTAAAAATTTATGATGAAAATTTCAAAATTACATGAAGTATAGAGAATATATAAGGAACTGCAATATGTTCATTAATCAGCTTCAACAAATTCTAATATTCCAGTATTTTTGTTGCTTCTGTTCTTCTATCACCTCTTCTTTTGATGATGTTATTTTAAAAAAAAAACAACCAAAAAACCACAAGTGACACTGATTCACTCTTAGGGAAGATAACAATTGAAACAATGGAAAAAGACTTAAAAACAAGCTAATGAGATGGTTTTACACTAAAAGGCTTTTATAGTTTCAGTGTTAAAGATGAACAATGCCCGAATGCCTTTGCTCCAGTGGTTTCAAATTAGTGCTAGCCAAGAAATCCTTTGAATTAAACCTGCCTGGAATTCTAAATAAACATCCATAAGAACATCATTGTGAGGAGACCAAAAGAACACCACTGTTTCCATACCCATAGATAAGTCACATGTGTCTGGAATCCTTTGGGTTCTGTAGAACACATTTTGAAAACCAAGATAAAGTGGTTTGTCCAAAGTTGTAGAGCTGGGTGGTTGCAGAGATAGGACAGGGACACAGATCTCTTGTACAGAAATTCTCTTTGTTCTTCCTACCTCTTTTAATAGTTTTTAAAAGAATTATTGTTTTACTTGGATCCCAGACACAAGATATGTGAGTGAAACATGGATTTCATTCTTGTAGGAAAAGTTGGAGCCTTCTAAACAATGGTAGTTCCTTTGCTTTGCTCTAACTCAGTATTAGATGAAAAAAAAAATGATCTAAGCTTTGAGTTTTCCTACAGCAGAGGAACTGGGTTGAAAGTCTCCGGTTCTTTAAAAAAACAGTACATTTAGAATACGTTGGGTTTCTAAATGGAATTGTTTTCTTCATTTTAGTTTCTTGTTCATTGCTAGTATATGGATACACAGTTGATTTTTATTTATTGATCTTATATCTTGTACTTTTGCTGAGCTAGATAATGTCTAGTTTCTAAATTCTGAGTTTAGCTAAGGTTTTTTTTTTCACTTTTTTGAGACATTTTAAAATATTCTAAAATTCATTTACTGTTAAGTGTACAATTTCATTATATTTAGAAATGTATGGAATTGTACAGTCATCACTACAGTCCAGTTCTGGAATATTTTCATCATCCCAAAAAGTTCCCTTGTACTGGTCTACACTTAAATAATGCTCCTACCTTCCCATTCCGTCAGGCAGCCACTGATCTGCTTTCAGTTTCTATAATTGCCTTTTCTAGACATTTCATATAAATGGAATTATACAGTATGCAGAGGTTTATATCTGACTTCCTCATCTAACATAATATGTTGCTGTTTTTTTTTTGTTTTGTTTTGTTTTGTTTTTAAAGATTTTATTTATTTATTTGACAGAGAGAGATCACAAGTAGACGGAGAGGCAGGCAGAGAGAGAGAGAGAGGGAAGCAGGCTCCCTGCTGAGCAGAGAGCCCGATGCGGGCCTCGATCCCAGGACCCTGAGATCATGACCTGAGCCGAAGGCAGCGGCTTAACCCACTGAGCCACCCAGGCGCCCATGTTGCTGTTTTTTTTTAAAGGATACTGTTTTTATTATTTTTACTTATTTTTAGAAAGAGGGAGGGGGGAGGGGCAGAGGTAGAGAAAAGAGAGCATCTTAGGCAGGTTCCATGCCGAGAGCAGAGCCCAACATGGGGCTCAATCTCAACCCTGAGATCAAGCTGAAATCAAGAGTCAGATGCTTAACCAGCTGAGCCACTGAGGTGTGCCTAAGGGTGTTTTGAGATTCATCCATGGATCTTAGTCTGTTCCTTTTAATTGCCAAGTAATAGTCCATCGTATGGATATACACATTTTGTTTATCAGTTCACAAGTTGGTGGAAATTTGGATTGTTTCTTTGGGCTACTATGAATAATGTTATGAACATTCCTGTATATGTCTTTTTGTGGACATAAGGTATCATTTCTCTTGGATAGACTCCTAGGAGGAAAATTGCTGGATTGTATGATATATTTACATTTTAACTTTTTGAGGTATTGGCAAACTGTTTTCCAGAGTGGAAATACATGAGGGTTCCAGTATTTCCACATCCTCTCTAACACTTGTTATTTTGTCTTTTTTATTATAGCCACTGTAATGAGTGAATTGTGGTATCTCATTGCGGTTTTGATTTGCATTTTCCTGAGGGCTGGTGATATTGAGAATCTTTTCATGTGCTTATCAGCTATTTGTACATTGTCTGGAGAAAGGTCTATTCAGCCTTTTGCCCATTTTTATATGGGTTACTTGTCTTTTTATTATTATAAGAGTTCTTTGTATATTTTGGATTCTTGTCCTTTATCAGATTTATCATTTGTAAAAATTTTCTACTAATCTTTGCCTTCTGTTTTCACTTCCATATTGTATCTTTTTTTTAAGATTTTATTTATTTTATTTGAGAGACAGTGCATGCAAGCAGAGGGAGGGGCAGAAGTAGAGGGTGGAGAGAGAGACTCTTAAGTCTCTCGAGTCTCTCAGACTCCCTGCTGAGCACAGAGCCCTATGTGGGCCTGGATCTCATGACCCTGAGATCATGACCCAAGCTGAAACCAAGAGTTGGATATTTAATCAGTTGAGCCATCAAAGCACCACCCCCCTCCCCCATATAGTGTCTTTTGAAACTCAAACATTTTATTGTGATAAAGTCCAGCTTATCAAGTTTTTTTCTTTTATGGGTTGTACCTTTGGTGTCATATCCTAAGAACATTTTGCCACCTCAAACTCAAAATATTTTTTCCTGTATGTTTTCATGAAATATTTGCAGTTTTAGCTCTTAATGCTTAGGACTGTTATCCATTTTGATTTAATTTTTATGTATGGTGTGAGGTAAAGGTCTAACTTCATTAGCATATATATTTGGTTGTCTGGCAGCATTTTTTAAAAAGATTATTCTTTTCTCCATTGATTTGTGCTGGCAAAAATCAACCAAAAATGTAAGAAATTCTGAGTTCTTAATTCTTTTCTGTTGATTCTCATGTCTATCTTTGTGTTGGTACCACTCTGTCTTGGTTACTGGGACTTACAGTAAGTTTTTAAATCAGGTGGTGTATATCCTCCAACTCTTATTATTTTTTTCAAAAGATATTCTAGCTTTTTTGAGTTTCTATATAAATTTTAGGATTGGCTTATCAGTTTCTACCAAAAAAAAAAAAAAAAAAAGCCTGCTGGAAATTAGATCTTGAATGCATTAAGTTTGTAGATCAATTTGGAAAGAATTCCTATCTTGACAATGTTAGTGTTCTACTTCATGCACATGAAATGTCTTTTCATTTATTTAGATCACCATTAATTTATTTATTATAGTTTTAAGTATACAGTCCTGCCTGTCCTTTATTAAATTTATTCTTAAGTTTTTATTTTTTGTGATACTGTAAATGGAATTGTTTTAATTTCAACTTCCTGTTTTTCATTGCATAGTATACAGATATACTTGATTTTTGTATGTTGATCTTGTATCCTTCAACTTTGCTGAACTTATTTAATACTTTCTAGGACTCTAGGAAATCTAGGATTCTGTCATCTGCATGTAAAAACCTCTTTTTTTTTAACCTCTTCCTTTCCAGCCTGGGTACCCTTGATTTACTTTTCTTTTCTATTCTTTTCCTTTTTTTTTTTTTTCTTACTCCATTAAGTTAGAACCTTTAGTACAGTGTTGAGCAGAATTTTCTGTCTTATGGAAGAAAACATTCAGTCATTCCATCATTAAATATGATCTTAGTTGTTGGTATTTTGTAAGTGCCTTTATCAGATTAAGGATGTTTTATCTATTCCTTTTTTGTTAAAGAGTTTTTACCATGAATGGTGTTGAATTTGTCAAATGCATTTTCTGCCTCTGTTGAGATGATCATGTGTTTTTCTTCTGCTAATATGATATATTACCTTAATTGATTTTGGAATGTTAAACCAACTTTGTTTTCCTTGGGTAAATCCCACTTGGTCATGGTGGCCAATCCTTTTTATTTCTTACTTAACTTCTTTTTATGTCTTTGGCATGGTTCAGTATTAAGGTAGTAATGGTCTCCTAGAATGAGTCAGGGAATGTTACCTCTTCCTCTGTTTCTGAAATAGTTTGTTGAAGACTGATATAATTTATTCTTTTAAATATTTGATAGCATTTACCAGGGAAGTCATTTGGGCCTGAGTTTTTCTTTGTGAGATTTTTAATTACTAATTCAGTTTCTTATATGTGTCTCTTCAGATTTTGTGTGTTCTGTAGTAAGCTTTGGTCATTTGTACCTTTCAAGGAGTTTTTCCTTATTATCTAAGTTGTTGAACGTATTGGTGTAAAGTTTCTAATGTTGCCTTATGCCATTTTATTTATTTATTTTAAAGTAAGCTCTACAGCCAACATGGGGCTTGAACTCACGACCCCAAGATCAAGAGCTATATGCTCCACTGACTAAGCCAACCAGATGCCCCTCTTATACCATTTTACTGTATGTAGGATCTATAATGATGTCACCTTTCTCATTTCCTGATACTAGTAAATAAATATTCTTTTTTTCCTTACCAGTTTAGCTAGAGGTTATCAATTACGTTAAGCTTCTCAAAGAACTAGCTCTTGGTTTAATTCGTTTTCTCTATTGTTTTCTTTTGATACTTATTATTTTCTACCTTCCTCTTCCTTTGCATTTAATTTGTTCATCTCTTTGTAGTTTATCAAAGTATAAGCTTAGGTCACTGATTTCTCAAGAGAATTTCCTTCTTTTCAAATATAGGTATTTAGTACTATAAATAATTCTGCTAAGTATTACTTTAGTGGGATCCTACAAATTTGAATATGTTATGCTTTCATTTTTATTTAATTCAAAATACTTTTCAAGTCTTCCCTTTGGAATCTTTTTTGAGCCATTTGTTATTTAGCAATACCTTATATAGTTTCCAAATATTTGAGGATTTTCCAAGTATCTTTCTGTTTTGGATTTCTAATTTAATTCTGTTCTGGTCAAAGAACATACGTTATATTTTATATGACTTGAATCCTTTTGAATCTATTGAATCTTATTTTATGGCCTAGGATATGGTCTTAATGGTTATTCTGTTTGCACTTGAGAAAAACATGTATTTTGCTGTTTTGGATGTAGTGTTCTATAAATGTTAATTAGGTAAAGTTGTGGTTAGTGTTGTTCAAGTCTATTATATTCTTGCTGATTTTCTGCTTGGTTGTTCTATTAGTTATTGAAATGGAGTATTGAAATCTCTAATTGTAATTATTGATTTATCCCATTACTCTTTGTAGGTCTTTGAGTTTTGGCTTCATGTATTTTGAAGCTTTGTCATTAAGTTCATAAATATTTAGTATTGTTCTCTGGATTGAAGGACTCCTTTATCCTGCTGCTATGATCATCTTCATGTTAAGTACTGTTCTCTGCTCTGAACTCTACTCTGATATCAATATATTTAGTCAGTTTTCTTTCAACTAGTGTTAGCTTGATATATCTTTTTCTATATTTTTATTTTCATTTTTTTAATTTTTATTTTAAAATTTCTATCTTTTTATTTTTAATCTCTTTGTTTCTTCATACTTTAATTGTTTAGATAGGCAGTATATAATTGAATTTTCGTTTTCAAATCTTAAATGACAATCTCTGCACTTAAATATTAGTGTGTTAGACCATTTCCATGTATTGTGATTATTGCTATGATTAAGTTTGTCATCTTTGTTGTTTCTTCTTTGTCCCATGTTTCTTATTCCTGTCTTCCTCTCTTTCTGCCTTCTTTTTCATTAATCAGGTTTTTAAAAAAAATTCCATTTATGTCTTTTCTTCAGTCCTAATGTATAACTCTTTGTATTTTTGTTTTGTGTTGTTTTGTTTTTGCTTTAATGATTGCATTAGTGTAAACAACTTACCACAGTCTACATTTAAGGGATATTATACCGTTTCATATATAGTATAAGAACCTTACTGTAGGGTACTTACATTTCTACTCCCTAATCATAGGATTGTGCCGCCTTTATCACAGTTTTATTTTAGGACATTTTTGTCCCCCTAGGAGAAACCCCATACCCTTTAGCAATTGTTTTGAACAGTTGCTATTCACTCTTACAGGGAAGGCATCTCCTACCCTAAATACTACAAAATGGCTGAACATACAACCCCCAACACTGGACAGATGAGATAGACAGCAATTTGTTAGTCATATATATTCATAGCTCAAGGGAGGGGAAAACCTTACAACATACAGGGCCATGTAGGAGTTCTACTTGGGGGCACAGTGAATAAGCATGAGCTGAGGGAGGCAGGCTTTATAGTAACATGAGGATGAGGTGACCTCTGGTTTCCACCAGAAGATGTGATTGCTTGTTTGAATAATTTCACAGGCTGGCAGGGAAGTAAAATTCATTAAGAACCAGGTAGAATACAGCTGGTATAGCTAGATGGAGAACTTTTCTCTTCTTTTTTAAGATTTTGTTTTTAAGTAATCTCTACACCCAGTGTGGGGCTCAAACTCAAACCCCAAGATTAAGAGTCACATGCTTTACTGACTGAGCCAGCCAGGTGCCTGGGGATCTTTTCCACTGGATGGGAGTGAGGGGGTGGGGGGACCGTATCTGGTAAGAGCAGGGGAGTACATTTGGGGCCCTGTGAGGCCCAAAGTGTCAAGACAGCACTTAATATTGAATCTTAATTTCATGGCTTACACCACAGCAATCAGTCTGCATTCTGCCCTGATTCCTCCTCCAACCTCTGGCAGCCACAAATCTACTTCCGGTCTTTATGGATTTGCCTGTCCTGGACATCTCATGTAAATGGACTCATAGATCGTATTTTGTGTCTGGCCTTTTCCCTTTAACGTCATGTTTTCAAGGGTGATCCATGTTGTAGCATGCGTCAATACTAAACACCTTTTTATTGCTGGTTAGTATTCCCTTCTATGGTTATACAACATTTTATTTCTCCATTCCTAGTTGATGAGCATTTGAGTTGCTTCCACTTTTTGGCTGTAACGTATAATGCTGCTGTGAACATTTGTGTACACATTTTTTGGTGGACATATGTTTTTGTTTTCCTTTGGTATATGCCTAACTTTTTCTTTGTATTTTAAATAGGGTTTTGGTTTTTGGTTTTTGTTGGCTATAAAATTTGGGTTGATATTTTCTTCTTTCAGTGATTTCAAGATGTTCCCCTTCTGCCCTCCAGCATGTATTACTCCTGATGAGAAATCTGCTGTCATCTTTATATTTATTCCTTTGAACATATAATGTCTTAGGCTGCTTTCAAGATTTTCTTTTTATCATTGGTTTTAAGCAGTTTGATTATGATGTGCTTAGGTGAGTTTCCTTCATATTGCTTGTGTTTAGGGTTTTTTAAAGTTTCTAGGATATGTGGGTTTATTTGTTTCACCAACTTTGGGAAAACTTCAGCCATTATTTCCTTAAAAATTTATTTGGTCCCATTCCCACTTTGGGATTCAAGTTACTCACACAGTACACTGCTTGAAGTTGTCCCACAGCTAATTGATATTCTTTCCATTTTGGGGGGATTCTTTTTTCTTCTGTGTGTTTTATTTTGTATAATTTCTATTGCTGTGCTTTCAAATTCAGTACCTTTTCTAATGTCAAATCTGCTGTCAATCCTAGTCAATATATTTTTCATCTCCATGCTCTCAAGAAGTTTGATTTGGGTCTCTTATTATATTTTCTATGTCTCTGCTTAACTTTGTGAACATACGGAATGCAGAATGTCTTTCTCTGCTAATTCTGATGTTAGTTTCTATTGATTGATTATTCTCTTAAATACGGGATATCTTTTTTCTGCCTCTTTGCATTCTGGTAATTTTTCAGTATACACTGAAAAATATTTTCTGATTTTGTGAAATTTACTTTGTTGGATGCTAGATAATTTTATAGTCCTCTAAATCTTCTTGAGCTTTGTTTTAGGATGCAGTTACTACTTGGAAACAGTTTGGTCCTTTCAGGTCTTCCTTTTATGATGTGTTAGGTGGGCCTGTTGCCATTATTCTCTACTACTGAGGCAAGGTCTTTCTGAATATTCAGTGCCTTGTGAATTATATGTTTTTACAGTGTGGGAACAGGCACTGTGGCCCATTGTGAGTGCCACTAGTTCTTTTCCCAGCCAAAGGGAGAGAGGAAATCCTGTTGGATGATTCATTCCCCAGCCTAAGGGAGTTTCCTCACATGTATTCTCTGTTGCTCTGCTGAATACTTGCTGGGGACCCTCTGCAGATCATCAGGATTCTCTCCTTGAAGTGCTGCTCTCTCCCTTCTGGTGCTTTATCTCCCTTAGTCTTTCTAGATTCTCAGTTAAGGGACTCCTCCGTGTTCTGCCTCATTTCACCTTTTCGGGACCACTGTATGGAAATTCTCTCAAGGCTGTCATAGGGCTTACCTTTTTTGTTTCCTGAATCTGTTATCTGATGTCTAAATATCTTGAAAATAATTTTTTTTTTTTTTTTTTACCCCTTAGGTTATTTTAGGGCGGAGGGGATGGATGCTAAATCTTGTCCCTTTTGCACCATTTTTGGCTGGAAAAGAAGTCTGCCCAAAAGGTTTTGACAGATAACTAAACCAGTTGGGATGCAACCTCTTACATGGATTTTTTTTCCCCCCAACAGGTATTTTTGTTAGTATTTAAATTCATGATAAATTTCTCAGTCTAAGTTAGTCTTCTTTCACCCTTACAGCTTGCCTCTGAATATTGATTTGCTAGATAGTCCAGAATTACTGGAAACAACCATTGATGATGTAATTGGGGCACCTGACACTCTGGAAATACCCCAAGCGCCAGATGAAGTTAACATAGTCACCAGACAAACTGGATTGGAAGGAACTAAAGAGGAATGCGGGAGTAAGTAAATGTTCCATGTGACATCAGGGACAACTTTATTTCACGTCTCTTTAAAATTAGCTATTTAAATCTGTTCTTTGAAGAATATTTTATGTAATAGTTGGATTTTAAAATTTAATGAAGAATAGTTATGTTTTCTTTTTGGCTTGAGGGTCCATCGAAATAGTTAAGAGTACACAATTAGGATGACTAAACATTTGGGTCATTTATAAGTCAATAAGCATTCATGAATTTTCAAACTTGCTTTGTACTGTTTCTTGGATGAAAATTGAGAGAAAAAAGATTTCCTTAAGGATTTTCTATATAGCACAGGATTTAATAAATGTTTGGATATTCCTTTGGCTCCTAGAAAGTATTTTGTTATTAATGAGGAGTATTGTTGCCCGGACCTGCAAAAATACACAATCCAGGAAGAGTGCTGTTTTTCTTAATCTTTTAAAAGATTAAAAGGGCCTATTCCAAGAAACAGAAGTGGAAGGAAAACGTCCAAACTCATTTTATGAGGCCAGCATCACCTTGATCCCAAAACCAGACAAGGATCCCATCAAAAAAGAGAATTACAGACCAATATCCTTGATGAGCACAGATATGAAAATTCTCACCAAAATACTAGCCAATAGGATCCAAACAGTACATTAAAAGGATTATTCACCAAGACCAAGTGGGATTTATTCCAGGGCTTCAAGGTGGTTCAACATCCGCAAATCAATCAATGTGATACAATACATTAATAAAAGAAAGAACAAGAACCATATGATACTCTCAATAGATGCTAAAGAAACATTTGACAAAGTACATCATCCCTTCCTGATCAAAACTCTTCAAAGTGTAGGGATAGAGGGCACATACCTCAATATTATCAAAGCCATCTATGAAAAACCCACCACAAATAGCATTCTCAGTGGAGAAAAATTGAAAGCTTTTCCACTAAGGTCAGGAACACGGCAGGGATGTCCGTTATCACCACTGCTATTCAACATAGTACTAGAAGTCCTAGCCTCAGCAATCAGACAACAAAAGGAAATGAAAGGCATCCAAATCGGCAAAGAAGTCAAACTATCACTCTTTGCAGATGATATGATACTATATGTGGAAAACCCAGAAGACTCCACTCCAAAACTGCTAGAATTTGTACAGGAATTCAGTAAAGTGTCAGGATATAAAATCAATGCACAGAAATCAGTTGATTTCTCTACACCAACAACAAGACAGAAGAAAGAGAAATTAAAGAGTCAATCCCATTTACAGTTGCATCCAAAACCATAAGATACCTAGGAATAAACCTAAACAAAGAGGCAAAGAATCTATACTCAGAAAGCTATAAAGTACTCATGAAAGAAATTGAGGAAGACACAAAGAAATGGAAAAATGTTCCATGCTCCTGGATTGGAAGAACAAATATTGTGAAAATGTCTATGCTACCTAAAGCAATTTACATGTTTAATGCAATCCCTATCAAAATCCCATCCATTTTTTCAAATATTTGAAAAAATATCATATTTTTTCAAATAATGCTAAAATTTATATGGAACCAGAAAAGACCTCGAATGCCCAAGGAATATTGAAAAAGAAAGCCAAAGTTGGTGGCATCACAATTCCAGACTTCAAGCTCTATTACAAAGCCGTCATCATCAAAACAGTATGGTACTGGCACAAAAACAGACATATAGATCAATGGAACAGAATAGAGGGCCCAGAAATAGACCCTCAACTCTATGGTCAACTAATCTTCGACAAAGCAGGAAAGAGTATCCAGTGGAAAAAAGGCAGCCTCTTCAACAAATGGTGTTGGGAAAATTGGACAGCCACATGCAGAAAAATGAAATTGGACCATTTCCTTACACCACACACGAAAATAGACTCAAAATGGATGAAGGACCTCAATGTGAGAAAGGAATCCATCAAACAGCCTCTTGGACCTCAGCCACAGCAAATTCTTCCTAGGAACATCACCAAAGGCAAGGGAAGCAAGGGCAAAAATGAACTACTGGGATTTCATCAAGATTAAAAGCTTTTGCACAGCAAAGGAAACAGTTAACAAAACCAAAAGACAGCTGACAGAATGGGAGAAGATATTTGCAAATGACATATCAGATAAAGGGCTAGTATCCAAAATCTATAAAGAGCTTAGCAAACTCAACACCCAAAGAACAAATAATCCAATCAAGAAATGGGCAGAGGACATGAACAGACATTTCTGCAAAGAAGACATCCAGATGGCCAACAGACATATGAAAAAGTGCTCCACATCACTCGGCATTAGGGAAATACAAATCAAAACCACAATGAGATACCGTCACCTCACACCAATCAGAATTGCTAAAATTAAGTCAGGAAATGACAGATGCTGTCGAGGATGCGGAGAAAGGGGAACCCTCCTACACTGTTGGTGGGAATGCAAGCTGGTGCAACCACTCTGGAAAACAGCGTGGAGGTTCCTCAAAAAGTTGAAAATAGAACTACCCTATGACCCAGCAATTGCACTACTAGGTATTTACCCTAAAGATACAAACGTAGTGATCCATCCGAAGGGGCATGTGCACCCGATTGTTTATAGCAGCAATGTCCACAATAGCCAAACTATGGAAAGAACCTAGATGTCCATCAACAGATGAATGGATAAAGAAGAGTGGTATATATATACAATGGAATACTGTGCAGCCATCAAAAGAAATGAAATCTTGCCATTTGCGATGACGTGGATGGAACTAGAAGGTATTATGCTTAGCGAAGTAAGTCAATCAGAGAAAGACAACTATCATATGATCTCCCTGATATGAGGAAGTGGCGATGCAACGTGGGAGGTTTGCGGGGTAGGAAAAGAATAAATGAAACAAGATGGGATCGGGAGGGAGACAAACCATAAGAGACTCTTAATCTCGCAGAACAAACTGAGGGTTGCTGGGGATAGGGGGGGTCAGGAGAGGGTGGTGGGGTTATGGACATTGGCAGGGGGTGTGTGCTGTTGGTGAGTGCTGTGAAGTGTTGTAAACCTGGCGATTCACAGACCTGTACCCCTGGGGCTAAAAATACATTATATGTTTATAAAAAAATAAAAAAGTTAATAAGAAAAAAGATTGAAAGGGAACCATAAATTGCATATTGAAAATTTCTATGTATTTGTGAATTTGGTTTGGTAATAAAGCATAAACTGCCTTTAAATAGGGGCTTTCTATTGAATCTCAGTGTAATATGTGTTCATTTAAAAGCACCTCATATTTATGTGGCTATTGCCAATTTTGATTTTTTTTAAAAGATTTTATTTATTTATTTGACAGGCAGAGATCACAAGTAGGCAGAGAGGCAGGCAGAGAGAGAGAGAGAGAGGAGAAAGTAGGCTCCCTGTTGAGCAGAGAGCCCAAAGCGGGGCTCGATCCCAAGACCCTGAGATCATGACCTGAGCCGAAGGCAGAGGCTTTAATCCACTGGGCCACCCAGGCGCCCCGCCAATTTTGATTTCTATCACTAAAGTCAGACACCGTCTTTAAACAACTTACAGGGAACTGCCAGTGAGTACGCTATTGTCTCTGAAGAGCATCGAGTATAGCAGTAGTATATAGTAATTTAGAAAGTGTTAATGAAAAGTTCCTCCGTGCTTCAGGTTAATAGGACATGTTTAAGTACTACTGGTAATTGGCTTTAAAAATGTATTTCTTTTTTCCTTGAGTAATCAATACAAATAGTGAAGAAAATGTTCTTAGCCAGAAGCAGAACTAGATTAATACAGAGTATTTCCAGGGTTAAAAATAAAATAATCTTTCTTATACAGGTGGCAATATTGGTTTTATATATATTCCATTTTGATTCCATTATACAAATGCAAAAAAACAATTTTTCCTCTCTTTTAGTGATGCCATAGCATAGTGTTGGCAGACTGCATTTATTTAGTGTATACTTTCCAGGAAATTGTTTTGGTTTGGGAGAACATGGTAGAATGAACTTAGGAAGATGCCTAGGAAATAAAGGAGCAAGTAAGATGTAATAACTCTTTAAATAACTCTCTGATATATCAAAGAATTTATTTTATGATGCTTTATTGGTGAATCTTGGATCAGCAACTTCAAAGGATAGGGAAGCAGATTTAGAATCAGTATAGAGGAGACTTAAAATTCTCTCTGTCATGTATTGGAAGTAGATACCTGATAGTAAGTGAGCACCTCATTACAGAAGGTACTCAAGCAGAGCTTAAATGAGATAAAAGTTGTAGCAGAAGAAATTATTGTGTAGTGTGGAGGTTTCATTAATAAGATTTACTGAGATTTATAACGTTTGTTCAAAGTCATTCAGTGAAAATGTTATTAAGAATTAAGGTCTTAGGGGCACCTGGGTGGCTCAGTGGGTTAAAGCCTCTGCCTTCAGCTCAGGTCATGATCTCAGGATCCTGGAATCGAGCCCCGAGTCAGGCTCTCTGCTCAGCGGGGAGCCTGCTTCCTCCTCTCTCTGCCTGCCTTTCTGCCTACTTGTGATCTCTGACTGTCAAATAAATGAATAAAATCTTTAAAAAAAAAAAAAAAGAAAGAATTAAGGTCTTAGAATCCTGGTGTCCAATTTATTTCGTATTTTCTTTTGGCTATAATGTCAAAATCCTGATTCACATGGGTAAGTAGTTATAAATAGTAACTTTTAAAAAAATAGCTTATCCTGTTATTTTAGGATTTTCCTCAGCCAAACAGAAATAGCACAGGAAGCTTTGTTTCAACCAGAAAATGCCCCCAAACCCAATATTTTAGGTTTTAAGTTTTGGGGTATTTATTGGCATAAGCTAAAGTATTTGTGGTCTCAACATCATCATGTTAAAATTTAGTATTGCATAATTTGAAGCATTAAGAAAACCAGGAAAAAAAAAACAGGATATAAATTAAGAATGTAAATGGATGGCTCAGTTTGTTAATTGTCTCTTGATTTCGACTCAGGTCCTGATCTCACTTGAGATTGAGCTCTACACTGGGTGTGAGCCTGCTTAACATTCTCTCTCTGCCCCTCCTTCCTCCTCTCTTAAAAAAAAGATATGTAAACGAGTAGGAAAGATTTTGTGAAGATCAGTGTTGAATTTGTGATTCTTAGTTTTGTACATTAAAATTACCTGGAAAGTTTTAAGAACTACCAGTAACAGAAAACTACCTCTGGAAATTCTGTTATCACGGTTCTAGGATCAGCTCTGGGAATCAGTATTCCTTAAAACCTCCCCATCTGATTGTAATGTGTAGCCAAGAGAGGGATCCACTGAGTTAATTAATGGACACTTTTTTAAGATCTTTTTGATCTTATTTGATTTTAAAGAGGAGCAAATGATTTCATAGCTTTTCCCTCCCTTTTACTGGGTTAAATAGGAATTACTACGCATTCAACAGCTTTTTTTGGTCAAGTAACAGTGTAAAAATGTAAACTCCTACTAAATCATCCCTGCGTGATTATTAATAAGAGTGGTTAATTTTTTTTTTCTAAGATTTTATTTATTGAGTACCTGGGTGGCTCAGTTGGCTAAGCATCTGCCTTTGGCTCAGGTCATGATCCCAGGGTCCTGGGATCAAGTCCCACATTGGGCTCCCTGCTCCATGGGGAGGCTGCGTATCCTTCTTGTTCCTTATTCCTCCCTCCACTTGTTCTCTCTCTCTCAAATAAATAAATAAAATCTTTCTAAAAAGATTTTATTTATTTATTTATTTAATTTAAAAAATGTTTTATTTATTTGAGAAAGAGAATAAGTAGGAAAGGGCAGATGGAGAGGGAGAAGCAGGCTCCCCTGTGAACAGAGAGCCCAATGCAGGGCTTGATCCCAGAACCCCGGGATCATGATCTGACCCAAAGACATACACTTAACCTACTGCGCCACCCACGCGCCCCTAGAGTGGTTAATTATTTTTAAATAAAGTTCATTTAAAGCTGAATCATGTTTAATATATTATCTTTTCAATGGTTAGAGAAATTTATTTGTAATGTGTTTTGTAGCTGGGCAGAACGTAATAAGACAAAAGGCTTGTCCTGCAAGCCTTTTGAAACATCTTTGAAACACTTTGTGTTTCAATACATACTCTGTTGAATCAGTGAATGAATAATGTATGTTCTTAATTTGTTTGCTCCACAGAAGTGTAGTTTTAGGCAGTGTATATAGTTAAGGTCAAGGAAAGAAAGTGGCAAAGTACTGAAATTCGGCAGGAGGAGCTTGTATTGTGGTTAAGGAAGGATGGTGTCACAGGTGTTCTCTGCCTTTTCTTGGTATCTTTTGGCTAGTAAGCCTTCTTAACCAAACATGCTATTGAAGTTCCATAGCTAGTGGCTTTCTACACATGGTATAGATACAAGGCAGTATTCCTGTAATGTAGGTTAACTCTTAAATTAATAGTTACCTGGTTATAGAAAGAAAATATATTTATTTTCTACAGACTTACAGGTTATTCCATTTCATTGTTGGTAACTGGTATTGGAAAAACAAAACGTAAGTATATGCCCTCACACAGCTGTGACAGCCTGGCAGACTAAGAGGCCATGTTACCATTTTTTTCCCAGCATTAAAAGAGGATTCACAGAAGCTCAAACACCTTGAAGTGGAAAGCAGTCCATTGCCAACTTCTCGTCCCAATGTTGATGTCAACATCAACAACCAGGTATTCATTTCTCCTTCATATACCTGCACACATCTCCAGACCTCCTAGAAATCCCTGCTTTTCCCAAAGCTGATACTTTCTCTTTTCTTTTTCTGGGGAATGTGTGTGTGCTGACTTCTTTCAGACATATTTCAAAGGCACAATTCTTGGATGTTCGGGAGGAAAGGAGGAAATTCGGGCAGTGATAGGAACTGTGAGGTCATCTCCTGAGTGTTTTCCAATATGTATGCAAAGAGTTGTGGCTCCTTTAAACTTATTATTTTGATTTAGCCCATCCTTTTCCTGATTCTGTTCAATAGGTATTGATGTAGTTGAAGGTGACAGCCTTTTAAAATTACAGAAGGATTTGAGACTTCCACTTGGGTGGCTCAGTTGGTTGAGCATCTGACTCTTGGTTTCAGCTCAGGTCATGATCTCAGAGTCCTGGGATCAAACCCTGCACTAAGTGGGGAGTCTGCTTGAGATTCTCTCCTCTGCCTCGGTCCCTTGCCTCTGCCCCCATGCCCGGTGTGCACACTCTCTATCTCTCGCTCACTCAAATAAATAAAAATAAAATTGCAGAAGGATTTGTTTGAAAAGTAGCTGCTCTGTCATATTAACAGGAAGAGAATGGAACTTAAGATGCTTCAGCTTTGTCCTTCATAAATTTCACCACCCTGTGCCCTTCGAATTTTAGGTGTGGGGTAGGGGGGTGTATACCAATTTAACCAATTAAACTTCAGTTAATTGCTTGAGTGTAATTTAAAGTTTTTGTTAAATAGCTTATAGGAATAATTGAAGTAAATAGAATGAGATAAAAATAATTCATTTTATCTGCTACTAGATGTCCCTACTAAGTGGAAGAGTAAATTTTAGATAATGATCTAGAGACACCCTTTTTTCCCTATATATAGACCACAGATAACATGGATCTGTTGAATGAACTTTGTTTTGATTTTAAAGAGGAAAAGGGACCAGCTGGTTTGCAGTGTTGTTTCATCCTTGGATAACTAACTGGAATTTATTCAGAGGCCAGTGTGATGTAAAGTGATTCTCTTCTTTCTTGCCATTTTTCAGGCTGTCCTTTTGAATAGAGTTTTTTTTTTTTCTTTTTCTAATATGTTTTTGCTTAGAAATGTCTTTTAGAAGCTGATTAAATTTCAGACTTTGATTTTCTTTCTTCTTTTTTTTTAAGATTTTAGTTATTGTCAGAGAGAGTGAAATAGCACAAGCAGGGAAGTGGCAGACAGAGGGAGAAGCAGCTCCCTGCTGAGCAAGGAGCCTGGTGCAGAACTTGATCCCAGGACCCTGGGATCATGACCTGAGCCCAAGGCAGACACTTAGCCGACGAGCCACCCAGGCATCCCAAGACTTTCATTTTCATGACCCCTCAGTATTTTTCAGTTGTATTTGTGTGTTTGGTTTCATATTCTCAGTTGTTTTACTATCTCTGTAAGTAGAGGAATACAGGGTCAGAGGCAAAAGAGTTAATTGAAAGCTTTAGATGAAAGTTTTAGATGGTTAGAAACTAATGAGGGAAAAATGTAATGGAGGACTGGAATGATCCTAAAGGAGAATGTGACTGGTGAATCTTGGTGGGCATAGGGTGGAGGAAGAGGAGTGATTGTCTGTTACACTGGAAGGGAGTTCATGGAAATCCACTGAACAGTTATGTGTTTCTTTTGTAAAATTCCCTGCATGTCTCATTATAATATAACTGAGGCTCCAAAGCAGAGAACCTATTCAATTATTCTTGAAGCCTTGAAAAAAGAGGAGTGTGTAGGGTTCAGTGTAGGAAAGGGAGTGTAAGAGTGGCTTAGGTAAAGGACAGTGTGCCATCAAGAAACAGTCTGGGGTTCACATAGCTAGGAGAAATATTAGCTAATATTTAGTGAGAGCTTATTCAATGGTAGGCAGGAACAACAAGAAAGACCTCAGTGTTGTACTAAAAACTAGGAGACATCTGACCACCTTACTGTATGTCTTTACAACTAGAGTGTTGTATAAAAGTTGATTCATATTTTATTTATATGATACATTTTTAATCCAGTCTGATTTCTCTACCTCTATAATCAATAGTTCATGTTTGCTTGGGGAATACAAATTAATCTGAATAATCAGCTTTACTAACTAAAGTAATCTTAGGATGAAAAACCTGTAAATAAAATATATTGTTCTAAAGCAAAGTATCAGTTTTGGATGATCAGCTCTAAGAATTGTATTACTAAGAAGCTTTAAGCCATGTTAGGTTCAGACTAGCACTACTGGCAGTAAGAGCTGACTTCAAATTCATGTCTTGAGAACCCATTTTAGAGGGATCTCATGCCATGTGAGACCTGTGTTACCCCGGATTGATGCAGTCATTTGATTTCCAATACACTGTTGATTTAGCTCTACAAACGTGTTTGCTGTTTACTTTTTATAAGATAAACTAATGAGGGGCACCTGGGTGGTTTAGTCTGTCAGGCATCTGCCTTGGGCTCAGGTCATGATCTCAGGGTCCTGGGATTGAGCCCTTTATCGGGCTCCCTGCTCAGTGGGGAGTCTGCTTCTCCCTCTGCCCCTCATCCTGCTCCTGTTCTCTCTCTATAATAAATAAATAAAATCTAAAAAAAAAAAAACCCACCTTTGTGTATATTTAGTAACAATATAAGGTAAACTGTCTAATCTTCTAAAGCAGAATTCTTAACTTGCAGATCATGGATCATGATCATGGATCATGAATAATTATGAGGAGGGCCTTAAACTCTATGAGGAGGGCCTTAAACTCTGTGAAATTGAATACATATTCTTTGTTTTATTTTTTTAAGATTTTATTTATTTATTTGACAGCACAAGTAAGTAGAACAGCAGGCAGAGTCAGAGCGGGAAGAAAAAGCAGACTCTCTCTCTGATGAGCAGGGAGCCCAATGCAGGGCTTTATCCCAGGACCCTGAGATTAAGACCAGAGCTGAAGGCAGATAGTTAACTGACTGAGCCACCCACGTGCCCCTTGAATACATATACTTGTCATTGATTCATTTATATATTTTTTCTGAAAAGTAGATCCTTATTTTGTTAAATTCTCAAAAGGGTCCATGACTCAAAAAAAGAATGAACCATCACCAACCTTAAAACAGCTCATTGAATCTCTCCAAGGTACTAAAAAGAACTTTACTTTGGTTAAAAGGTTCATGTATGTATTTTTTAATCCAATCATTTCAGTGTTGGCTCTCTCAAAATTAGGACCTCTTATAAGAACGTACCATGTTTGTTGTAGATTTTACTGTTTACACTATTCACCTTGGTTGTTTGACTAAGTGCCCTTCTGATAGATGTTCACATTTCCCAGCCAAGATTGTTTTAAGAGTGGTTTCAGGTCTGCATCTGGTGGCATTCTGCCTGGAACGTAGGCAAACTTCAGATCAACTTTAACACCTCTCACCTAAGTTCTCCTGTAAGCTGACAGGGTCTGACAGCCAGGATTACTCTCCAGTAGAGTTGGAGTAGCCATAGTCATTTCAGTTCAGGTCTCATTTGGGGTATTTAGGAATCAGGGTGTCCTTTTAATGCTTTTGGTCATCTGTTAGCCACATTTTGGCCATCCAAGGCAGTCATATCAGCAGCATAGTAACTGGCTGACACTGGAATTATGTGCTATAATAAAATAAAGTGAAAATATTTTAAAGCTGTTAAACTCAACTTGTATTTCAGTAATTTTTTTATGTACTCATACATCGTAATTGTAGAAAATAGATTTAAAGAAGTAGGAAATTTTAAATCTTCATTATTCACTACTAAGAGATAACTACAGTTAACATTTTTTTTAAAGATTTTATTTATTTATTTGACAGACAGAGATCACAAGTAGGCAGAGAGGCAGGCAGAGAGAGAGGAAGAAGCAGGCTCCCTGCTGAGCAGAGAGCCTGATGCGGGGCTCGATCCCAGTACCCTGAGATCATGACCTGAGCCGAAGGCAGAGGCTTTAACCCACTGAGCCACCCAGGAACCCCTACAGTTAACATTTTTTAAGACAAATTATTTCCAAGCATTTAAATGTGTATTTTTAAAAATAAAAATAGAGTGACACTGCATTGTTTTTTTGTTCATTTTTTTTTAAAAGATTTTACTTATTTGACAGAAAGGTCACAGTCAGAGAGAGAGGGAAGCAGGCTCCCTGCTGTGCAGACAGCCCGATGTGGGGCCCTATCCCAGGACCCCGAGATCATGACCTCAGCCGAAGGCAGAGGCTTAACCCACTGAGCCACCCAGGCGCCCTGACACTGCGTTTGAAAATGAATCAATTATAAATGTCTTTCTTTATTTTGAGGACATATTATAGACAGTAGTTAACTTGCGTCATCACTGTGTTTACTCAGTTACCTGTTGGACGTTTAGATTATTGCTAATTTTCACTGTCATCACCAGTGCTGTGACAAACAACCTTCTAAATAAATATCTGCCATCATCTGATTATTTTCCTGGGAAGGAAGTAGTAGGTTAAAGTACAGGCAATTTTAAAGCCTTTATGCTTTTGCAAAAATTGAAAGATGGTAACAATTTATACTTTTACCTGTGATACGTGTGTTAATTACTTTTTAAAAAAACTTTTATTTATATATGACTGAGAGAGCGAGAGAGGGAACACAAGCACGGGGGAGTTGGATAGGGAGAAGCTGGCTCCCCACTGATCAGGGAGCCTGATAATGGGCCTCAATCCCGGGACCCTGAGATCATGTCCTGAGCCAAAGGCAGAATGCTTTACAACTGAGCCACCCAGACGCCCCTGTGTGTTGAATTCTTATTTATGTTTGGAATATAGACAGAAAAAGAAATCTCTGCTTATGTCAAGAGGCAGCTTGCTCTGAGAATCCTATAATGTCAAATATAAACAATTAACAAGTAATTTCAACTCTGAAACATAATTGACTCTGAAAAGAAAATATCAGAGTATTTGAATTAGCCATGATTTTTCTTTATCGAGATATATTTGACAAATAAAATTGTAATATATTTAAGGAATACAACACGATGATTTGATATACATATACATTGTGAAATGATTTCTACAGTTGAATTAATATACCTGTTACCTCATATAGTTACCTTTTTGGTTTCTTTTGGTTTTTAGTGAGAATGCTTAAGATCTACTCTCTAAACAAATTTCAAGTATACAGAATAGGTGATTAGCTATAGCCACCATGCTATATATTAGGTCCTCAGAATTTAATTCATGTTATAACTGGAAATTTGTACTTTTTTACTAGGCTTTACCTATTTCCCCACCCCCAAACCCCTGGCAACCACCATTCTACTTTCTGTTTCTGAGTTGGATTTTTTTTGTTTATTAATTTCCACATGTAAGTAATACCATGCAGTATTTGTCATTCTCTGACTTGTTTCACTTAGCGTAATGCCCTCCAGCTTCATCCATGTTGTTGTAAATGGCAGAGTTTCCTTCTTTTTTTAAATTGAAGTATAGTTGACATGCAATCTTATATTAGTTTCAAATGTATGGCAGTGATTCTATAATTACATGCATTATGAAATGCTCACTGTAAGTGTAGTTACTTACTGTCACAGTACAAAGTCATTACAATATTTGACTTGCTCCCTATGCTAAGATTTCCTTGTTTTTAAAGGTAAGTAATATTCCATATAAACATTTACACTCACCACATTTTTAATCCATCATCCTTCCATGGATGCTTATGTTGTTTCCGTATCTTGGATACCGCACATAATACTGTAGTGAACATGGGAGGGCAGAAGTCTCTTCAGAATTGTAATTTTGTTTCCTTTGAATATATGCCCAGAAGTGGGATTGCTGGATTATACCATATGAACTACCTATAATTGAAAAAGGACCTAGGGACTTCCTGCAATTAATAGGAATCATTCTCAAGACTAGGCAGTCACAGGCATTAGAGTTTAGTCCAAAGCAGTGGTTCTTAGACTTTTATGTATATTAGAATCACATAAGGAAGCTCCTTCAACATTCAGATCATTCAGATTTTAGGGTCCCACACAGAGGCAGATGTGTGGAAACCACACTGAGAAACACCAAATCAGAATAAGCACATTAATTAAATCTTTCAAATCTGAAAGAATGGCATAGTGTGTAATCCCATACATGGCAGCTAACCTGTTTTACGGAACAAAAGCTGTGTCTAAGACTAAGAAAATGTTTAGAGTGACTTTGTTGTTTAGACCAGCCTTAAATATCAAGCACAGTTATAATAGTGATAAAGTGTTTTGTTGTTGCCACTCAAGTTAAGTATCATTTGTAGTGCAGATAATTTAAAGTACTTTTTTTTTTTTTAAGAAGGTTCCATGCCAAGCGCGGAGCCCAGTGTGGGGCTTAAACTCACCATCAGAAATGAGATCAAGAGCCATATGCTTAACCAAGTGGGCCATCCAGGAGCACTTAACCTTCTTTTTTTTTTTTTTTTTAAAGATTTTATTTATTTATTTGACAGACAGAGATCACAAGTAGACAGAGAGGCAGGCAGAGAGAGAGAGGGAAGCAGGCTCCCTGCTGAGCAGAGAGCCCGATGTGGGACTCGATCCCAGGACCCTGAGATCATGACCTGAGCCGAAGGCAGCGGCTTAACCCACTGAGCCACCCAGGCGCCCAGCACTTAACCTTCTTAATTTGCTTCATTCCATTTATTTCTTTTCATAATGGTTTACTTATAATGTTTTCGTTGTGACCTTTACTGACTGGACTTGGGCTTTGTTCTGTCATTTTCGTAGTCTATACCTGAGAGGGACTGTTTGTGGCTAAGTAACATAATTCTAAACAAAATCATCTACTGGTGTTAGCTCCAGAATTGCAGTGATTAGCTTGTGTAGGGCCTAACCTAAAATCAGTTGAATTACAGCAAACAACTCATGTTTTCCATGTACGATTTCATTCAAGCATTTGTCCTGAATGATGTAGTCAGTTATTCAGTTGCTTTAAAGACAGGAAATTGGGCTTGATGATTTCTAGAGACCCCTACCAATTCATATTTCATGTTTGTGATTATTGTGCCTTAGTTTGAAACTGCATGTGGGAGGTGACTATTCTTGGACTAGGACATGACTATTTAAGACACGTGATTTCCTGGTTGTCTGAATGTGAACTTTCATCAGCACCTTTCCTATTTCCGTATAACTATAATCCATCAGAGTTGCTTACAGTATATTTTTAATATCTAGGAGGAGGTGGTGAAGTTGACTGAGAAATGTCTTAATAATGCCATTGAGAGCCCAGGATTGAATGCCAGAAGAGTTCCTCCTGACTTGAAGAGTAATATTTTGAAGGCGAAAGTAGAAGCAGTACACAAGGTAGGCTGCCTTTATTTATTTATTGACATTGGGTCTATTTTCTTTTCTTTTTCTTTTTTTTTTTTAATTATTTTTATTAACATATAATGTATTATTTGCCCCAGGGGATAGGTCTGTGAATCATCAGGCTGACACATTTCACAGCACTTACCATAGCACATACCCTCCCCAATGTCCATAATGGTAAGCTGTCTTTAATGGGGATAGTCCTGATGAAGGGAAAAGAACAGCAGAGAGACCCAAAGACACGACCTAGCTAGTGATTAGAGATAGAGAGTAGTACCCATACACATGCTCAAGATGGCAGAATGCCTTCCTGAGTCTCAGTACAAGCTAAATTAAGAGGGGACAGTCATGGGATAAAAAGTTGAAAGTAAAGACCCTCTAGGGCATAAGAAGTTCTTTTTTCTTTTTAAGTCAAATTCCTATAGAAGTGAGTCTCTAATCTTTGCCACTTTTATAGCCAGAAAATCTAATGACTTTGAGGTTCTTATCAACACTAAGCCTGTGGTTTTAGGTCTTTCTTTAGCAATCTGCTGTTCCCCACCACCCATCTGCCCTCAGTTTGGCAGAGTTGTGTGTCACAAGAGTGACAGTTAACAGGTGAAGGAGTTGGCTGTGACATTGTGAAGGATGCAGTGGGGAAGGACCAGCCCCCATGAAGTTTATGGCATCCTTCTTCTCCAAAGTCAGTTTTTCCTTGATGCTCCCTAACTTTCAGACTTATCCTCCATAGTAAAATCAGAACAGAATTCCTTCTCACTAAATCACATTCTCAACTAGAATTTCGAAATATCCTGTTGTTGAGAAGATGCACTTTATCCACTCTGTCCCCAGGCACAAGCCTTGAAGGGAACCTGAGATGATTTGCAGAATATTGTTCATGCTTTATCTATCCTCTCCCCACGATTATAAACCTAAGACATAATATTTGCCTGTAAAAGTAAATGTAAAATATGACAGTACAGGCTCTGGAATTAGACAACTTGAATTTGAATCCCATTTCTAGTCTATCACAAACTAGTGTTGTGAGTTGGCAAGTTAGTTTCTCTGAGCCTCAGTTTAATTAGGTTTAAGAAAGGATATTGGTAGTACCTACCTTAAGGTGGTTTACAAGAATAAGATAATATAATGTAAAGGACATGGAACATAAAGAGCATTTAATTAAGTGTTGAAATCCCCAATGTTGAAGCTGCATGTTGTCTTAGCAGTAGTAATTGTTGTCACTGCCTTACATTTCATTTACACTTTTGGATTTTTCTTGACTTGAGCAAGAAAAAAATAACTTGAATGACCCTAAAATAAGGAGATTTCATTTTATAGTTAGAAACCTTCCCATGAAGAAAAATCAAGGACCTGATGCCTTCATTGTTGAAATCTACTGAGCTTTTAAGGAAGAAATAAGAGTTCCACACTAACTCTTTCAGAAAATAGAAGAGGAGGGAGGACTTCCCACCTCATTTACTGATACTAATATTACCCTAGTACCAAAGCCAGAAAAAGATTTCATATGAAAAGAAACCATAGACCGATACTCCTCTTGTACATAGATTCAAAAATCCTTAACAAAATAGACAAAGTAGCATTTACCTCAGGAAAAAAGTTGATTTATCCTTCAAAAACCACTACAGTTCACCATATTAAAAAGTAAATTATCTCAATTCATATGGAAAAGGCATTTCACAGAAATCAGTACCCATTTGTGATAAATGCTCACAGCCAAACTAGAAACAGAATGGAGCTTCTTAAGCCTAATAAAGGACATCAGTGAGCATCACACTTCATGCTAAAAAACACATTCATGGCCAGTATTAAGAACTGACCATGCCTGTGTTGGCAGTGATGGAGCTTCTGCAGTGCACATGGCTGGTAAGAATATAAAATGTTATATAAGCACTTTAAGAAGAATTTGGTGATGTTTTAAACATATACTTCCCACATGACCACAGAGGTCCACTCTGAGATATTTACCCAAGAGAAATAAAAACATGGGTTCACACAGATGATAGTACACGAGTCTTCCTAGCAGCATTATTTGAAATAGATAAAAACTAGAAACAACCCAAGTGTCCATCAGCAGGTAAACATAAACAAATTGTGATATCTCTTTTCATTGGAATGTTTCTCAGCACATAAAAAGTAATGAATTGGTGATACATGCAGCACCATGGGCGAATCTCAAAAACATCATGTCATTCTAAAGAAATAGACACTAAAAATGTAGGTATTATGATTCCATTTACATTAAACTATAAGACATAATGCTCACTGTTTGCCATGTGTAAGGGTTTTTGATGAGGTTGCATTGGCCAGAAGGGAATGTTGTGAGGGTAGTGAAAATGTTGCACATGGTGACTTTGGCATTGGTTATGCACCTCTGTATTTTTCAGAATTCATCAAATCCTATATTAAAAATGGGTGCGTTTTACTGTATGTAAATGATACTGCAATAAAGTTAAAGGAAAAAAGTGACCCCTTCAGAAAAATATTTTAGAATTTCCTCTTAACATATTCCTTGTGTTCAGGAAAAAATAAAAAGCCAAATACACTGCTTAACATCTCTTTCTTCTTTTCATCATGTAAATTCCAAAAATTCTGGCATTGAATCTTTTGGGATTCTGTACATATTGACTAACACATCATGGTATCTTAAATTTAAGTGAGAGCTGTCTAGTACAGGGTGTGAATTTCTGTGCTGTTGAAGTGGAAGCGTGGATTATTAATTTGGGTGCGGGATGGGGCTGTAAGAGGCATAGTATGGATATTTCCATGGACAAGTTATGATTACTTCCAGAACTGAAGCAAAGTGGTATTTTTGTTCTTACTGGAAAGAAGTATAAATTTCTTATATCCTCAACAAATATTTAATTTTTTTATGATTTCATTTTCTTAGGTTACAAGAGAAGATAGCTTATTAAGTCATAAAAACACCAGTGTTCAGGATGCTTCCACAAACAGGTACAGTTCTGGGTTAGACAGAATTAAATTGATGTTTTTCTCCTCTTCACTTCTCTTTTTTTGGTCTGTTTTCCTCTTCTCCAGTGTATCACCTCATAATTGCAGGCTATTTGAAAGATAGCTTCAGTTCACTCTTCTGTCCATTACTTGGCTGCTTAACTACCTAGTTTTAGATTATCTGGAGGTACTTCTAATTTGTCTCTCTGCATTCTCATTCTTTTACTGAATCAAACTGCAGAGCAAAAGCAATCTTTAAAGATAGTTTTAATCTTATACATGATGTGGAATGTATATTATTTCTCTTAATTCTAGTGCCATCCTGTTATCGCAGTGGCCTTGTTCTTACAAACTTTATTATGGGCCCTCACACTATTCAAGTAAATTTATTTGCTGTTCTCTCCAAGTCCCTTCTGCCTCTCTTTTCTTTAATGAGTATTAGGCCATTTATTTGCTTTGCTAGGCTTTTATCCCCTGCTTTGTGCCAGTTTGTTTTTGTTCATCACTGTGTATCCAGTGTTCTCTGCTTTGTCGGTGCTAAACATTGTTGAATGAATGAATGCTGTTCCTCTTCCCATTATTCAAAATGTATTCAGTGAGGAATTTCCTGATTAATCATACTCAGTTCCAGATACTGTAACCAAAATAGCCCTTAAGCATATAGCATGCTTTGTGTATACAACTTTATAGTTAGTATTCAGGAAACAAGCTAATCGATGATTAGGGTAAAACTGGAATTAAAATGTAACTTTTTCTTTAATTTCAGTAAATCAGTTGGCCCACAATATTTTTATTAGAGCCTTTTAGAACTTCATCAAAAAAAATTTTTTCTTTCTTTCTTTCTTTCTTTCTTTTTCTTTCTTTCTTTTTTTTTTTTTTTTTTGGCCAATAAGAGGATAATGGGGTTAGAGGCCTGCCCAGTTCATCGACCTCTTAAAGCTGGAAAGAACCTAGAATGTACTCCTACTTCTAGATTTGCTTTTCTAAATGGCTATTGATGTTTCCCCATAGGACTTGAAATGTATTCTTTATTTAACAGAGAGAGAAATTACAAGTAGGCCAAGAGGCAGGCAGAGAGAGGGGAAGCAGGCTCCCTGCTAAGCAGAGAGCCTAATGCGGGGCTCAATCCGAGGACCCTGAGATCATGACCTGAGCTGAAGGCAGAGGCTTAACCCACTGAGCCACCCAGGCACCCCTGAAATGTATTCTTTTTTAAAAAGATTTTTATTTATTTTTTTGACAGACAGAGATCACAAGTAGGCAGAGAGGCAGGCAGAGAGAGGAGGGAAGCAGTCTCCCCGCTGAGCGGAGAGCTCTATGCAGGGCTTGATCCCAGTACCCTGAGATCATGACCTGAGCCGAAGGCAGAGGCTTTAACCCACTGAGCCACCCAGGCGCCCCTGAAATGTATTCTTTAAGTTCTTGTTTAAACTTGGGTCTGTTTCTGGACCTTTTGCTTTTCTGTTAATCTTTTCTGTAGTCTGTTTTGTTCCTGTGCCATACAACACTTTTAAGAAATTACTGTACCCCCTTTTTTTAATTAATAAATTTTATTTATTTATTTGAGAGAGAGCTAGAGAGAGCATAAGCAGGAGGAGCAGAGGGATAAGTAGGCTCCCTGCTGGGCAGGGAGCCCTTTTTGGGGCTCAATCCCAGGATCCAAGGATCATGATCTGAGTTGAAGGCAGCTGCTTAACTGACTGAGCCATCCAGGTGCCCCTACTGTACCCCCTTTTAAAAAAGGAAATATTTCAGGCACAGAGGAAACTGCGGAGATTATATATTGGCTGTTTACCAAATATCAAGCTTTGTAATATCTTGCAAGCTTTGTAATACCATACAATACTACATTTTGCTGTAGTTGATTTAGACCATCTTTATCTTTTTTATTGAGTTGTAATTCCCATACCATAATGTTTTCCCTTTATAAGTATACAATTCAGTGCTTTTTAGTATACTGACAAGAGTTTTGTACCATTACCATTGTCTAATTCCATAATATCTGTATCCTCTAAAAGAAACATTACACCCATTGCAATCTCTCCACATACTAGATTTGTCTACTCTGGACAGTTCATATTAGTGGAATCACATAATATGTGGCCTTTCATATCTGACTACTTTCATTTAACATAATGTTTTCATGGTTGATCCATATTGTATCATGTATTTGTACTTCACTTCTCTTTAGGGCTGAATAATATTCCATTGTATTAGATATTCCACATTTTGTTTATCCTTATATGAATTGATGGACATTTCTGTTTTTCCCACTTTTTGACTGTTATGCTATGCTATGAACATTCACATGCAAGAATTTTTGTAGACATGATTTCAATTCTTTATATACCCAGGAGGGTGATTGCTGAGTTAATTATGTAGTAACTCTGTGTTTAACTTTTTGAGGAATTGCCAAACTGTCTTCCAAAACAGCTACACAGTTTCAGTTCCCACCAGCAATGTATGTGGGTACCAGTTTCTCCACATCCTTTCCAATGCTCATTATTCTCCATGTTTAAAATTACAGCCGTCCTAGAGAGTATGAAGCGTGTCTTGTTGTGGTTTTGATTTTCATTTACCAAGATGAGATTGAATTGATGAATGTTCAGTGTCTTTTTTACTTTGGAGAAACATCTATTCAGATCATTTATTTTTGTATTAACAGCTTTATTGGGTAAAATTTAAATACTGTGTGATTCACTCATTAGAAGTATGTAATTCAGTGTTTTTTTGTTTTGACGTATCTGAATTTTTAAAAAATCCATATTCCCTTCATTTTAACTACCATTTTAACTACATTTTTAACTACATTTTAACTACAGTTTATTCATTCTTTTATTAATGGGCCGTGTTGTTCCAAATTAATGTTGTACATGTTCTTCCTTATACATGTTGTGAAGATTTTTTTAGGGTGTATACCTGAGAGTGAAATTGCTGGGTCATGACTGAGCAGAATGGCTGCAGAAGCTTTTCATCTCCTTCTTCCTGTTTTTTGCAGAAGTGTAAATTGTATGTGACTAATCTTTTCTTGAAGGGTTGGGAGAATTTGTTGTAAGAAATATTTTACTCCTTTTATTTTTCACTTTTTCTTATATTGAGTCCTTTCCTCTGAGCTGTTGCTTCTTTCTGAAGCACAAAGTTATGTTTTCTCTCTTTTACATTTTACTGCTTATTCAAGTTCTGCATTTTCATTACTGTCTAAGAATAGGTTTTTTAAAAAAAAATTTTAGTGTTCAAGGTGGCCTTTCAATCTGAAGACATATATGGGTCTTTTTTCAGTTCCGGAAAATCATAAGCCATTATCTTTTTGAATGTCAAGTATCCATTAGTTGAAACATCATGATCATTTCTGTTTCTCATAACTATCCCTTCTTATTTTTCATCTCTTTGCCTCTTTTTGCCTCATTGTTATGGGTCCTAGCTTCCACCTCACTAATTATGTCTCACTTTTTCAATCTAGGATATATTTCTCATTTTTTCTTATTCTCCTTGTAGGCTTCAGGACCTGCTCCTAATTACACACTTTTCAGCAGTATTAGGAAGGACTGGGATTTCCTACTTGATGTGTTACCTTGGTGAATGATGGCCTTTTGGCTCTAGATTCCCCCCGTTTCCTCCCTGGTGTTGAAGCCATCTGTGAAACTGCTCCTGTTCCTGTTATTCTTACCTGAGATTAGACACTGTTGTGATTCCTGCTGGCAGGCCTAGTAACCCATTCTCTGGCATATACCTCTCACCTGGCTAGTCCTGTTGTACTATCTGGATCACTCTAGGTGTTGCTTCTGCCTTCTACAGCAGAGTGTCCAGCCTGTGTCATTAGATGGTGGCTTCTTCCTATGGTTTTCTGACTATTCTCCCATATCTCAGGTATTCTGGTTAGTTTTTAGTCCACTGAGCTTTCCCATTCATGTATTTGATGACAGCTTTTAAAAATCATTCAATTTGATCTATCTTGTTTGTGTATCTTTCTTTTTAAAATAAATCTTTTCTGAACTTTCAGTGAGATTTAGTAGGGAAGCAAAATAGTCTACCATTTTGATCCATCTGTGAATGAGCCTGGTGTGGATATGAAAACTGTTACATGGTGGGTGGAGAAGGGTCTCACATATGAATGCAACACTAACTGCTGTCATGCTCCTCATAGATTGTCATTTCTTTTTCCTCTACATGAATTATTGCTCTTTCTGAAGTCCTTTCTTCGAACATGTTCCCTATGCCTGTATAGGTGCTCCATGATGTGAATTTATCTTTTTCTTCCAGTGCTGTATTAAATGAGAATAATGTGCCCTTCCCTGAAGATTCTCTTGCTCTGATGCATACCACACCTGCAGCAAATGGTTCTGTTCTTAAGGTAACGGACACTTGGCTTTGAAAGTTTCTGCGAAGACCATATTGAATTGAGTCCTGTGGTATAACCACAGATGTTGGTGATTTCTGACTGACACCAGAACTTAAGCTGTGAGAAAAGCATTGAGCTTCAGTTCTCTGGAGAGACTCCCATTGTCAAAATCTTTCACAAGAGTATCTCAGGGCTTCTTCAGTTTTTCTGTTAGTTGTTGGTCTTTTTGTTTTAGGTGATCTTTGTATTTTTCATTTTTTGATGCTGGCTATACCTCCCTAGTGTCTCAAACACTAGATGGCATGTAGTAGGCACTAAATAAATAATGATTGCTTGAAACACCAGCACCCTATCATTGTGTTGTAGTATAACCAGCTCGTCATAGCCCCTGCTTTTCTGCCCCTTGTCACGCCCTTACCAGTCCAGAAATCATAGAAACCTAGTTCATTGCCCATTGAATGTTTTAATTTGCAAGTTAAATGAAAAATTACCCTTATAAGTGAACGTTTACCATTTTGCTCTTTAACCACATAAATGCATTAACTGTAGTAATTTGTCAAATATTTCATAAAAAGAAGTTAGGAATCACCCGTATTCCTGCTATCCAAAGACTTATAATTGAGATTTAGGTGTATAATTTTTCAGACTTTTGGGTTTAAAAAATCCAACTTAAAATATCTTCAGTCAGGAGCTTCTTTTCAGCTAATTAAAATCCTAAAAAGATACATTGACATCTTTGATCATTGAAAATTAAGTGAAGTCTGAAATTGTTTTGGAACAGAGCAGGTCATTTAATTCAGAGATTTATTGCATATTATAATATGTATCAGATAGCATGCTAGTCTCAAAAATTCAAAGGCTAAACATGGACTCTTTTTTCAGAATGCTTACATTCCATTGAGAGAGTGAATTTTAATACATTATGGGAGAGATATATACATGCTGTTTGGGGGCACTCAGGCCACAGGTGGGAGGTGGTGGCAGAAGAGGAGGGAGATGTGAGAAGGGAGAGACAATTTGTTTTTTTTTTTAGAACAATTTTTTCCTACCTGCGATTAAAATTAAGTGGAATGTTGAGACATAAATAGGAGATTGACCACAGCCTGAAGATAGATAGATGGAAATAGGACTGTATAAATGAAGGGCCTTTTTTGTTATGTTTACTACACCCTAGATACTTACTTTTCTTATTATCAGTTTGGAATTTTATCTTTTATTATCTTTAAATTCTTCCTACTGACCTACCTTCTCTCTCTCTCTCTCTCTCTCTTTCTTTTTCTGTAATACAGAGACCCATCTTCCGTTAGGTGCTTCAAATACTATTTAAAAAGTATTGATTAACATTTATGGGGGAAGTTCATATTGTACTCTTTTTCAAACAGTGAAGTACGGGTACCTCTGAATAAAGAGGTCTTCGGAATTTAGGCATCTTCTTTACTTACTGTCTCCTGTGCTGAAACTTTTATCTCTCTCTTCCAGTCTAAGAGCTAAGAGGCAGAACAGTCCTTTTTTTTTTTTAAAGATTTTATTTATTTATTTATTTGACAGAGAGAGAGAGAGGGAGAGAGAGAACACAAGCAAGGGGGAGCAGCAGTTGGAGGGAGAGGGAGAAGCAGGGCTTCCCACGGAGCAGGGAGCCTGATGTGGGGCTCCATCCCAGGACCTTGGGATCATGACCTGAGCTGAAGGCAGACACTTAACCAAAATTAAGTGAAGGCACCCCAAGCCAGAATAGTCTTAACCCTACTTGAGTTTTGTCTCACCAAAAAGAGTAGCGCTATGAAAATTCCCATAACACTGTTTTTTTGTTTTTTAAGATTTTATTTATTTGAGAGAGAGAGGGCCCAAGTTGGGCAGAGGGCCAGAGGCAGAGGGAGAAGCAGACTCTCCACCGAGCAGGGAGCTGAATGTGGGACTTGGTCCCAGGATCCTGAGATCATAACCAGAGCTGAAGGCAGACACTTAACTGACTGAGCCACCCAGGTGCCCCCCATAACACTTTAGCTTTCTCAACTTCTGGTTTTGGTCTAGGTTCCCCTCCAAGCAAAGTGGAATCACTATAATAACCATGATTCCTGAGTATCCCTGTTTGTTTAAAGGTTAACACCAACAAAGGCTGGGTCAGAATTATAAGTTGAGAGGATATGGAAAAAATTTAGTTTGATGATTATGAGTCATTCAACAGCTATAAATATTTTATCATTCATAGGATGCCACAGATGAATTGGATGCCTTGCTTTTATCTCTAACTGAGAATCTAATGGACCACACAGTCCCACCTCAGGTAAATAGCTTTAAAACAGCAAGTTGGAAAGGAATTTCTGTTTTGAAAAATATTCCTGCTACATTCCAATTTTTGCCTTTTTAACCATTTAGTAAAACTGTGCATTTAAAAGGTCATATTTCAGTAACCACTTAGCCTTGCCTTTCTATTAAAATTTCACCAGTTTAAATTTATGTGTCACTGTATAGTGACCAAATGTTACTGTAAGCCTATTTGTAATCCAACACTCTATTAAGTAACGTAAGGAAGTATATGGGGATAAACATAAAGAATTTGAAACAATAAGGACATAGAGCGTAAGAGTGGTTGGCATTGAAAGTATGGCTTGTTATTGCAGTATAGGAGACAGTGTGTGTTGGGTACTGTGACCAAATTATAATACAAATAAGAAACAGTGCTTTCCCTCCAGAGACCTACTGTATAGTTGAGATGAAAGATGTACAAATTCAGTGTGTTATGAGTAATATGACAAGAATTGCTGTGGCAACTAGATGTCATTTTGAAGATTTGGAAGTACAGATGGTACTTTTCTCTGGACCTGAATGTTTGCTTAGATCATTAGTTCTTAAACTTGGGTGTGTATCAGAATCACCTGGAGAGTGTATTAAAACACAGATTGCCAGGCTCCACCTTAAGAGTTTGTGATTTGGTTGGGGGGCGGTGGGCTTGTTGGTAGTTAAGGCCTGAGAAGTTGCATTTCTAACATGTTCCTGGTAATGCAGATGTGGTCTGGGAACCACCTTTTGGTAACCAGTAGCTTAGATCAGTAAACAGAAACTTTACCAAAGGATAAGGATCATAAGTCTGGGAAAGTGAGCAGGCAGAAGACAAAAGGGATAGTGTCAGTGTTTAGCCATGATAATCCTTTATAAAGATAAAAGAAGTAACTTCAAAGATTAATGCAAGATGGCCTAAAGCTCAGAGGAGAACTTCCTGGGGCCTAACTCAGAACCTTATTCCATGTGCACTCTATTGTAAGTGGATATGGTGATGAAAATCATTGATTAAACAACTTTTTAATTTTTTTTTATTTTTTAAAGATTTTATTTATTTGACAGACAGAGATTACAAGTAGGCAGAGAGGCAGGTGGGGGCGGGGGGTTGTGGGGGCGGGAAGCAGGCTCCCTGCTGAGCAGAGAACCGGATGTGGGACTCGATCCCAGGACTCTGGGATCATGACCTGAGCTGAGGGCAAGGCTTTAAACCACTGAGCCACCCAGGCGCCCCTAAACAACTTTTTTATATCACTGATACGTTTTCCCTTTCCTGTAAATTTAGAATGCTGCTTTTGTTTTAAATCAAAATCTAGAATATCACATATTTTAGATTCTGAATATTGACTCTCCGTTCTGTTACACTTAACAGATTTCTCTGTTATTAGAAATATAACACTCTACTAATAACTTTAGCTTTTTTTTTTTTTTTTAAGATTTTATTTATTTATTTGACAGAGAGAGATCACAAGCAGGCAGAGAGGCAGGCAGAGAGAGAGGAGGAAGCAGGCTCCCTGCCGAGCAGAGAGCCCGATGCGGGGCTCGATCCCAGGACCCTGAGATCATGACCTGAGCCGAAGGCAGCGGCTTAACCCACTGAGCCACCCAGGCGCCCCTAACTTTAGCTTTTTTATTGATTTTGATACAGAGTAAGGCCTGCCAAGCATTATTATGTAGCTGTTTTTAAATTTTTGCCTGTTAATTCTTTCAGAAGATTTTTAGAATAACTTTTTCTGGTCCCACCCCTCCAAAAATCCTTTGGATTTTTATTTGTAAATGCATTAAATGCATAAGTTTATTTGGGGAAAGAATTGATATATTTATAATAATTTGTGTTCTTAGCTAAGACTACAATATTTTTCTCATTCAAGACTTCTGTTTCTATTCTTAAACTTTGTCATTATAACCCCCCCAATATAAGTTCTATAACTTTATTATTCTCATTATTTCTAGGTCCTTCACAATTAGGAGCAATATGAGTGTTTCTATATGCATGAATGATAATTAGAGAATGACCTGTATATAAACAGATTTTTTTTTCCTATGTACTTTCTTTGTGCTATTCATTTGGATTAGTCCCAATCCATTGTTCAGGATGCTACCAAGAAGGCTATGATTATTTGTAATGAACTGAAATGTCAGAAAATAAAATGTTAAACTGGGTGCTGGGTTTGGGGGGTGGGGGAAGTCCTATTAATATGGAACTGAAAGTAGTAGTAGCTTTCTTGGAGTAGAACATTTTTAAATTAAAGAGATTCTTAAAATTATAACAGTTTCTTAAGTGGTGAGTATGACGTCTGTGTTGTAGAAGAGGATCTTGGATTCAAAGTGCATGTCAGCTCAGGGGGAGCCATTAAGAACTGTCTCCCTCTACAGTGCATTCCGGAGAAGAAAACATTGTGAGCATGATTATGAGAACAAGTCTTCCCTAAAAGTAAACACATATATAAAATTTATTTTAGGTATCTTCAACATCCATGATCACACCACGGTGGATTATACCAGTAAGTTAATGATATTTGCAGTTTTTATTTTGGTTACCCTTTCAGAGTAAGGCCTAAAGGATTACCAGAATCTTGTTTTTCCTTAAAAAATGTGGGTTCATTCCCAAAGTTCTGTTTACTGAACTTAATGGCTTCAAACTAGTGATTTAGTGTTTCTGTTTGTAAAGGCTTAATGCTGCTGATGAAAACAAATATAAAAATCTAAGGTGGAGTATGTTAAAAAACAAACCAAAACAGCCCATGACCATCAAAATCCTCTTACTTATTACCATAATCATTAGGGAAGGTAGCTTGGAGCTGAACTGCTGATGCCCGAGCCGGTGTTGTCACCTCTGCTCAGGTGTGTCTGTCTCCCTCAGCAGAGCAGTGTCCTTTCCAATGGACTGGCAGGAAGTGGACCATCCTTGGCAGGGAAGGAGGGACATGGTAACAGAGAAGTGATCTCGCTGATTTCTCCCCCAGCACCATTCTTGGTGGATGCTGTGACCAGGTGAGGAAATTATTTCTCCATTGCAGTTCTTAGGCATCTGTTAGGAGGAAAAAAATAATAAAATTAATATATTTATAGCAGTAATGTCAGTTCTTTAACTGAACTTAATTGAAACTGGATAAATTTTTTCCCTATTTAGAATAGTGTTTTTTCTGTTTTCTTGTCTATAACAATTTTCTACAAAATCATGAGGTAATCCTTATATATTTTTATGGTCTTCATAAATGTCAACATATTAACAGGCTTATCTTTAAAAATTTATATTAAAATTCATTTATGTCTTTTCCTTTCATTTTTTACTATTACGTTGTTCATCTATAAGGTGAAGAGTTATAGATAAGAGTGAGGTCGGAGATTCCCAAGATGAGGGCTCTAATACACCTTTTACCAATACCTGTTACAAGTTCATTTCAACATACTGCTTGCCTCAAACAGAAGCTAGACTCAAAAAAACCTTTTGTCTGGCGTGTAGTTCTTCAACTTTTTGTTGTTAGAACCCAAACTGTATATATTTTGCAAAAGATGCACAGCTGCCTTCATTCTCACGTCAGACTTCCTGGTGATGTCTGTTTCTCACATCCTCCTGGTGTTGAGAGTGTAGGTCAGTCGAAGTAGATGCTTCCCTAATTAAAGAAGAAATGTCCTCATTAATTGGAAAAATTATTTGAGCTGATTAACTTGAGAGGAATTGATAGTTCCATTTTAAAGTTCTCTTATCTCCACAGTCTTCAAAGTAATATAATCACTCACTCAGCAAACACTTATTGAATGTCTGTTATGTACCAGGCATTGATGTTATCTGGTTTGGCAGCACTGAAGATAGCAATGAACAAAACAGGCATGGGATTTGCCGTAGGGAACTCACATATAGTTGTCAAATAGCACTGTGTACAGTTTTAATAGGTTATTTTTCTAACCTAGTATGCCTAGTAATTGCCACTGTAAAAATAGAGATTATGTGCAGAGAACCAGGTGATAATGCTTTGTAATTGAGTTTACACAACAAAATATGAGTTCTTAGGACTTTTAAATTAAAAATTACAGATGAAAGAAGAGATTGTCGACATTCTTCCCAGAACAAAATAGTCATAGAGGAATTAAAGAGATCAAAAAGGACAGGTAGAAGTAGTGCACCTGAAACTAATATAATGTTAAATGTCAATCATACTTAAAAAAAAAAAAAAGATAAATGAATCAGTGGAATAGAATAGGGTCTAAAAACAAACTCACCCATAAACAGTTACCTGATTTGTGAAAAAGAGATGGTGTGGTGCTGTGGGGAAAGGATGGCTTTTTAGTAAATCAGCCGGACAAATTAAATACCCATGTGGGAAAAGATGAATTTTGACCCAACCTCAGACCATACACAAAAATCCATTCTAGATGGATTGCAGATCTAAATGTGAAACATCAGCTAATTAAGCTTTTAGAAGAAAATATAAGCAAACATTCTGAAGATCAGGAAATATTTTTTAAACAGGTCAAAAGCTTAAATAATGGGAAAAAATCAATAACTTGGATTATATCAAGAACTTCTGTTCATTAAAAGAAATGATTTCAAGATCTCAAAAAGGGAAGCCAGAGAGAGAGAGAGAAAATACTTCCACTTCCTCCCTCCTCCCCATTGATCTCCATCTATCTTTCTTTGACAAAGAAAAGAATCTTTTATATGTCTAGAATATATAAATCTCTTATAAATCAATAAGAAAACAACAGATAAATAGAAAAATTGCAAGACTTGAAAAGGCAATTCAGAAGGGGATATCCAGGTGGTCAATTAGCATACATGACAGTGTACAACTTGACTAGTCATTGAGGAATACAAATTCAAACCACCATGTAATGACCACTGTCTATTACCAGAATTGCTGAAGTGAAAAAGACACCTAGTATCAAGTGTTGGTGAAGGTATGGGGCAACTGGAACTTTTTAAATTGGAATAACCATGTTGGAAATAGGTTTGGCAGTATCAACTAAAGCTGAACATACCCAGTGACTCAGTGATTCTATTATATACATACCCAGTAGAAATATAAATAAATGTCTATCAGAGGACATGTAGAAGAATGTTTATAGCAGCTGTATTCATAATAGCCCAAGCTGAAAACTTTCCAAAACCCCATTAATAGTCAACTGCATAAATAGCAATATAGATAATTGTGTAAACATAATTATGTTTATTAGTTTGTTGTGTAGCAAATTGCCACATATTTAGCATCTTAAAACAACACACATTTATAATCTCATTTTCTGTGGGTCTAAAGTCTAGACACAGCTTTGTGGAGTCCTCTGCAACTACTACAAGCCCATTAGTTAATGAGTTTCTTCGTATGTACAGTTTCCAAATGACAGTCCAGTGCTTCACTTTTAAATATGAATAGGTGCTTTCCTCATAAGTGTGAAGAGAGCCAAAGATTTCCAGAAGTGTGAGGAAAACCTGAAATCAGTAAGCTGAAAAAGAAGCAGGGAGGACAGAAGGGAACATGAGCATCAGAAACTTCACAAATGATAGTTTCATGAGAGAGGAGATGCTGTATCCATGCAACACTAACAGGAAATGAAAAAGGAAGGAAACAGAATCTGCGGTGTTCTTAGAAATTATTAACCATGTTAAGAGTAAAAATCCAAAGAATGTGTGGAAGATAAGGTTGAGGAAATCTCCCAAAAAAGTAGAAGAATAAGATGAAAACTGGGACAGAAGAGAAAATTGGGAGGATTGGTCCAGGCAGCCCAGTATATATGAATCATCGAAGATCCAGAAAGAAGAACAGAGTAAATAAGATTGTCAGAGGAATTGAGATTTCTCACAAGTACTTTTGTTTAGTTTTGTTTAAGATTTTATTTATTTGAGAGACAGAGCATGAGCTGGGGGAGAGGGAAAAGCAGACTCCCCACTGAGCAGGGAGCCTAATATGGGCCTGATCCCAGGATCCTGACATCATAACCTGAGCCAAGGCAAACACTTAAACGACTGAGCTACCCAGGCACCGAAAAGTACTTGAGTTTTTAGATTGAGTGGGTCTGAGTACCCAGCACAAAGAATGAAAATAGACAACGCCAAGGACCATCATGAAATTTCAGAATATCAGAATTAAGAAAGGATATGTAAGTCTTCAGAGAGGGAGGTAAAAAAGATTACATGAAGGGATTGGTAATCAGAATGAACGCATACTTCTCTGAAAGCAGGAAGTTAATGGAGCAATGCCTTCAGAATTCTGGAGGAAAATTATTTTTTACCTAGATGTTTATGTCTAGACTATCAGGTAAGTGTGAGATTAGAATGAGTAGACCTGGAGTTTCTCTAAAATATATACTTCCCATGCGGTCTTACTCAGGCATTTACCTACTGGAGGATGTGTTTTATCAAAACAAGGTGATTATCCAAGGAGGAAGACACCGGACTCAGGAAACAGGTATAGGAACTGACCAGGAGGAAGGTAGAAGAAAGTTATGAGGCAGCAGCTGCCCCACCGGTCTAGGAACAATTCTGTACAGATTTGAAGAGGGGGTACAGAGTTCCAAGAAGGATATTGCCAAGAAAAAAACACAAACACGTGGCCTACTCCAGTTTTTGAAAAATTAAATGACACGTGTGAATGTACTATGGTGAGATCCATGGTTCTAGCTGCAAGCTTAAGGACAAATTAGAAATAAGTACAGAAAATGGAACAAACAGTGAAAAAAGGAAGCAGTTCTTCAATCCAGGAAGAGCAAATTATATAAGAAAAAATATAATATGCTTATAGCAGTTGTGAAAATATTTGCATAATTACAACAAACACTGAATATTAACATCATGAAAATTGTTCATTTAACTGTGTTGAAAAGGTAGGAAGGAAGGATTAGGGAGCTGGTGAGTGGGCTCTTAAGAATGGTAAGTTTTTATAGTCCATGGCAGGAAGTCACTATAGAAATAGGCCACCTGGACTTTTGCTAGTTGTACATCAGAATCACCTGGAGGGCATGTTAAAACACAGCTTAGGGGCTCCTGGGTGGTGCAGTTGATTGAGGATCCAACCCTTGGTTTCAGCTCAGGTTGTGATCTCAGAATTATGAGCTTGAGCCCAGCGTTGGGCTCCACACTCATCACTCAGTGGCTGAGTCTTCTTGAGATTCTTTCTCCCTCTCCCTCTGCCTCTCTCACTCATGCACATGCACTGTGCGTGCGCTTTCGAAAATAAATAAATCTTTAAAACAAACACAGCTTACTGGGTCCCATCCTCAGAGCCTACTATTCAGTTTGTCTGGGGTGGTGCCTAAGAATTTGCATTTATAACAAATCCCAGAGACAACACTTGAAGAAACAGAGATACGGAAAAGTGAAAGAAAATGCCGGGAAAGAAAAACAAAAAAACTGTTGAAAGTATTTGTCTCTATGTAGTAGAAATGGAGAGGGCTGTTACACATGACTGCTGTTTCAACTATCAAGCTTGTTCGTAGTTTTGACATGTTAAATTCTGTCCTTTGTACTACATATTTTGATATTAAGTTTTAATGAAACCAAGATAGATGATGTTACATCCTTGCCTCAGTTCATGCTCTTCAGCTATGGCAGAGACTCTTGGGTGCTCATGCAAGGCCCACATCCTTTTATTTTTCACATAACTCTGACAAAGCAGATTAACTTGGTGGGAACTCAGCCACAGCCATCTGGGACTATCTGTGTAAAGCACAGAACAGTGTTCCCACTGACCTTGGTATATCTTGAGCAGGTTTGCTGTCAGTGCTCACCACAGTACTGTTCTTGCCATTCATAATAATAACCCTGACTCATTAAGAAATGATTAAGTGTTTGGTATGTTTTATTCAAGGCAGTAGGGGAAATTGATACCTTCTAGATTTCATTTCAAGATGAAATAAGTACCATTTATCTAGAAAATTCCCTTCTGTAAATATCTCATTGCTAAATTAGGTGTTGCATAGTCATTTAGGTCTGTAATTTACTCTCAACGTGCTCCTCTTAGCACTGGTGAAGAAATGCACATTGCTCCCCAGTGAAACCACTGGGAGGGTTTCACTGAATAATAATCCCTTCTTTCTTCCTTTCAGCTCTCTTCCAACGTTGGCGGAAGAAACAGTCTTGAAGCAGAAGTGTTTACTGACAACTGAGCTCTGAGGGACTGGCTCCTTCTCACCTGTAACTGGAATATTCAGCGCTCTGCAGCTGTCCATCCTTGAATCCATTTCTCTTGGAATGTTCAAATTCAGGAGCTTGTCCTTACTTGTGAGTAAAAAAGCTCACCCAGATTTGACTTCAACTCAATGAAAAACATTTTCCGTCCAGCTGGAAGGGTTTAATTACACTACGTATTTGCCCGAATGAGGGTATCTGGTCTTTACTTTCTATAATTGTATTTAAGTTGTATATTCTGAAACAAGGGAATTCTTTTTCCCTGTTGTTTCTTCGAACTCTTGGCTCCATCTAGTGGTTATAATTGTTCATAACCCCTCCGTAACCAGGCTGTCTCTGGTAGTCAGTAATAGCCTTTTGAATGTTATTTCTCTCTGTAGTATCAGGTTGAGTATCCTTGATGTGAATGCCTGTTAGCGAAGTTCCCCTAATCCATGCAGTACTGGAAATCAGGAGTTTAGGAAATTAATGAGGACACCTTGTAGGTAGTTTGAGGCCTAAGTGTTTATAATTACTACAGTACTAAGAGAAGTTTAGAATACAGAAGGTTTTCAGGTGTCTCCTATACTTTTGGCTTCTTACTGGCTATCTTAATACTCCTAAGTTTACGTTAAGGTAAGCTAAACCTTGAGAAGAATACAGAGAAATCAATTGTGCATATTTTGCATCCTGGTTTTTTTTTTTTTTTTTTTAATTTATTTATTTGACAGAGAGAAATTACAAGTAAGCAGAGAGGCAGGCAGAGAGAGAGGAGGAAGCAGGCTCCCTGCTGAGCAGAAAGCCCGATGTGGGGCTCGAACCCAGGACCTGGGATCATGACCTGAGCCGAAGGCAGCGGCTTAACCCACTGAGCCACCCAGGCGCCCCTTGCATCCTGGTTTTTTTTTTTTTTTTTTTTTTTTTTTTTTTTTTTTTTAAAGCCTTGCTTCCCCACAGGAAGCCCTCACATGCACCACACACATACTCTCTAACTTTTCAGCTGGATGAAGACAACAGTCACTTCTCCACACTGGCACTGATTTGAATATAGGCTTCATTTCCTTTTAATATGAGCTGAATCAATTTAGAACTCCTAAACTAAACTAAAAACAAAACCAAAATACCAAGACAGAAATAGGCAATTGGGAGTTGAGGGGGTTTTGTTTCTTGAACACCTATGTCTGAAACTGTACTTAGCATACTGTAAGAACTGGTATCTCACCTTACATTAGGAATTTTGTGTTAATTTTAAAAGGTCTCTAATTCCTAATCACTTCTGGTATAAAAAAAAATCTGTATGTAAAAGTAGCACATGTGCCTATAGAAAATGAAGAAGAGTATAAAAATAACCTCTTGCAATCCTGACTTCCAGAAGAACACTTATTTTAGCTTTAAAAATTCAGAATGCAGGAGGTAAACTGCAGTTGCTGTTGGAAGTGAAGATGAGGTAGAAACCATATTGGTATCATTGTCGTTAATCCCTGTGATCAAGGACTGGTATCAAACTATACCTCCTCGATGTTTAGTTTTCTGCCCTGTATTATGTATATAACTGGGTGTTAATTTATGTTGCTCAGCACAAGAGAACATGCAGTTGTGTGATATTTAAAACTCCATGGTTTGGACTGTCCTGTGTTCCCTGTAGCATAGTCTTGTGCTAGGCAAACACACACTAGTGTCTGACTGGAAAGCTCAGGAATTTTAATCTTGTGCTGTTTCCCAGGGAGCTATAGAGTTTGGAAACCACTTTTGCACAGAACAACTTTGCTGAAGGAAAGAAAGTTGGCACTTCTTGCTGGCTGCTTCCCCTTAGCCATTGTGCTGAGCTTGTGAATTTCATTGGTGGAACTCTTGCCAATTCTTAATTGTAAAACGAATTTTCTCGCAGCTGTAAGTGATACCTAGAACCAAGGACTTGACCAGGGGCCTGACCCAAAACACGCAGGACTAGACATTTAAATTTCCAGGGTGCTGACAATTCTAGATGTACTGGAAGGTTAAAGATGTGCATCTAACCACAGAGCAGCTAAGGTATTACTAACTTGGAAGGCCTAAACTTCCCGTCCAGTTTAGGAGGTAGCACCATCCTTATTTTAAACTTTTTACAATTTAAGAATAAGTTGCTGAATATATTCTATAACCTTTGTGTCTTTGGGTACCTATATTCTTGCCAGTTGGCATATTGAAAAGGACTTTCTTAAAATTTACTTTAATCTCAGGCTAAAAGGAGGAAATTTTGTCTTTTGTCCTGACACAAACTGGTGAACATGGAAATTAATATTTTAATGATGAATTAACCCTGGCAGTTTAGATACCTGTCACGTATAACTTCCCTGTCATGACTGCTGCTGGTGCCTTCCCCAGAGCTGCTGTCACACTGATCTTGTTCTTGCTCATCTGAGAGTGGAGGTGAGAGAATGGCAAGGCTCAGGATATCTGGTGAATGTGTCTGAGAGGGATGGGAAAAGTCTGTCCCTGTGATGAGAGAGAAGTTGATATATGTGCGTCAGTAAAGAATGTGAGCAGAGTGAGATTTGAGATAATAGTGCATAAGAAGGCAGGTCGGTTACATCGAAGTGGGAGGAGGGACAGCTCTGGTGGCATGACCCGCTGTTGACCTTCAGGGCATAGTCCTCCCCTATGAAGATTAAAACCCGCCTGCACATCTGAGAATCATATGATTAACTAAAGTTCTGATCCTCAGATGAGATGAAAGAACCTTACTGGCTATTGAAAACGACAGCTAGTTGGACAGGAAGTTTTTCTCTAGAATGAGGTTCCCATGCACCTTAGTAAGTGTAGCTAAAAAGAAATATTGGCAACAATTAAGTAAGAAGTAATGAGAACTCATTTGAAAAGAGCAAGAACAATAGATGATTTGAGGGCTCCAGCTAGAAAGCTGTTAGCATTCTTCCGTTTGAAGGTAGTTTGGAGGTGATTTATAGCTGAGATAACAGACCCAGATTGGCAACAAATAACAGAAGGCTTTTAGCCACAGGCTCAGCTGCTCTGTGGTTACTTTCTTCCCAGATTTTCCAGTACCAGATTTGACTGTGGTAACTCATTAGGATCAGTGATGATGGAACTTGTGACTGGGAGCAGATTGAGGCTGTTGCTGAGAGAGTGGCAGGGCTTCTTTTGTTGTCTTGCCAGGCCTCGTGGGTCTGTGGGGCTTGCAAGGACTGGGTTGGTGCTGCTGCCCCTGTGTCACGGCTCCCTGTGCGCTCTGCCCCAGGAACACTTAGTACAGTGCCATGTGGTCGGCATCTGCTACAGGCCTTGGGGGCATGGAAAGGAGAGGAACCTCAAATCAGGCCGTTTGATAGCCTCGGTAGGGGAAGGAAGAATTGGCAGGAATGTTTAAAATTAGAATGATAGGTTTCAGCTTTTTGCCCTTGACTCTTCTTTTGAACTTGTGAGATGATAAATGAGATCCTACTTCTTACCGTTGTTGGTAGTATCACCTTCGTGTACTCTGGAGGGGCTCATTGTTCTTCCATGCCTGCCCTTTGAGAAACACTGTGGAACAAAGGAATAACTAGGTTCCTTTGGTCTTGATAAATTTAGACATACCATTAACAGCTTTCCTAAAATGTTTATATTGTTTTAAGAAAAACTCTGTTTAAAAATATTTCTTACAGCCTACTGTTTATCTTCACCTTTATCTGTTTTTGCACAATCACAGATGCACTGTGGGCAGTTAAGGGTGAAAGCCCTGGGTTGTTGCTTGCATCTTGACTGCTTGTTCTCTTATGCTTCCCAATTCTGGCTAAAACCAGCACCCCTGTCTTCCTTGCAAAACTCCAGAATGAAAGCTCAGGGGTCACTTCAGAGATTCTGTTAGAGCAGAGTTATTTGGCATCACTTACACTGAGAAAAATCTTCCATCTTTTTCCGTAAGTAAGGGTCTTGAGAAGCAAAGCTCTTGTCTTCTCACTTAGAGCAGGGATGAGCAAAGTTTTTCTGTGAAGAGCAGAGACAGTTAGTACTTCATGGCTCAGCTGCACTGCCGAAGCACACGAATGGACAGACAATAGTACGCGCATGGGCTGGCTGTGCTCCACTCAGGGTGCATTTACAAAGACAGGTGCCAGCTCCCAAGTCCACACTTGGTGTAGTGGCAGCATGGCTCCCTGGGAGGCAGGTGAGTACTCACATAGGTTCTGCAACAGCAGTTGTCACATGGAGGCACCTGACATTTCTAGATGTTGCCATCCTCATTTGCACACGGACAAGGTGCAGTCCGGGTCTCCCAGCTCTGAGAGTCTTTGGGAGGCCTCACCAATTTCTAATCAGTCTTGCCCTCAGCCTTTCAGTTGCTTTGAAGCCTGGAATCTTCTGCAGACTGAAGAATGTACATTTCTTTATTATTTGTCCCTATTTCCTCTCAAAAATGTAAACACCCTGGTTTTTCAATGATCAGAAGAAAGTTGGAACCTTTTCCTATCTATCAGCCTTCAGTGAGATGAGGAAGTTTATTTGGATTATAGAAATTTGTCCTGAGCCAAGCTCTGTGTGCTGTGTTAGCATATTGGTAGAGCTGTAATTATTTCTAGTTCTAAGGTAGGATACGTGAGTCTCTTCATCATGCTGCTTGAGACAATAATTCAGTCACTTCCCAGAATTTCTTTTTATCAGGGAGGTGTTTTAGTACAGACCCCTTGCTCTTCATATTTTTGTGAGTATATTTTCTTTTCTGGATATGATAGTTGAAAGGACCTCACTAACTATTTTGTTTGCTTTTCATATGTGTGAAGCTTTGCAGTAGCTTTTAAAGTGTAATTTATTTTTATATCAAGTGCACTATTCTTCATTATGTTCCACAGTTTTATATGACTTATATTAGAAGCACTGCACTGAACTGATTGTATACTGACATGAGAACTGTAGATGCAACCACAAATAAAGCTTTTGTGAAACATTTATGTTCTTATGAACTGTCTTCAGTTTCTTGGAAGTGTAATACCTGCACTTTTGTTAGGTCAGAGCTGCTATTAATAAGAACACAAGAGACCAAATGGAAGCCATGATCAGAAGCAGCACCAGTTTTCAGTGTCCGTTTTGGTGTGTGTGGTACAAATTTGGGAGTAGAGGCATTTTCAAAGTTTAAAAAACCTCATTGGTCATTCCCAGCATATCCTAGAAGGCACAGTGGTTGTTCCCAGGAGCAGCGTGGCACAGCAGAAACACAGCTCTACTACTCAGTACCAGGAGACCTTGAATAAATTGCTTAACAAACCTGCACTTCAGTTTCTTTGTCTGGGACGGGATGGTATATTGTCTGTGGTGCAGTGTCTGGTAGAGAGTAGTAGCTATCCTCTGTCATACCATCCCTGTGAAGAACATTGCTTCTGGACAGAGTCATACACAGCACAGGAGGTCAGCAAGGTTTCTGAGAACAGCCTCTTTCCTGTTCCCCTCCCTCTCCCACCTGGAAAACAGATGGCAATGGGCCTTGAAAACCAAAGAGCTTTTCTTCAGCTCTAATGCATGTATAGGGTGAGGCAGGAACCTGGACTCTGTCAGCTATGCTGGAAGTTCTCCTCAAAGAGATTTAGCATTAAGCATCCAGAGCACTCTAACTTGAGCACAGTGACTCACTGGAAAGATATGGGAGCTCTCTGAACAGAGAGGATGGGTGAAGGGTGGACTTTTTCTCTGGCACCAGCGGGAATGGTCTGGCTGCTCCCTGCTGCTCACACTGACTGTTATTTTGAGTTGGAGAGGGCAGGACACCTGAGAAGGCTGTGGGTTCCCAAAGGGAGGGGAATGGTGAATGGGCTACCAAGACAATCACAGATTTCGGAGAAGATACTGTATATCACAGTTGTTAAAATCTGAAGAAAAAGAACAAAATCCAGGAAAGTGGACAATAGTTGGGTAATTGCTCTTTAAGCCTTGGGAGATAGGGCTTGTACTTTTTTTTTTTTTTTTTTTGAAAGATTTCACTTATTTGAGAAAGAAAGCACAAGCAGGGGGAAGCCACAGAGGGAAAGGGAGAAGCACGCTCCCTGCCGAGCAAGGAGCTGGATGCAGAACTCAATCCCAGGACCCTGGTGTCACAGCCTGAGCCGAAGGCAGATGCCTAACCGACTAGGCCACCCAGGTACCCCAGGGCTTGCACTTAAAAAAAAAAAAAAAAAAAAGTATGTTGGGGCACCTGGTTGACTCAGATGGTTAATTAAGCACCTTCCTTCAGTTCAGGTCATGATCTCAAGGTCCTGGGATCGAGCCCCATGTCAGGTTTCCAGCTCAGCGGGGAGTCTGCTTCTCCTTCTCCCCCTGCTTGTACTCTCTCTGTCTCTCTCTCAAATGAATAAATAAAATCTTTAAAAAAAATGTATGTTGATACTCCACAAACATTTATTTTAATGTTATTTCTGTTCTTAAAATATTGAATATTAAAAAAATGAACCCTAAGAAAGGGCTTTTTGTGGTCAGCACCAAGAAGAGGCAGGAGGGGCAAAAAGGGAGCTCATGTCAGTAAGGCCCAAGAAAGTTTGCTCATTGTTGGTTTGAGAGCAGTGTGGTGGGCTTAGGGTGATTTGTCCCAGTAGACATTCAGGCCCACTGTGCGTTGGTTCCAAGATTCATTCCCAGAGGAGAGATCCAGAGGGGTGCAGAGGGGCTTTCTCTCCACAGCAGAGTTGCCTGTACCCACGTGGGTCCTGGCGGCCACTCCCTAGCCCTCCGTAATTCACCCTTCATACCTCCAAGAACATCATGCAAAGATCAGAGCTAGTTCATGCTCTCAAGCTTGGAAATTAGGACGCTAGGGTAGGAACTAGAATTTTAAGATGACCTGGTCCCAGGTCCTCAGTTCCTAGATCACAAAAGAGGTCCAGAAAGGGAAAGGAACTGGCCCTAGTCATACGGCCGAGGGTAGGAATTCACCCCTTTCCTCTCTCACTTATTTTCCTCAGCACTGCTAGTCTTGGCTCCCTAGGTCAGAGTTGCCACAGAGCATAGGCTTACTTTTCCTGCAGCACCCTTGAGGTCCTTCCTACCTGGGTCTAGAATTTCCATGGGAGAAGCTTACCCACTTCAAATCTCTGTGGCTCTAAGCAAAGCCTCCTCAGAAGGAAACCACAACATGGAGCTCTGGTCAGTCCTTAACAACTACCATTCTACTCTTCCTGAGTTAGCCTTTTTAAGATTCTACTATTAAGTGGTAGAATTCAGTATGTGTCTTCCCTATCTGACTTATGTCACTTAGCATAATGCCCTCAAGTTCCATCCATGTTGTCAGAAATGGCAGGCTTTCTCTCTCTCTCTAGTGACTAATAGTCCACTGTATATATGGCACGTTTTCTTTAACCATTCATCCATTTGGGAACATGCAGGTTTTTCCATTTCTTGGCTATTGTGAATAATGCCGCTGGTTCTTAATCAGTTTATGTTAGGGACACTCTTATACATCTGGACACGTGGGTAGTTTTGCATACAATTCCGCATGCTCTGTGATCCCTTAGGGATCCTCAGGTTGGGAGTTGGGTTAATGATGGGACTCTCTGGCCAGGGGAGGTATTAGGGGTGGAGGGGGTTCTCCTGGGCAACCGCTGGCCCCTCTCACCACTGTCGGCAGCACTGGCCAGCAGCACAAGCTCAACACGTGCTTGCGTAACCAGGGCCTAGAGGCTCACAACGTTCTCAACCTAGAGTAGTCAAGAGCACAGAACTTTAGGCCAACTGTTGAATTATAAGTATGTAAGTATAAATACTTATATAAGTGTACGTATAAAATATATAAGTATATATAAGTATATAAATATAAGTATAAAATATACCTTCCCAGAGTCCTGTCCATCAGCCTGTCTGCCTTGGGCTTGTATGTGGGCGTGAGACCGTGCCTACCTCACAGAGTGGTGAAGGTGGTGAAGGTTCTGTGAGTTAATACCAGAACCCCTCTGTGTGCTGAAACCCCCCGAGTCCCTATCTCTAAGCCAGATCCTTGCCAGCACCTCCTCCTGCCTCCATATGGGTATTACACAAGCACCTGAGGCTCAGCATATCATAAGCCAGACTTACAGTGTTCTACTGAAGCCCACCCCCCCCAGCCCCCACACATGCCCCAACGGCTGCTGCTCAGTGATCCTGGTCGCAGTGAGTTTTTTCTTTGATTTGATTCCTTTCTCTCCCCTCCCATGTCCTGTCAGTCCTTAAGTCCTTGTGGGTCTGTCTTAAGTGCCTCCTCATTTTTGCAGCCGCACCCCTTGACCAAGTCAGCATCTGGCTTGAGCTCAGGCAATCACCGTTGTCAGGTAGGTATATCTTCCAACTGTAGGCAGAAATGAAGTCCTGGTCCTCTGCATTGAAACCGCCATGGCTTCCCATCGACTGGAACACAAAATCCAAACTCCTTCAATGGCCTCCATGGCATGGTCTTCGGTTGTGCTGCTTCCACTCCTTTGGGTGACCCGCATTTGCTCTCCCAACTGGTCCTGCCCTCCTCCTGCTGGGAACTTGGTGGCCCCAGGCTCTGTGCCTTGAGGCTTCTTGTTTAAGGTTCAACAGTTTATTACTTCCTCCTGTTGTCCCCCTGTGCACTCCACTATCAGCCCCTCTCCACGTCAGTGCCTTTGCGAGTTACTTGTTAACTGCCTTCCTGATAGTATAAGCTCATCCCTTGCTGCATTTGGGGCACCTAGCATGCTTCCTGGTGTACAGTTGCTGCTGAAATATTTGTTGAATGAAGGGAACTGGAGGGAGATGGCTGAGACCCCAAGACCATGCAGGATCTCACCTCAGTGGTGTAGATACTCCTGCCACAGATGCAAGGTAAATTTCAGACCATGTTTGACCAGATCATGGGAAGAATTAAGGACATGAGTAGTCCCACTGACCACCTGGAGAAAAACATTGTGGACCTCACAACACAGGCTGGGGTGGAAGAACTGGAAGGTAAAAACAGGACGCCCACCACACTAAAGAGCTGAAGGTTGCTAATGTAACTGAAATCTGGAACACCGTTTTCACAAGCCAAGAGAAGACCAAATGGCTTTTTGAAGCGACTACTACGTGTAGACAGGTTTTCTGTTACAAAGCATGAGTTCTTCTTATCACATATTATATAATTAGTTTATAGAGCGCGTCCCTCCACCCCACCCAGTTCTTGAACATGGTCACTTCACATCTTGGACCTTGGTCAGTTGTGCTGTTAAATATTAAACACCAGAACTTTTGTGGTTCCTACATAAAAGTATCAAATTTTTTAAAAGGTTTTATTTATTTATTTGACAGAGAGATCACAAGTAGGCAGAGAGGCAGGCAGAGAGGAGGAAGCAGGCTCCCTGCTGAGCAGAGAGCTTGATGCAGGGCTCGATCCCAGGACCCTGAGATCATGATCTGAGTGGAAGGTGGAGGCTTAACCCACTGAGCCACCCAGGTGCCCCAAAGTATCAAATTTTTAGTGTAAACATGTATTTGTTGAATGTACGCTGAACTGATTAAGCACCCACTGCGTTCCACAGACCCCATCATGTCCTTAATTTAGGTTTTCCCTTTTACTCCTTACCGCAACTTCTGTGGTCTCCCAAAGAACCAGGAAGTCTGGCTGCTGGTGGTTGTTGGACCAGGAGTTGAAACAGGTCTGTGTGACCAGAAGGCCTGAAACCAGGTTCTCTCCTTCAGTTCACAGCCTTCCGAGTGCTGTCGTCACTAAGAAACCAATGACTGAGTATCCTGTTAGCGATGTCTGGATGTGTGTGTGTGTGTGTGTGTGTTTTGGGGGTGTTGGTAAGCAGTGTGTCTGGGCCATAGATGGTACAGTTGTCACAATCAGGATACGAACCCAGGTCTGCCATGGCCTATCTCAGGCAGAACCAGAACACAGGCCCAAATCCTTAACCAAGACCTGGTTCATTTGAGCTAGCCTTGGAACCGTCTGTTGGCTCCTTTCCCAATCAGTGCTGAGGGCTTATGCCTTGAGCCCTTTCACCTCTGCCTTGACACTTCTGGTCATCCAGGAGCTGCCTGCAGTCTAACTTGCCCTCCACACAGGTTCCATCCCTGGAACAGGGTGGAGGGCCCTACTCCGTGAAATTCTGTGAAATTCACTCAAAGCTAACCCATTTGCAGCTCAGCATCAATGTGAATGCATGTGGGTTTGCAGTATTCTCTGACTTCTGAGCGGGACTGGGTTGAGTGAGGTGGGTGGGGTGCCTACTCTCAGGATCACAGAAGTGCCCACCCAGCACTTGCACAAACTGGCAAGGAAGTCTCTCCTTACATTTTACATCTTGTACATCTCACTCATTTCCCCCCAGCTCGGCCCTGCTTCTGAGGACTAGATGCTGGGCTTTGGATCTTAAGAAGCATCTGAGGATGGGCTTGGGCTATGAGCTCCAAAGGCAGCCCCTTTCAGCACTGCCATGCCAGTCTCTGAATCTGACTGCAGAGCCTGGAAGTTGGGGTGAGTATACTGACCGGCACAGAGCCCCTCTCAACAGTCACAGCAGCTGTTGCTCAGAGCAGAGCAGAAGCCCCGAGATGCTTAGAGTGCAGTCAGAACAGGCTGGCTCTTGTGAGCCACGGCCACAACCAGAGAAATCCCCGCAACCACTGGGCCGTGATGTCCTCAGTGACCACAGGGAGGCGCTGCAGCACAGCAATCAAGAAATAGAACTTTGGCAGCCCTAACTGGTTCCCGTGGTGGTTCCCAGCCTCTTGCACAAGCCCAAAGGTAACGCAGTCTATATATCCCTGCACAACAGAGTTTAGATTTGCCAGCTTTTGAGCCTCACATAAATAGAATCATACTGGATGTGTTCTGAACTTCTCCAACTGTGTTCATCAATTCACTCCACAATTATCGATGGAGAATGTACTATGTGCCAGGCTCTCTATTAGGTGTTCAGGACATATCAGTGAGCATCCTCCCCAACAGTCCCGTCTGCACAGAGATTCCACACCACCAGTGCCCTCCCAAGTGGTTCCCGAGGCCATGCTGACCTGATGAGGCTGACAGTCCTGCCCTCACATATTCTGGAACCGCCTTCTTGGTTCTGCTCAGAATTTTGGAGCTCCCTTCTCCATTGCCCCCAGATAAAGATATCACAAGAAAAGACAGTTACAGTCCAATATCCCTTATAAATATAGATACAAAAATCTTCATCAAAATATTAACTGAACCCAACAGCATATTAAAGGATTATACACCATAACCAGGTGAGTTTTATCTCAGGGGTGCAAGGGGGTTCAGCCCCCCAAAATCAATGTAATGCAAAACATTAATAAAATGAAAGAAAAAAACCACGATCATCTCCATCAACATGGAAAAGCATTTGACAAAATCTAAGATCGTTTCATGATAAAAACACTCAGGAAACTAGAAGTTCAGAGAATTGTCCCAACATGTTAAAGGCCGTATAGGAAATAACCACAGCTCACACCATACTGAATGGTAAAGCACTGAACGATTTCCTTCAGAGATCAGGAACAAGGTAAGGATGCCCTGTTTCACTACTGCTATCCAACACATGCTGAAAGTCCTAGCCCAAGAAATTAGAGAAGAAAAAGAAACAAAAGCCATCAAATTGAATTGGAAGAAGTAAAACCATCTCTATTTGCAAAGGACATAATCTCATATAGAAAATCCCAAACTAGCCACAAGAAAGCTGCTAGAGCTAATAAGTGAATTCCTCAAAGTTGCAGGGTACAGGCTCAACACACAAAAATGTACTGTGGTTCTGTACACTTGAAAAAGCAACCCCCCAGAAAGATACTAACAAGACAATTCCATTTACAATAGCATTTTAAAAATTAAATAACTAGGAATAAATTTAACCGAGAAGAATAAAAATTTCTACACTGAAAACAACAACGAAACAATTGTTGAATGATAAAGAAGACCTAAATAAGTGGAACAAGATAGGTTGACAGGTAGGGAGAAAATATTGTTAAAATGTCAAAACCACCCCCAAAAGATCTACAAATTCAGTACAATCCCTAAGATCCTAGCAGGCATTCTTGCAGACATGGAAAAGCCTATCCTCAAATACATGAGGAATTTCAGACTTCCTTGAGTAGCCAAAGCAGTCTTGAAAAAGAAGGACAGAGTCATTTAACTGATTTTGAAACTTACTACAGAGTGGCAACAATCAAATAGTGTGGTACTGGCCTAAGGGTAGACATGTAGACCAATCAAATAGAACTGAGAGTCCAGAAATAAACCCATATGTCTATGACCAATTTTTAATATTTTATTTACTTATTTCTTGGACAAAGAGTACAAGCAGGGGGAGCAACAGAGGGAGAGGGAGAAGCAGGCTCCCCCACTGAGCAGGGAGCCCGACTCCAGCCTCTGTCCCAGGTCCCTAGGATCCTGACTGGAGCTGAAGGCAGATGCTGAACCAACAGCCACCCAGGTGCCCTGACCAACTGATATTTGATGAGGATGCAAGACCATTCAGTAGGGAAGGGACAGTCTCTTAAATGATGCTGGGACAACTGAATTTCCACTTGCAAAAGAATGATGTTGGATCTCTACCTCATGATGTACACAAAAACTAACTCAAGTGTATCAATGACCTAAATATAAGAACTAAACTATACAACTTCTAAAAGAAAACTTAGGTATATATTTTTCATGACCTTGGATTTTGCAATGGAGTTTTAGATATGATTCCAAAAGCCTGAGCACCAAAAGGAAAATGGATAAATTAAACTTCATCAAAATTAAGAACATTTGTGCATCAAAGAATATTAACCAAAAAGTGGAAAGATAACCCAGAGAATGGGCAAAAACATTTGCAAATCACATACCTAATAAGGAATTAATACCCAGAATGTATAAAGAACTAAAATTCAGCAATAACAGGGTGAGCAACCCAATTAGAAACTGGGCAAAGGATTTGAATAGACATTTCTCCAAAGAAAATATACGTATGTCTGATAAGCATAGGAAGAGTTGCTCAATATAGCTGTCATTAGGGAAGCAACCAAAACCACAGTAAGATACCATCTACTGGGATGGCTATCATAAAAAAAATAAATGCATTGATAAGGATGTGAAGAAGTTGGAAGCCTTGCACATTGCTTGTGGGAATGTACAATGGCACAAATATTGTGGGAAATAGTCTGGCAATGCCTCAAAAAGCTAAAGAGAGTTATCATATGATCCAGCCATTTTCCTTCTAGGTATACACTCAAAAAAATTGAAAATGACTTGAAGAGATCCTGTGTGTCGCTGTTTGTTGCAGCATTATTCACAATGGCTAAAAGGTGGACACAGCCTAAATGTCCATGAGGATACATGGATAGACAAATGTGGTCTACCCATACGATGGACTATTACTCAGCCACAAAAAAGAAGTGAGATTCTGGTGGAAGTTATAACATGGATGAACCTTGAAATCATGCTAAATGAAATAAGCCAGACACAAAAGGATACATATTCTGTGATTCCACAGGATACCTGAACTATCTAGAATTGGTAAATTCATAGAGACAAGAAGTAGAATCAAGGTTCTGGGGGAGTAGTGGAGAGAAGAGAATGGGGAATTGTTGCTTGATGACTGTAGAATTTGTGTTTGGGATGATAAAAAGGTTTTGGAAATGGATAGAATTGATGGTTGCACTACTGTGTAAAACTAAGGAATGCTACTGAAGTGAATACTTAAAAATGGTAAAACTGGCAAATTTTTGTTCTATGTATTTTACTACAATAGAAAGGAAAGAAGGAAGGAAGGGAGGGAGGAAGGAAGGAAGGGAGGAAGGAAGGAAGGAAGGAAGGAAGGAAGGAAGGAAGGAAAGAAGGAAAGAAGGAAGGGAGGAAGGAGAAAGAAATAAAGAGGGCGCCTGGGTGGCTCAGTGGGTTAAGCATCTGCCTTCAGCTCAGGTCATGATCCCAGGGTGCTGGAATTGAGTCCCACAGGGAGCCTGTGTCTCCCTCTGCGCCTCCCTCACCCCACTCATGCTCACTCTCACTCTCACAAAAATAAATTTAAAAATCTTTTTAAAAAAATGGGTATGTTGCCCAATTCAGGCCAATAATGTGGAAGGAGAAACCTGCTGGAGGGGTTCTGGAGAAGGTCTGGGGGCAAGCCAACAGATAAGATGCTCTCTTTCATTTCTCCGGTTCTGCTATTGGCCATCTTGCTAACCAGGCTGAAGGGTGAAGCCACTAGGAAAGCACTGACAGATTGGAAAGACGTAGGTCCTGGATGATGTCATTAAGCAACTGAACCAATGGGCCATGGAGTCAATCCTCTCTTGGGATTCATAGTTATGTAGGATAATAACTTTCTTCTTGTTAGAAAAGGAAACACCAACACCCGAGGCAATAAATAGCTAAAAAATGCCAACTCTTTACTAGAGCTTAAAATAGGGAATTTTGGGGGATGCCTGGGTGGTGCTGTAGGCTAAGCATCTGACCCTTGCTTTCAGCTCAGGTGAAGATATCAGGGTGGTGGGATCGAACCCCATGTCGGGTTCCATGCTCATCAAGGAGTCTTCTTGAGAGCCTTTCTCGCTCTACCCCTCTCCACCCCTCTCTCTCTCTCAAATAAATAAATCTTGATTATTTTTTTAAAGATTTTATTTATTTATTTATTTGACAGAGCACAGGCAGTGGGAGAAACAGGCAGAGGGAGAAGCAGGCTTCCTGCTGAGCAGGGAGCCTGACCCGGGACACAATCCTAGGATCCTGGGATCATGACCTGAGCCGAAGGCAGACGCTTAACCGACTGAGCTATCCAAGCACCCCAATAAAGAAAAATTTTTTTAAAAAAATAGGGAATTGGGGCGCCTGGGTGGCTCAGTGGGTTAAGCCGCTGCCTTCAGCTCAGGTCATGATCCCAGGTCCTGGGTTCGAGCCCCACATCGGGCTTTCTGCTCAGCAGGGAGCCTGCTTCCTCCTCTCTCTCTGCCTGCCTCTCTGCTTACATGTGATTTCTCTCTGTCAAATAAATAAATAAAAAATCTTTAAAAAAAAAATAGGGAATTTCCCAAAAGACCTGAAAGAAGAGAGAAGGAGATATTCAGTTAAGTTGGAGTGACCGCTTAGCTCTACCTAAAAGATTAGGAAAATGGAAGATAACACATCACCTTTCAAATAGCTACAGCTAGAACAGCCCTCACAGTCCATGGAAGGAAAGAACAACTGTAGAGGACAGTAGAAGATGTTTTGGAGGACAGTTGCCCCTTTGGGGAAGCAGAGGAGCCACAGGATGGAGAGGACAGGAGCAAACTCGGGACCCAGGAGGGTGAGGCGGTGGGAACCTGGGTGTTACTATGGAAAGAAAATGCAGTTTTAGAGAAATGAGTCTATGCAGCTGGGTTCAATTCTTATTTGAAAACTGCTGAAAGAAGAAAAAAAAATGAAAAATATAGTTGTCACACCAAATTAACTGAAGAAGGTAGGTGGCTTCCCTTCAAGATCACAGTAAAAATCTCCGAGCTAAGAAGTCTGCCCTGCCATCAGGAAACTCACAGTTCGAAAGGGAGAAGCAGAAAAGGCTCTTGCAGAAACTTAAGTCCTTCCTGACCTCACCCAGAAAAAGATGAATTTAAACGCAGAGCCCGTCTTTCTCAGGCAGCGGTGCCTGCCCTCCCAGAGCCACTGTGGGGAAGTGGGAAACCAAAAGTGCTTATGGTCACTGTGGGGAGTCTTTCATAGAGGAGCTCAGGGGCACATGGAGGTAGGGGAGGGAAAAGGCCCTCCCTCTTGGCACTGCCAGCTACAATGGCGATTGAAGGGACATCAAGGTCATGGGTGGTTACAGGGACCTGGGCACTCAGATGGGGCTGGAGTGGGAGGGTTGGCAGCGGGCCGTCCCCATGCAGAACTTGCAGGGACGGGAAGTCACAGGGGCAGTGAGAGCTGTGCGCTGACCTGCAGCACTTCCTGCCTGGGCCTGTGTGTCAGGGCAGGCTGGCCTCTCCTTCCCCTTCAAGGTGCCGGCCATCACTTTCCCACGCTCTTCCTGGACTTTTGACCTGAGTCCAGCTGGCATGTATAAACCCAGCAGGAGGGAGTCTGAGCCACAAGAGGTGCACTGGGTCTCCTTGGGGTAGCATGGAGGGGTGACAGGGAGGACTGCGCGGCTGGTCCAGCTTCCCACACTCCTGCACGGAGACTGGGCACATGGCAGCACTCTGCTAAGCTCAACCTCTCTGTGCTGCTGGGATGAGAGGGCTGCTGAGAAGTAAAGGCGCTGGGCCTGCCGGGGTGCCCCTGGGTGCCTGCTGGTGTCTACTATGGAGAAGGAGGAGGGCGGGGAGCTAGCTGTGGGGCGGAGGGCAGACAGACACCCCCGCTGAAGGCCGCTGAGGAGCCCTGGGTCTGGCTTGTCCAGAGGGTCTCAGCCATGGCCCGTGGATGGGACAAGTATTTGGGAGGAGCAGGCTGCCACTGTCCAGACGGGCTCACGGGCTCAGGCAGATGTACACTGTGGTCAGAGCCCTGCGGGAAAGGCTCTGTGTCCCTGTGGTGGGAGCTGCTCAGTATAGGGACCTGGAAGGTCCAGGACACACGGACGGGGCACAAGACTTTGTTGGGCTGCCGGGGCCTGCAAGAGAGCTTGCAGTCTCTGGCTGGCCTCTCGGGAATGGCAGTGGTGGGCGCAGGGGTCTGGGCCCATGCCTGCTACGGCTCCGGGCTGCCCTCCCACCTTAGGGTTGAGCACAAGCCGAGGGCCACACGCATCCTGGCCCCATACATGTTGCTGGGTCAAGTCTGGCCTTCGCCTGGCTCTCCCGTCATCACTCCCCCCTTCCCTTGGTGGCCCTGGCCTGGCTGCTGGCCGCCCTCTCTGCCTAGTGGCTTGGGGTGCTTCCCACCTCTGCTCTCCCTTCCCTGCACCTCCCTTCTCTTGGGTCGGGCTTCTCACTCTTTCTGCCTTCAGACCATCCAGGAACCCCGGCACAGATACTCTCATTCACTCCTGTGTTTATTCTTCTGCTCTTTGGTTTTGTGCTCTGTGTTGCAGCCTCATGGCCATACCCTGTTTATTTTATAACTGAAAATGTGTACATTTTGATCCCCTTCGCCCATTTTGCTCAACCCTACCCCACCTCCCAACATCTGGCAGCGACCAGTCTGTTCTCTGTATCTGTGAGTTTGTTTTTGTGTTTTTTTATTTTCCTCTGATTCCACCTATAAGCAAGATCGTGCGGTCTTTGTCTTTCTCTGACTTACTTCACTTAGCATGATGCCCTCTAGGTCTGGTTTACTCTTAAACTGACAATGTGCAGGCCCCTTAGAGATCCAGGGATGACTAACGATGGTTCAGGCACTGAGGAGACCCCTCTCCTGGAAGGAGTCAGATATAGGAACTGACTGGGCTCTCATTCATGCAGCAGTCATCGGGGCAAGCGTGTCGGGGAAAGCTTCCTGGAGGAGGTGGCGCGCTGACGATAAAACATGAAAGTAGAAAGGGAATTTTACCACTGGCCGACCTTCAGTGGCCCTAGGCAGAGTGTGCCATACGTGAGGACTGCCTGTTGGGCCAGATTCTGAGAGTGACCAGCGGTTAGCAAAATTAGCTAATGATAATACAGAGAAAGAGCTCCGAGGGCCCCTCCTCCCTCTGCCTGGCCAAGGGAATGATGGAGATTCTGGGTAGCAGAAGGGCCCCAGCATGGTAGGACAAGCAGCGCAGGCCTGTCTCTTACCTCACCCCCCTTCCCCATGTCAGGGAGAGACATGCTGAAACAGGAGCCAGAGGCTCCCCGGACAGGGAAGGAGGGAGGCTCTTCTGGTTGAAAAAGTCTCCCCCAGGTGGCAGAGAACTTGCTGCTTACCATTCAGGCTCCCTCACCCTGCAAAGAGGAGAGGCCACCTACTCCTGTGACCTTTCTTAGTGTTGAATTGTGTCAAATTCAACCGCCCCCCAAAAAAGGCCTGTTCAAGTCTTACCCCCCCTAAACCTATGATCGGGACCATATTTGGAAATGAAGTCTTTTCAGATGTAATCGAGTTGAGGTGAGTTCCTATGGGATGTAGGGTTGGCCCTGATCGAGTGATGGGGGTCCTTATAAAGGAAAGCAGAGGGCGATGCAGACACAGAAACGAAGACACACAGGAAAAAGGTCACATGATGATGGAGACAGAGATTGGGGTGATGCACTCACAAGCCAAAGAATGCCAACGATGGCCTGAGGCCACCCGAAGTAAGGAGAGCACCAAGGACAGATTCTTCCCTAGAAACTTCAGAGGAAGCATGGCCATATGGACACCTTGACTTTGGATTTCTAGCCTCCAGAGCTGTGAGGGAACACATGTTCAGGCCATCTGGTTTGGGGCACTTTGTTACAGCTGCCGGAAGGAACTAATACACACTCACGTCTGGAGTGAGCCACATCTGGCTTCTGCCTCTACTCTTGGACCCAAAAGCCGGTTTGGGGTGCATCTGTTGCTGAGTCACATGGGGAGACAAGCTGGGGCTCCACCCCTAAAGTTTCCTCCTCTCTCTCAAGAACTGTTTGTTGATCACCTGTGGGGCTCCAGGCCCAGTGGGGTACAGATGGGGAGAAGAAGAGTGTGGGAAAGCCTGTGAAGTTCCCGGCCTAGGCCACAGCCAGCCATGTGGGGTTCCCATGAGTGGAGCAGGGGTACTCTGATCCAAGGCGAGAGGGACCACCAGAGCAGCAGCAGGCAGAAGGCCAGCAAGCCTTGGGGGCGGGGTGCATCCCAGGGCTGGTGAGGGTGGTGCGTGGGAAACTTGCTGGGCATTCCAGCCCCATTCAGGGACACGAGAGTCAAGCTGGCTCCTTGTATCTCAGGCCACTGGTCCTCACCACTGGTCAGTGGTGACCAGCATGGTTACAGGTGGTGCCCAGAGGCTCGGAGGGGTAGGTGGCTCTCCTGGGGGATTTAAGTCCAGGTCTCTGGCCCCTTCTTTTCCTCAGAGACTTTGTGTTTTGTGTCTGGCTCTGGGATGATAGAGATGAGTTCTGGTAGCTGCACTTGGGTGAGTGCCCAGTGCCAAAGTGAAGGGAGACAAACCAGTCAGTGTGCTGGAGAAGCTTCCCACCCTGGATTCTTGCTGATGCTTGAAACTTCTCAGAACCATCAGGGCCCCTTCCTCCAGAGCCTAAACAGACCTTGATCCAGGGGCTCAGGGTCTGTGTCTTTTGGGGTGGGATTGACATAAGAGTGGCCTGGAGGATTTCGGGCTGTTCAGGGTGGGCTGGACTTTGGGCTGAGGGGAAGATCCTCTCTCCTTAGTATTTAACATGGATGCACTGGGAGGCTGGCCGTCTCAGGTACAGCGCAGGTGACTCAGTGGTCTTCCTCTCAGAGGAAGGAAGGCTTGGCGGGGAGCGGGAGTGGAGGCCCGAGCCAGGGACCCATGGTCTGGGGCTCTGGGCAGTGGCGGCTGCTGCCCTCCACCCTCCACGAGGAGGTCCCTGCCGGAAGACCCCTTTGCTTCCTGCACCAGGAAGGGGTTCTGAATTGTGTTCCCGCCTCACCACTGAGGTCACATCTCAGACTCAGAATGCTCTCTGTCCGTCCCAAACTTCTTAGCAGAGTTTGCTCATTAATGCCTCTCATACCTTTTCCTTCCCCTTTACTCATTGTCCCTAGAACAGCTGTACTTTGTCAAAATGCGAAATGACTCCCAAATGACTCCCCTCTCTGAATGTCTAAGTTAAACATGTTCACTGTAGGAAAATGATTACATAGGGAAAAGTAGAAAAAAGCACCTGTACCACTTGGGTTCATTTCCTTTCAGTCTTTTTTCTATGGATATTTTAACATTGTTTTTATCTTCAATTTCCCTCCCTGCCCTCCCCCGACTTAGTATAATACTATATTTTCATGGACTCTGAAAATTCCTTATATTTATTTTATAAAATATTTCTATATATTTCTTTTATGATATTTCTTTATGAAGTATGTATTTAAGAGACTGCTTAAGGGCTGTTTGGGTGGCTCAGTCAATTAAGCGACGCCTTCAGTTCAGGTCATGATCCTGGAGTCCTGGGATCAAGTCCTGAATCAGGATCTCTGCTTTGTGAGGAGTCTGCTTCTCCCTCCGACCCTGCCCCCCCCATGCTCTCTCTCTCTCTTTCTCTCATTCTCTCTCTCTCTCTCTCTCAAATAAATAAAATCTTAAAAAAGAAAAAAAGAGAGAGAGAGAGACTGCTTAAGATTTCAGTGTTTGGGGATGCCTGGGTGGCTCAGTCTGTTAAGTGTCTGCCTTCAGCTCAGGTCATGATCCCAGGGTCCTGGGATTGAGTCTTGCATTAGGTTCCCTGCTCAGCGGGAGCCTGCTGCTCCCCCTGCTTATGCTCTCTCTCTTTCTCTCCCTCTGACAAATAAATTAATTAAAAAAAAAAGATTCCAACCTTTGTAACCACAAAGTATTTAACTAATCCACAGTTCTTGGGCATTTAGGTTCTTTCCAGGTTTATTTATTTATTTATTTATTTATTTATTTATTTATTTATTTGCTGTGATAGAATGATCTTTTAAAACATAAATCTTCTTAAATCCTTTGGCAGTCTCCATGATCTTCTGGGTATTAAAATTCACCATTCAGCTCTCAAGGCTAGTGATGACCTGAGATCCGCTTCCCTTCCTCTCCTGGATCCCTCCCTTACCTCCTGGATCCCTCCTAGCAGACCCTGGACATCTGGTCCCCTGAGTGCTCCTCTCCTGGCAGCTTTCTCTAGAACTGAGAGGAGGCTAGGGGACTGCCAGGGTTCTGGCCACAGGCCTCTCTCCATATTGTGGCAGCGATGCTATTTGCCCTCCATAGTCCTTCTGAAGGGCAGTTGTGTTGACTGGGGTTGGTGATCATGACCTCCAGGGGACTGTCCCCAGGCTCACCTCCACGGCGCAGATGGTGACCCTCCACCCTCTGTCAGGATGGGGATCAGGGCAGGTCTATGCCCTCACAGGGTCTACGTCCTAATCCCTACCTCTTGGAAGGAAGGGAGGGACTCTGGGGAAGCTTTCCACTCTGATAAAAAGAGACCTTCGGGAGAACTACCATTCTTCTGGGGTGACCATCACTTCACATGACTGTGACACCTGCAGCTGTGCCTGCTGACCAGGAGGCAGATGTCCCCAGGAGCTGAGGCTGCGAACGGCACAGCCGCAAGATGGAAGGCCAGCCTTCCTTGATGAAATGTGGAGCAGGGCACGTGGGACACTTCTCGTCCTGCCTCTGGATTTCCTGTGATGTTCCTTATTGTTTAAGTCACCATCAATTATCGCCAGGGCATCCTGACTGAGCTTTCTTCCTTCCTACTGCGGCCCTGGGCCTGCCTGTGCTAAGAGACCTCCACATCAGCAGTGGGCGGGCCCCAGTCACAGTCCAGCACTGCCCCACTCCTCTCTCCTGGTGCTGCTGTCCCGAGGCCCCACTGGGCATCAGTGTCACTCACCTGGACATTCTTGGGCCTTGGGTGACTGGCCATGTCTCATTTGCGATGAGCCCCCTGCGCTTGGTACACAGTAGGTCCTCAGGAAATGGGAGCTGAGTGAATGTTAGACTTGGTCCCCTGCCTTTGGGCCTTTTGGGCTTCGTGTGCATTGTGGACTGACTTGTGTCCCCCCATAGCCCCCCAAATTCACACACCAAAACCTACCTCCCAATGGGACAGTATTTGGGGCTGGGGTCTTTGTTAGATCCTTAGGCTCTGATGAGGTCCTGAGGGTAGTGTCCTTTTAGGAAGAGATAGGAGGGACTTGCTTCCTCTCTCTCTCTGCCATGTGAGGACCCAGCGAGAAGGTAGCCATCTGCAGGCTGCAGAGAGAGTTCTCCCAAGAATCTGATCATGCTGGCTCCCCAGGCTTGGACTTCCAGCCTCCAGAACGATGAGAAATACATCTGTGTTAGGTCATCCGGTTTATAGTGTTTGGTTATGGCAGTCTGAGCTAAGACCGTGTTTTTGGCCATGGCCAATCTTGCTTGACCTTGTGGTGTGGGAGCATGCTGTCCTCCTCAGGGTGAAGGCTGCATCTTCTTCCTTTCTGGGCCTCTCCCTCCCATGGACCCATGGGGCTGGCCCGGGCCACCAGTGGGGCACAGGATGGCCCCCATGGCCTGCTCTGACATGGCCCTTTCCCCACAGCTAAGGGTCCTCCACTGGGGTATGTGGGTAAGACAGGGCCTCAGTGACACCCCAGGCCAGCCCCCTTCTCCCCACTTATGACTTCTGCCTGAAGTCTCTTGGGAGGACAGTGACCATCAGAGACAATCCCAGACGGTCCCTGTTTGGACTCCCGAGGACTGGGCCTGGGCCAAGGTGGTCATAGCCCTGATCTCCCAGATCTTGGGCATGTGTCCAATGTTGTTAGAGTCCCTGTGAGTCACAGCGAGCACGGACTGGGCAGAGCCTGGCCTGGTCCTCAAGGTGAGCCAGAAGGCCAGGCTCAGGTGTCCTGTGCAAAAGGACAAGGATCTCTCAGGGACCAAGGACAGAGTAGGAGGCTAAGCGGAGGTGGACTGAGGAGAAGGACAAGCCAGACCTTGAATAGAGAAAGAAGACTTAAGCAATGTTCGAATGATCAGGACAGCAAGGCCCCCCCTCCCCGCCAATATGTCATTAAATATGCTGCACAGTGGGAAGTGGGGGTGGAGGGGGTGGTGCAGGGCAGCCCGAGGGGCAGGTCTGGGGCTGCCCCAGCTAGACATCGGCACAGGCCTGGGGCACCTGCTACCAAGAGTACGGAGGCCCAGACTTTGTTTTCCTTGGTGGCAGGTTACCCAGGGTGCATGGGCGGGGGTGGGGGCTGACTTCCTAGAATGGTCACAGGCAAGTTGGCAAGTCTTTGAACTTCCCACCCTACCCACTGCCCATGGGTAAAGACTGGAAGGGCAAGGTGGAAAGGACAGGGTAGCTACAAGGGGTGGAACTTTGGCCGCCTGTGGCTGGTCATGTTCCAGCTCTAGAGAGTGTCTTGGGTCAAGGGGAGGCCAGAGGGAGGAGGGTCATGGTTTGGAGAAGAGAAAGGAGGGCTAGTGTCACCCCAGGGAGGTACCTTTCCGGGAGGGCAGGGGTAGGGGTTTGGGTGAAGCAAGAGATGGGATGGACACAGGGCCCAAAATTTGGCACAGGAGTGTCACTTATGTCCCAGTACAGAGCTCCAGACCCTGGGTGGCTGTGGCTGAGGCCTGGTGCAGGGGTGAGAGGCAGGAGACACACACACAGGCAGGGAGGAGGCAGAGCTGCGGTGGAGAAAGGCTTCAAAACCCACTTCCCCTGCCCCGCCCTTCTGCTGGCTGTTTAACAAACAGGATATCCTGCAAACGCAGATGGAAGGTGGCCTGTGAACCCTGGGGGGTGGCCGTCCATCCCCACTTCTTCCTGGAGGTCATTATCAGCCACCCCAGCCAACACAACTGCCCTTCAGAAGGACTATGGAGGGCAAATAGCGTCGCTGCCACAATATGGAGAGAGGCCTGTGGCCAGAATCCCGGCAGTCCCCTAGGCTCCTCTCAGTTCTAGAGAAATGAAAGCCACCAGCAGGACCAGCAAATGGCTCAGGCCCTGCAGGGGCAAATGTGAGTTACCCCACTGGGCTACATAACCCAACTAAACCAGGGGCCTGCTGAGGACAAAGCGAGTATGGAGAATCGCAGAAGGAAGAAGCCATCCTGTGATCCGCTGCAGAAAGGACATCTAGGGGCGCCTGGGTGGTGGCTCAGTCAGTTGTCTGACTCAGTTTTGGCTCAAGTCCTGATGGCAGGGTTGTGAGATCGAGCCCTGGGCCAGGCTCTTGGTTCAGGAGTTCAGGACAGTCAGCTTGAGATGCTCTCTCCCTCTGCACCTTCCCCTGCTCTCTCTAAAATTAAAATATGTATGTGTATATATATACATATATACATATGTATATACATTTTTTAAAGAACAGTGTCTTTTATTTTGCAACCCTGCTATGTTGTGCTGATTTTAATATATTTCATCCAGTTTTAATTTTCTTTCCTCTTTTTCCCACTGTAACATACAAAGTTTGTGCTCACAGAATCCCTTTCACACTCTTAAAAATGCTTGAGGACCCCAAGAAGCTTTGGTTTAAGTGAGTTATATCAATATTTAGCATGAAAGAAATCAAAGCCAATAGGTTTGAAAATATTAATTCATGTAAAAACAACTAAGTCCATTATATTAACTTCTTTTAATGAAAAATAACCGTATTTTCCAGGACCAAAAAAAAAAAAAAATGTAGATGAGCAGGGGAGTGATATTGATTTTGCATTTTGCAAACCTTTCCTGTCTGGTTGTGCGGAGAGAAGGCAGCTGCTCTCCCACATCTGCTCCTGTGCTCCGTCTGTGGCGCCATGATGGCTGGTCGGGAGAGAGGAGATGCACTTCTTCCAGAGGTATGGTTGGGAAAGGGGGGACCCTGTTGTGGTCATTAACTTCAATCCACACCTTCTAGAACAGATGGAATCATGGCAAACTAGAGGAGGGCGAGATGGCTCCCTGGATCCTAGATGGAGGGTTGGAAGAAGAGATGGGTGAAGCAGCTGGGGATTGGGGATTGGGATCAGGAACCGCCTCTCATCTCTCAGGGAAGGGGGAGCCACTGCTTTGCTGGGGGACACAGGCAGAGCAGGCTAGGTGGAGGCTGGGTGGGGCTGGGAGTCTGCAGTGTAAGCATGGGGGGGGTGTCACCCCCTCCTCCCGAGGGATTGGTGGATTTTGGTCCTCATCTTTGGTGACCCAGCATCTGAGCCCCCTCCCTTCTTGGGCAAACCCTCTA